>NW_020837966.1:12809418-13195885 GCF_003676395.1 Aethalodelphis obliquidens
TGTGTGTGTGTGTGTGTGTGTGTGTGTGTGTGTGTGTGTAATATTACTCAGCCATAGGAAAGAATGAAATAATGCCATTTGCAGCAACATAGATGGACCTAGAGATTATCATACTAAGTGAAGTAAGTCAGAGAAAGACAAATATCATATGATATCACTTATATGTGGAATCTGAAAAAACGATACAAATGAACTTACTTACAAAACTAAAACAGACTCATAGACATAGAAAACAAACTTATTGTTACCAAAGGGGAAAGGTGGGGAGGGACAAATTAGGAGTTTGGGATTAGCAGATACAAACTACTATATATAAAATATTGGGTTGGCCAAGAGGTTTGTTGGGGTTTTCCCATGGAAAAACCCGAATGAACCACTTGGCTAACCCAAAGAGATAAGCAACAAGGACCTACTGTGTAGCACAGGGAACTATACTCAATATCTTGTAATAACCTAAAGTGGAAAAGAATCTGAAGAAGAATATATATATAATATATATATATAACTGAATCACTTTGCTGTACACCTGAAACTTATACGACATTGTAAATCAACTATACTTCAATTAAAAAAACTTTTGAAAAGAGAGATGGGGTACAACAGTACCCAAGAGTACAGCAAGAGTACACATTGCCCTAGGTCACCCAGGGCAGCGTGTAATTCCAGAGGAATTCAAACTCTGGAAGCTCTGAACCTCTGTGTGGAATTGCCGCAGTGTAATACGAAGTGTGTGGCAGTGGGGCAGTTTATAATCATCTAAATGATTTTACATATTCCTTAAATGAATCCCTGCAACAGCCTGGGGAAGCAGGCAAGGATGTTTTGGTCCTTGTTTTTCATATAAGTAAATACAGGCTCAGATACTCAAAAAAACAGTCGTGATGAATATTTGTTGAATTAATAAATAAATGAATATACCCCATCCTCGTTGTGTATATACGTGGATAGCCAGTCATTGGTCTATGATTGTTTCAATCTTTGATGAGGGTGTGAGCTACGGAGGCCCCAAGTCTGTACCCCATATTTCCAGCATAAGACCTTATACACAATGGATACCCTATAGATGGTAGTAGAGAGTCTTTGTTATCTTTCAATAGAAGAGTCTTTTTCTAAGCAAATGTTTTATATTAAGTAGCATTTCAAAGGGATTCAAAGCAGTTGAGGTGTTTATTTCCTTCAGGGGCCAGGTTTTGGATGAAAAAGACCAGGATCTCAATTCTGTTGCCTTCACCTACTTAATTATGTTTCCAAGAAGTGAGCAGACATGGTTTTCAATCCTACTCTACCATTTCTTGGCCATCTGACTTTGCACAAGTGAGTGTCTTTGTCTGTAAAATGGGCCTACAGATACTCCTACCCAGCTATACTTTGAGGACTAAATGAGTAAAACTAGCTGGTTTGATACTGGTTACTTAATAAAGGTTATCATCTTTATTTAAAGTGGCCAGCCGGGGTCTTCCCTGGTGGCACAGTGGTTAAAAATCTGCCTGCCAATGCAGGGGACAGGGGTTTGAGCCCTGGTCTGGGAAGATCCCACATGCCGCGGAGCAACTAAGCCCGCGCGCCACAACTACTGAGTCTGCGCTCTAGATCTCACAAGCCACAACTACGGAGCCCGCGTGCTGCAGCTACTGAAGCCCAGGTACCTAGAACCTGTGCTCTGCAACAAAGAGAAGCCACCATGATGAGAAGCCTGTGCACCGCAACGAAGAGTAGCCCCTGCTCGCCGCAAGTAGGGAAAGCCCGTGCACAGCAACAGAGACCCAACACAGCCAAAAAAAAAAAAAAAAGCTCCAGAAGTTTAAAGTAAAATAAAAATAATTAAAAAAATAAAGTGGCCAGCTAACAGTTTGATTTCCTGAGATTCACTCTGGCCTCTTCAGACCACAAAGTACAAAACTTAGTTCACAGGGAAGGAACAAGGTTCTGCTGCTCTGTCCAGGCAAAAGGCAGCAAGCTTTGAGAGCGTGTGGATAAACTATTTACAGAATTCTTAGAACCATTTGGGGGCCACAGTCAAGAATAAGAGATAGTCTACAAAACAGGCCGAATCAAGGAATGTCCTGGGAGCACAGAGGAGCTATGTGTTCAGTTCCTTATCCAAACCTGGAATTGGTAGCTTTCTTTTTAAATTTCCAATCTTGTCTTTCCAAGTAGATCACTATTTAAAATATGGAGGGCATATTAAACCAGGAGGATAACCTGTCATTTACTCATGTCCAAATTCAATATTTTTGTTTACTCTCATTTGAAGCTGGTGATGACATCTGAAGGATAAAAGGATTTGGTGGTTAGAGAATAAGATTGGGGGGGAAGGATTTTTGAAAAAGATTTTATCTGGACACATTGCCTTCCCAATAAATTGAGCTCACTAAATAAATTAGATTCCACCAAAGCATGATTTTCTAATTCACTGACTAATCATGCATGCAATGACTAAAGCAAACTGATTTTACTCTACGGATACAGTAAATTACTACTTGCAAGTGAAAAATACAATTTCTTTGAAAACAGCTGATGAACCTCTCCCTTGGAGATGCCTCAAATAGCTTTTCTCTGAACCAAAGAGTCTGCTTTAATCCAAAAGTTCTTGACGCCATCAGGTTCTTCAGTCTAAATTTAGTATAACTGTAAGTTGATCATTTGTGTTTTTATTTTTTCTTTCTTGCTTGCTGCCCTTCACTCTGGCAAGATGTTAGCATCCCTATTCAGTACATGGTTCCCATTCTGCAATCCTTTCCTTTTCTGTTAGCTTTCTGACTGGACAGTGTGCTCCTTGAGGGGGGTATCTAATTCTCTTTATATTCATCCTGTTCCTGCGCCTTCATCTAGCACATAGTAGGTAAGCCATAAATGTCCTTTGAAATGGAGTTGAATAGCTTGGTATTTCCTGCTAAGAAAGGCCAAACTTGCCAGTTATTGGGTAGCAAGAGATCAGGTGGTTAGGAAAGGTAAGTGAGTGGTATCATTTCACACATGGTTAATCTGGGTGTAGAGTAATGCATCTGGGAAATGTACTTCCCACTTAACTGGAGGTTTATGATCTTCTCTAACTAGGTAGTGCAATTAGAATCCTTCACACTAATATTATTTGGTCACAGATTCCCTTTATTTTCTTTAATGTCACATTCTGCCTTGAGTGTTTCATGCCATAAAACACATGGTCAGGGAGCCTGTGACGAACTGAACATTCTCAAGACTGCTTCCTCAACTTGTTCCATCTTTTCCTATTGTTTTTTTGTGGTCACACGTCTCCAGCAGGAACTGAAGCCTCCAGCATCCCCTGATTATGAAACACTTACAGACTGCAGGCATTTGCTTCAAGTCCAAACAAACAGAGATAGAGCTTCTCTCCTCTGGGCATTGGTCTTCACAATAATGACAGCATGTTGCTCTCAGGGTAATCCCAATGTAAACAACCAATATTTAAAACGACATAAAACCTTTCCTTGGGAGGCTGGGAAGTTTGCAGAAGACCTCACGTGGCCCTTCCTGAACACTTCAGTTCTATACTCCCTTTCATTTTGGGTCACCGATGCTATTCCGTTTCAAGAGTTGGCTTGGGAGATCGTTTGGATTTGATCCTGCTGGCCTGAGACCGCATACTTGGCTGGCTGGGACTTCCTGGCTCTGCTGATGATACTTTACAGGAGGAGCAGAGAAGGAGTCCTGGTAAATCAGACACCCTGTGCTTAGGCAATTTACAGAGATCATTGGGAATAGATAGATATAGATATATAATATCTATATATAATATAGATATATATTTTATATATATCTATATTATATATAGATATTTATATACATTATATAATCCATATACCTATATATTTTTGTCTACCAACTATTGTTTCCAACATATCACAATTCCAGGGACTGTCTTTCACAGTGTGTTTTGATTTGTAAACCATGGAGTTGTATAGTGTACATCCTGTACAACTGTACACAGCAGCCCTGACTGCCCTTATCTAATATTCATTGAGCACTTACTATATTCTAGGCACTGTGCCAAGCCCTTTCCATAAATTATCCCCCCAATTTTCATAACAACTTCATGAAGTTTCACTTCATGAAGGGAACTGAGGTTCAGAAACGACCTTAAGGAATTTAGACAAGAGAAAACGTGTCAAGGAAAAAGTAAAGCTGCAGTGAGTGAAGGTTACTAGTAAGTGTGCTCTACCTGTGGTTCTCAACTGCAGGACATTTCTTCCTAGGGGGGGCATATCAGAACCTTCCCTCTGTGGGTAAGATGATGGAGTAGATAGGTAGGTGATAAAAACACCGTCAATGGTGTAGTTTAATAGTTGGAAATTAAAAAGCAACTTATAATGTTTATAATACAATTGAGGGAAAGTAAAGCTCTACAGAAGAAAGAGTCTAAATTCTGGGGTTCAGTGACTCTGGTGAGACGGAGGAAGAGGCGAGGCTCTCCCCCTCCCCCGCTCAACCAAGGCTGTGTTTCAGAAACTCTGGGGGTTGGTGTGGGATATTGAGGTTTATCAAAGGGCGTGGATTGTAAAAGGTTAAGAAACTCCCATCTAAGAAAACTAATAATTACCAAATTTCTACTACTGTGAAGTTACGTTGACCCAGAAAATCTAAAAGTTGTATTTTCATTCTGTTTCCATTATGCTGATTCAATGTACTGAACAATGACTCTACCGTTTCCCCTCTGTGAAGTTCTGGCTGGGTGAAGCTGGACATTGCACAGAATGCACACATTCCCTGTGATCACTGTGAAAATCAGACCTTAAAACTAGAGGATTTATGGTCCCACAAGCAAAACCAGCACTGCAAGGCCAAACAAAGATTAGAAAAGAGGTATTTGGACTGAAAACAGCAATAAAATGGCTTCTCTTTTCCCATACATGGCTATCTAGGAACCTTTCTTCAAAATTGGAGATTAGACCAAGAAAATCATACCTACCTAGACTTGAAAAGGGCCTCTGAGAACTGTTTATGGCAATTGCTTGTATCTATAGGCAGAAAATCAAGGCTCAGATTGGGTTTACCCGCAGCTGCAGGGGGAGAGAGAGTGACTGAGCTGGGACTTAGAGCCACTGCATCCTGATTTTTCGTTCATTCCATCATGGCGTCTGACGATAGAATGGAACCCTCTTCATTACATTATTGATCAACAAACTGAGTACATCTCTTTTATGCTTATTGTACAGTGTTTATAGTGGATGGTGTTATTTGGCAGATGTCTTTTAAACTATGGCCTGAAATTTAGGTGAGATGATAGAATGTTTCTGTTGTTTTGGATGCCAGAACAGTCCTCCCTTTCTTTGGGGAAATAACAGTACAGTTGATCTTTGAACAAAACTGGTTTGAACTAGACGGGTCCACTTATATGTGGATATTTTCAATAAATATGTACTACAGTACAACATGATCTATGGTTGGTTGAATCTGTAGATGCGGAAACTTGGATACGGAAGGTCAACCATAAAATTATATGCAAATTTTTGAGTACACAGAGGTTCATCCCCCTCCCCACCCCCTGCCCCGCATCTTTCAAGGGTCAATCTAATCTAATCTACATCTACTACATCTACTCTTAGCACTCTCATCTCTGGCCAGGAGGTTGGCATGTGACCCATGCTAATACAATCAGAGACCTTCCGTGAGGTTTGTTTAAACTTGGAGTCTTTTTTGCTCTGGTCAAGGAACCAATAGCGTAAGAGCCGTGGGGCTACTAGTTACCGTCAACTCCACTTTGTGAAGAAGCACACTGGCCAAAAACAGAATAAAGCTGACATTCAGTGTCCAAGTTCAAATGCTGGCTCTGCCTCTCCTTATGTGACTCTGGGGTACTTATTTCACTTCTATAAGCTTTAGTTTCTTCCTCTAAAAACAGGACTACCAGGGTGAAAATTCAGTTACATGATGTATTAAAAGTACCATTTAGAGTGCCTGATACATAATAAATGCTGAAAACAAAGAATGGAAGGCAATTAAGATTCCTACTATATTTATGTCTACGGATTTTAAATAACTATATTGCTGTGCGTTCTTATTTTATTCATGTGGTTCATGGCAAAGTTAATCTACGCCACTCAGAGTGGCTTACGTAACAGGTGAGCTTTGCTGCATTGCACATCGGGTTTTTATAGTAGGTGGTCAGGTAAGTATGGTGAATAAAGTGTACTCTTGCTGGGGTGTGCTGGGTGGGAAGCAGGGGAGTATCAGGGGCCTTAGGGAGCCACAGTCAGCAATTTCAGATCTCTAGCAAAAAGAAAGATGACAGAGGGTAGAGAATGTTGTCTTCCAGAATCTGGGCCTGTCTTCTGTCCTTTGGGGGAAATTGTGTCCAGTGAATTTCTACTGTGGCCGTGACTGTGTTCAGAAACTCTTTTTGGAAGAAAATTTAGACATCTTTCCAGCCCCAGTAATGAGAAACAATTCCTGGCCTTAAAAGACAGGTGCAGTTTTTCATTTACTCAATGGTATTTATTGGGTACTTACTGCATGTCAGGTTCTCTCAAAGCAGCTGGAGATACAGCAGTGACGAAATAGATAAGTATCCCTACCATTTTTAAAGTCTCTCTTTTTTGTTATAGAGGTGAAATTCACACATAAAATTAATCATTTAAAAGTGAAAAATTCAGAGGCATTTAGTACACTCACAATGTTATGCAGCTGCCACCTCTGTCTAGTTCTGAAACATTTTTATCACCCAAAAGGAAAACTTGTACCTGCCAAGCACTTGCTCGCCACTTTCCCAAACTCCACCTCTGATAACCACCAATCTGTGTTCTATCTCTATGGATTTTTCATACAAATGGAATCATACCTGTTGTGCCTTTTCCACTTAGCACCATGTTTTCAAGAGTTCATCTGTGTTGTAGCATGTGTGAGTACTTGCCTCTTTTTAAAGGGAGAATAACATTCCATTGTACATTTACATCACATTGTGTTTATCCATTCATCTGCTAATGGACATTGGGTTCTTTCCACCTTTTGGCCACTGTGAATAGTGCTGCTATGAACATGCATTTACACGTACTTGTTTGAGTATTTGTTTTCAATTTTTTGGGTATATACCTAGGAGTGGAACTGCAGGGTCATAAAGTAATTCTATGTTCAACTTTTTAAGGAACAGCCAAACTGTTTTCCAAACTGGCTGAACCACTTTACATTCCTACCAGCAACATAGGAAGGTTCTACTTTCTCCATATCTTTGCTGACACTTGATATTTTTCATGTTTTCCATCACAGCCATCACAGTGGGTGTAAAGTGATGCCTCACTGAGGATTTGGTTTTCCCTCATGACTGACAGTGTGGAGCATCTTTTTATGTGCCTGTTGGCCATTTCTACTTCTTTGAATAAAGGTCTGCTCAAATCCTTTGCCCATTTTTAAATAGGTTTTTTAAATCTTTCTGTTGTTGAGTTGTAAGAGTTCTTTATATATTCTGGATACTAGACCCTTAATGAAATGCATAATTTGCAAGTATTTTATCCATTTTGTAGGTTGTCTTTTTCTTGATAATGTCCTTTGATGCACAAAAGTTTTTAATTTTAAGGAAGTCCAGTTTGCCTACTTTTTCTTTTGTTGCTATGTCATATATGAGTCCATGTCCAAATCAAAGTTCATGAAGATTTATTCCTATGCTTTCTTCGAAGAATTTTATAACTTTGGCTCTTACATTTACGTCATTGATGCATTCTGAGTAATTTTTGTCCATGGTGTGAGGTAGGGGTCCAACTTCACTCTTTGGCATGTGAATATTCAATATATCTACCATTTTGAAGGAAGGAAACATAATATCATGAACATAGTAAAAAGTAAATTGCCAAGAAGAGTCTAAGGAGACATGACAACTAAATGTAATATGGTACCTGGATGAGATCCTGGGACAGAAAACAGACACTAGGTCAAAACTAAGGAAACCCGAGTAAAGTATGAATTTTAGTTAATAATAATGTATCAGTCTTGGTTCACTAATTGTGACAAATATACCATAATAAAATAAGATGCTAATAATAGGGAACACTGGGTGTGGGGTTTATGGGAACTCTTTGTCCTAGTTTTACAATTTTTTTCTGTAAATCTAAAACTATTTCAAAATAAAAAAAGTTATTTTAAAAAGGTTAATTGATAGCATCAAAAACAGTTGCCGTATCTCGGAATAAACCTCATGAAAGCTGTGTGGGATCTCTACACTGAAAACCGCTAAACACTGTTGAGAGAAATTTAAAAAGACTTAGTGAGATACCACACTTATGGATTGGTAGACTCGGTATTGTTAAGATGTCAGTGCTCTCAAATTTATTTACAGATTTAATGGCATCCTAGTCAAAACCTCAGCAAATGTTTCTGTAGAAATTGACAAGCTGATTTTAGAATTTATATGGAAATGCATATGACTAAGAATAGCCAAAACAATTTTGAAAAGGAATAAAGTTGCAAGAGTTACACTATCTGATTTCAAGGCTTTTTATAAAGCTCTAATAATCACCACAATAAGGCACTGACAAATTGACATATAGGTCAATGGAACAGAACAGTCTAGAAAAAGACTCAGGCACCTAAGGTAAATAGAACTTTGGGAAAAGTTCCAAAGTAATTATATGGGAAAGTAAAGTTGTTTTCATTAAATGTTGTGGGAACAGCAGACATTCATAATAAAAAATGAATTATGATGTCTACCTCATGCCATAAACCAAGATTAATTCATAATAGATCCTAGGCCTAAAGGTAAAAGCCAAAACTATAATATTTTTAAAATAAAATATAGGATGAAATTTTTGGAACTTTGGAGTAGGCAAAGATTTCATAGACTAAACATAAAAGAAAAAGTGATACATTGGGCTGTATCAAAATTAAAACTCTTTGCTCTTCAAAGGACACCATTAGGAAAACCAAGAGGCAGGCCACAGACTGGGGGAAAATATTATCAATACATGCCTCTAACAGAGGTCTCATATCCAAAATATATAATCCAGAATATGTAAAGAGCTCTTAAACTCAATAATAAGATGACAAACAATTCAATCAAAAAACAGGCTAAAGACTTAAAAGTCACCTTCTAAAAGAACATATATAGCTAATAAATACATGAAAAGATATTTAACATCATATTAGTCTTTAGGCGAATGCACATTAAGACAAATGACATAACACTTAACAGCAATAAAATAGCTAAAATTAAAATGACTAGGGACTTCCCTGGTGGCTCAGTGGTTAAGAATCTGCCTGCCAATCCAGGGAACATGGGTTCGATCCCTGGTCCAGGAAGATCCCACATGCCGCGGAGCAACTAAGCCCGTGCATCACAACTATTGAGCCTGTGCTCTAGAGCCCATGAGCCACAGCTATTGAGCCCATGCACCACAACTACTGAAGCCCATGTGCTCTAGGGCCCATGTGCCACAACTACTGAGCCTGTGTGCTGCCACTACTGAAGCCTGCGTGCCTAGAGCCCGTGCTCCGCAACAACAGAAGCCACTGCAATGAGAAGCCCGTGCACCGCAACGAAGAGTAGCCCCTGCTCGCCACAACTAGAGAAAGCCCGCACGCAGCAACAAAGACCCAATGCAGCCAAAGAATAAATAAATAAATAAATAAATATTTTAAATTTAAAAATGACTAGCAAGTATTGGTGAGGATGTGGAGCAACTGGAACTGTGACGCACTGCAGACAGTTATGTACAATGGTACAACATTTTGGGAAAATATGTTGGCAGCTTGTAAATGAAGCTAAACACTTACTCTATGACCCAGCAATTTCATTCCCAGGCATTTATCGAAGAGAAATGACAACATGTGCCCACAAAAAGGATTGGACACAAATATCACAACAGCCTTATTTGTAATAGGCAACAAGTGGAAACAACTTAAATGCCCATCAATAGATAAGTGGATAAACACACTGTGGTATATTTATGAAATGTTACATAAAGAGGTATATTATAAAATATAAAATGGTATATTTATAATATATAAATTATGAAGTGAAAATTTATAAAACAGAACATTGAGCAATTAAGGGGAATGAACTACTGATACACAGGACAACATGGATTAATCTCAAAAAGCATGCTGAGTGAAGGAAGGCAGACACAAAGGAGAACATACTGTATGATTTCATTCCAAATCTTTGAACAGGCAAAACTAAGGTATAATGAGAGAAATCGGAGCAGTGTTTCTATGTGTATAGCGAGAGTTGATGCTTTCCTAGTTTTGTGCCGCGGGCACCTCGCCCTAGCCCTGGTCCTGATCATCATTTAAACTTGTCTTGTGAAATAAGTCCATTGAGAAGTAGATTTGTGTCAAAGATTTGGTTTGAAGCTTCACTATCCTCCCCATCCAGGTTATTGTTCATACTCTTGAGTCAACAAAGCTTTATAATAAATAGCAGTGAAAAAAAGTTTGACTGGGGCTTTATCTTGAAAAATACCATTTATGAAAACTATTTTGTTTTATGCTTAAGAGAATTTAAGTCATACTTCCAACTGTGAGATGTCACAGAACAATCAAAGCAAGAATCAAGTGCTATTAGCTGTGTGTGTGTACAATTCTTTAGAAACTGAGCTATCAGACATCTTCAGTTTTACTTTTGCATCGTGATCATAAAGTTCAGTTTGCAAAAACCTACAAGGTCTTTATACATTTTTCTCAAGGACCACTCCTAAATTTTGACATTCAAGTCCTTCTCTTCTGAGGTGTTTATACTGTCATCTCGCTTGTTTAGGTTCCTTTCTTTTGTTACTAATTGGTCTAATTCGGCTACACCTCCTTCTGTCATTGCCTTTGGGGATGGATAGAGCAATTCTGCTAAGGTGGTAAGATCCCACATGTTTTGCAAGATTTGTAATTTTACTTTGCCATGCATTTCCATTGTTTTTGCACTTTATTTGGGGGATTTGAAAACCGCCAACAACCTATGAGACACTGACTAGCAAATAATACTGACACGGTGTGGGGACAGAAGCTAAAATGAAGACATAGGGTTATCTGAGGGAAGATGAGCTTTAAAAGGGGTCATTTCTTTGGGAGACACAGATAATGAATACTAAGAAAATAGGGACCTCCAGGACTTAGAACATAGTTCATTGAAACAACATTGCTCTGAAATTCAGGTGTTTTTAATATAGCCAGTTCCTAATTTCAATAAATGGTTCTGGGATAACTGCTTAAACATATGGAAATAAATGAAATTGGATCTCTACTTCACTCCATGCACAAACATGCATTGCACATGGATTAAGACAAAAGTTAAAAGAAAAATTATGAAGTGGTTAGAGAAAAATATAGGAGAATATCTTTATGACATTGAAATAGGGAAGGAGTTCCTAAATAAGATAAAAGGCTCTGAGGAGAGCCCACTCCAACAGCGTGGAGGACCTGAGCGGATGGACAGTGAGCCCTTCCCTTTAAAAAATGTCTCACTCAGCAGAGTAGTGGGATAACAAGATGAATTCAGTGAAATTTCGTGATGTACTGGCAAGAACGTGTACTTTCTTTTGAAGAACAAACGCCATGCCAGAGGAGCGCGGAGAAGGCACGAACATTTCAAACAAGCCAAAGCTAACCTGGCCTATGGCAGGGAGGATGTCGTTAATCTAGGAGGGCAGGTTCTAGACAAATGTTTGTGTACTCAGCCTTCCACGCAAGACCAGAAGTCAAAATCGACCATGACCAGTGTAGTGAGCAACCTCCAAATATAATGTAACTACAGTATTACCACATCTGAGTTTATTTCTTCTATTCAAAGAAGGAATTAACAGGTGAGACTGGTTCAAGATGGTGGAGTAGAAGGACATGTGCTCACTTCCTCTTGCGAGAGCACCGGAATCACAACTAACTGCTGAATAATCATCAACAGGCAGACACTGGGACTCACCAAAAAAGACACTCCACATCCAAAGACAAAGGAGAAGCTGCAATGAGACGGTAGGAGGGGCGCAATCACAATAAAATCAAATCCCATAACCACTGGGTGGGTGACTCACAAACTGGAGAAAAATTATACCACAGAAGTCCACCCACTGGAGTGAAGGTCCTGAGCCTCATAAAAGGCTACCCAACCTTGGGGTCCGGCAAAAGGGGTCGGGGGAATTCCCAGAGAATCAGACTTTGAAGGCTAGCAGAAATTGATTGCAGGTCTTCAAAAGGTCTGGGGGAAACAGAGACTCCACTCTTGGAGGGCACACACAAAGTAGTGTGCGCATAAGGACCCAGGGGCAAGGAGCAGTGACCCCATAGGAGACTGAACCAGACCTACCTGCTAGTGTTGGAGGGTCTCCTGCAGAGGCGGCGGGTGGCTGTGGCTAACCTCAGGGACAAGGACACTGGCAGGAGAAGTTCTGGGAAGTATTCCTTCGTGTGAACCCTCCCAGCGTCCACCATTAGCCCCACCAAAGGACCTGTAGTCTCCAGTGCTGGATCGCCTCAGGCCAAACAACCAACAAGTAGGGAACCCAGCCCCACCCATCAGCACACAAGCAGATTAAAGTTTTACTGAGCTCTGCCCACCAGAGCAACACCCAGCTCTACCCACCACCAGTCCCTTCCATCAGGAAACAGATTCAAAAAATACCTAGAAACAAATGACAATGAAAACACAACGACCCAAAACCTACAGGATGCAGCAAAAGCAGTTCTAAGAGGGAAGTTTACAGCAATACAATCCTACCTCAAGAAACAAGAAAAATCTCAACTAAATGACCTAACCTTACACCTAAAGCAACTAGAGAAAGAAGAACAAACAAAACGCAAAGGTAGTAGAAGGAAATAAATCATAAAGATCAGAGCAGAAATAAATGAAATAGAAACAAAGGAAATGATAGCAAAGATCAACACAACTAAAAGTTGGTTCTTTGAGAAGATAAACAAAATTGATAAACCTTTACTCAGACTCATCAAGAAAAAGAGGGAGAGGACTAAAATCAATAAAATTAGAAATGAAAAAGGAGAAGTTACAATGGACACTGCAGAAATATAAAGCATCATAAGAGACTACTACAAGTAACTCTAGACCAATAAAATGGACAACCTGGAAGAAATGGACAAATTCGTAGAAAGGTATAACCTTCCAAGACTGAACCAAGAAGAAATAGAAAATATGAACAGACCAATCACAAGTAATGAAACTGGTTAAAAATCTTCCAACGTGGAATTCTGACGGGGCTTCCCTGGTGGTGCAGTGGTTGAGAGTCTGCCTGCCAATGCAGGGAACACAGGTTTGTGCCCCGGTCTGGGAAGAACCCACATGCCACGGAGTGGCTAGGCCTGTGACACATGGCCGCTGAGCCTGCGCGTCCGGAGCCTGTGCTCCGCAATGGGAGAGGCCACAACAGTGAGAGGCCTGCGTACCGCAAAAATAAATAAATAAATAAATAAAAATAAATCTTCCAACAAACTAAAGTACAGAACCAGATGGCTTCACAGGTGAATTCTATCAAACATTTAGAGAAGAGCTAAAACCTATCCTTCTCAAACTCTTCCAAAAAATTGCAGAGGAAGGAACACTCCCAAACTCATCCTACAAGGCCACCATCACCCTGATAGCAAAACCAGACAGAGATACTACAAAATAAGAAAATTACAGACCAATGTCACTGATGAATATAGATGCAAAACTCCTCAACAAAATACTAGCAAACAGAATCCAACAACACATTAAAAGGATCATACACCATGATCAAGTGGGATTTATCCCAGGGATGCAAGGATTCTCCAATATACACAAATCAATCAATGTGATACACCATGTTAACAAACTGAAGAATAAAAACCATATGATCATCTCAACAGATGCAGAAAAAGCTTTTGACACAATTCAACACCCATTTATGATAAAAACTCTACAGAAAGTGGGCACAGAGGGAACCTATTCAACATAATAAAGGCCCTATATGACAAACCCACAGCAAACATGCTCAATGGTGAAAAACTGAAAGCATTTCCTCTAAGGTCAGGAACAAAACAAGAATGTCCACTCTTGTCCCCTTTTTTTTTTTTACATCTTTATTGGAGTATAATTGCTTTACAATGGTGTGTTAAGTTTCTGCTTTATAACAAGGTGAATCAGTTATACATATACATATGTTCTCATATCTCCTCCCTCTTGCATCTCCATTCCTCCCACCCTCCCTATCCCACCCATCCAGGTGGTCACAAAGCACGGAGCTGATCTCCCTGTGCTATGCGGCTGCTTCCCACTAGCTATCTATTTTATGTTTGGTAGTGTATATATGTCCATGCCACTCTCTCACTTTGTCACAGCTTACCCTTCCCCCTCCCCATATCCTCAAGTCCATTCTCTAGTAGGTCTGTGTCTTTATTCCCATCTTATCCCTAGGTTCTTCATGACATTTTATTTTTTTCTTATATTCCATATATATGTGTTAGCATACGGTATTTGTCTTTCTCTTTCTGACTTACTTCACTCTGTATGACAGACTCTAGGTCCATCCACCTCACTACAAATAACTCAATTTCATTTCTTTTTATGGCTGAGTAATATTCCATTGTATATATGTGCCACATCTTCTTTATTCATTCATCCGATCATGGACACTTATGTTGTTTCCATCTCCTGGCTATTGTAAATAGAGCTGCAATGAACATTTTGGTACATGACTCTTTTTGAATTATGGTTTTCTCACGGTATATTCCCAGTAGTGGCATTGCTGGGTCATATGGTAGTTCTATTTGTAGTTTTTTAAGGAACCTCCATACTGTTCTCCATAGTGGCTGAACCAATTCACATTCCCACCAGCAGTGCAAGAGTGTTCCCTTTTCTCCACACCCTCTCCAACATTTATTGTTTCTAGATTTTTTGATGATGGCCATTCTGACTGGTGTGAGATGATATCTCATTGTAGTTTTGATTTGCATCTCTCTAATGATTAGTGATGTTGAGCATTCTTTCAGGTGTTTGTTGGCAATCTGTATATCGTCTTTGGAGAAATGTCTATTTAGGTCTTCTGCCCATTTTTGGATTGGGTTGTTTGTTTTTTTGTTATTGAGCTGCATGTTATTCAACATAGTTTTGGAAATCCTATCCATGACAATCAGAGAAGGAAAAAAATAAAAAGAATTCAAATTGGAAAAGAAGAAGTAAAACTGTCACTGTTTTCAGATGACATGACACTATACATAGAAAATCCTAAAGATGCCACCAGGAAACTGCTAGAGCTAATCAGTGAATCTGGTAAAGTTGCAGGATACAAAATTAATGCACAGAAATCTCTGGCATTCCTATATACTTCCAACAAAAGATCAAAAAAGAAATTAAGAAACCAATCCCATTTACCATCACAACAAAAAGAATAAAATACCTAGGAATAAACCTACCTAAGGGGGTAAAAGACCTGTACTCAGAAAACTATAAGACACTGATGAAAGAAATCAAAGATGACACGAACAGGTAGAGAGATATACCATGTTCTTAGATTGGAAGAATCAATATTGTGAAAATGACTATTCTACCCAAAGCAATCTACAGATTCAATTCAAACCCTATCAAATTATGAATGGCAATTTTTACAGAACTAGAACAAAAAATTGTAAAATTTATATGGAGACACAAAAGACCCTGAATATCCAAAACAGTCTTGAGGGAAAAAAACAGCGCTGGAGGAATCAGACTCCCTGACTTCAGACTATACTACAAAGCTACAGTAATCAAGTCAATATGGTACTGGCACAAAAACAGAAATACAGATCAATGGAACAGGACAGAAAGCCCAGAGATAAACCCACACAGCTATGGTCAACTAATCTATGAAAAAGGAGGCAAGGATATACAAAGGAGAAAAGACAGTCTCTCCAGTAAGTGGTGCTGGGAAAACTGGACAGCTACATGTCAAAGAATGAAATTAGAACACTCAAAAACACCAGACACAAAAATAAACCCAAAATGGATTAAAGACCTAAATATAAGACCAGACACTATAAAACTCTTAGAGGAAAACATAGGCAGAACACTCTATGATATAAATCACAGCAAGATCCTTTTTGAACCACCTCCTAGAGAAATGGAAACAAAAACAAAAATAAACAAATGGGACCTAATGAAACTTAAATGCTTTTGCACAGCAAAGGAAACTATAAACAATACAAAAAGACAACTCTCAGAATGGGAGAAAATATTTGAAATTGAATCAACGGACAAAGGGTTAATCTACAAAATATATAAACAGCTCATGCAGCTCAATATTAAGAAAACAAACAACCCAATCAAAAAATGGGCAGAAGACCTAAACAGACATTTCTCCAAAGAAGACATACAGATGGCCAAGAGGCACATGAAAAGCTGCTTAATATCACTAATTATTAGAGAAATGCAAATCAAAACTACAATGAGGTATCACCTCACACCAGTTAGAATGGGCATCATCAGAAAATCTACAAACAACAAATGCTAGAGAGGGTGTGGAGAAAAGGGAACCCTCTTGCACTGTTGATGGGAATGTAAACTGATACAGCCACTATGGAAAACAGTATGGAGGTTCCTTAAAAAGGTAAAAATAGAATTACCATATGACCCAACAATCCCACTACTGGGCATATACCCAGAGAAACCCATAATTCAAAAAGACATATGCACCCCAATGTTCATTGCAGTACTATTCACAATAGCTGGGCATGGAAGTAACCTAAATGCCCAGTGACAGACAAATGGATAAAGAAGATGTGGTACATACATACAATGGAATATTACTCAGCCATAAAAAGGAATGAAATTGGGTCATTTGTAGAGATGTGGATGAATCTAGAAACTGTCACACAGAGTGAAGTATGTCAGAAAGAGAAAAACAAATATCACATGTTAACGCATATATGTGGAATCTAGAAAAACCGGTATGCAAGGCAGAAATAAAGACACAGTTGTAGAGAACAAATGTATGGACACCAAGCGGAGGGCAGTGGGGGTGGTGGTGGTGGTAGGATGAATTGGGAGATTGGGATTGACATATATACACTAATATGTATAAAATAGATACCTAATAAGAACCTGCTGTATAAACTAAATAAATAATTTTTTAAAAAAGATAAAAGGCTCAAAAGAGAAAAGAGTGATGAATATAACTACATTAAAAAATACTTACGTTCATCAAAACAAATAATTAAAGAATAAAAAAAACCTGTAACTAGAGAGAAAGAATTTAAAATACACATAATGAGAATAAAAACCCATATGATAATATAATTTCTATGGCTCAATAGAAAAATGAGTAAGTAAATAGAAACGTGCATAAGTGAAAACACTAGTGGCTGATAAGCTTATTTTAAAAGGCTTAACTGTTTTGAACTATGGAAAACACAAATTAAAATCCAATAACATAATTGGTGCCCCTTCTGGCAATAGCATACTAATTTTAGACAAATTCTCCCTCTGAGAATAACTAGACAAGCTCAACAAAGTATTTTTTAAAAATATATTTGAAAACATTGACAGGACAATATCAATACAGGAAGAACTTGCAATTCTACAACTGGAGAGAGAGTGAAATCCCAAGGAAGTAGGCCTGAAATCTGAACTATGTTTCTCCTTAATGGAATTTGCTGTTATGAAATGAACAGTTCAGAGTCTTAAATTATTTCTACAGTTTTTCAAAGTCAATGTTCAGCACGCAAACAAAAATAGCAAAACACCCAAAAAGATGAGACTTGACTAATAACCAAGAGAAAAGAATAAATATTAAAAACAGAGCCACAGGTATCCGGATATATTTGTTATCAGACATGGATATTAAAATAATCAGGGTAAATAGGTTAAAACATTAATTAACAACATAGAGAATTCTGGTGGAAAACTAGATATTATACAACGGGATCAAGTGGAAAGTTGATAATTAAAAAAATGTAATAAATGAAGTTAAGTACCCAACCAATGGGCTTAATAGAAGTTAGATACAGGTGAAGAGAGAATTAGGAAAGGGAGAGAGAGGTCAGAAGAATGAAGAGGTATTATTTTCCAATGTGATTTTGAGGCTAGCATAAGCTTAATACCAAAAGCTGACAAGGCTATTCCAAGAAAGTAAACCTATAGGCCAACCTTTCCCATGAAAATAGATTTTTAAAATTCTAAGCAAAATATTAGAATTCTGAACCCAGCAATATTCAAAAAGGATACTATACTACAAAAAAACGAATTTACTCCAGGAATGCATGGTTGGGTTAACATTCAAAAATCAATCAATACAAATCAACATGTCAATAACATGAAGGAAAAAATGCACACAATTATCTCAATAGGTGCAGAAAAGGCACTTAAGAAATTCTACTTGCTTTCATGATAAAATATAGCAAACTGTATTTTATAATGAAAGGGAACTTCCTTATTCTGATAAATCAATTTTTGAAACCTATACTAATGTCATATTTAAGTGAAATATTGAATTTTACCTCAGATTGATAATAAGACAAATGTGCCTATTATTACCTCTTCTATTTGCCGTTTGTTCTATCCTCTGTGTGTTTGGGAATACTCCTGTATATATTTTTTCAAATCAATAAAAAAAGGCCAGACAATTCAACAGAATAAAGTGGGTGAAAGTGTTGAACTGGTACTTTATAAAATATGATATTAAACAACAAATGAATTTTTACAGAGTGCTCACCTTCATTAATCATCAAGTAAATGGAAATGAAAAGCACAATTTGATACACAGCCAGCAGAATGGCTGTGGGAGAGCAAACTGTATTATCCCTTTGGATAATTATTTGACTGTATCTACTATAATTGGACTTACATGTATCTTAAGACCCAGCAATACCCAACACAACACATGCTTCAAAAGACATGTACATAAACATGGCATTAAACAAACCCTTGAAATAACTCAAATGTTGAAATAATTACAAATAAATTGGGTATATACATACCCATACAAACTATACAACAATGAACAATGAGTTATTGCTATGCACAACAGAAATGACTCTCACAAATATAATGTGTATAATATATGTGTCATATGATACCATTTCATAGCAGCATTGTTCGTAATAGCAAAAATCTGAAGATAATCCTAATATCCATAAACAGGAAGAGGGATATGCTGTGAAGTATTTACATAACAGAAGTCCAGAAATATTGAAAATGGATGAACTAGCATTTCACGCACAAATACATTAAGTGAAAAAAGCAAGGCACAGAAGAACACTAGATAGTATAATAGTAAACTAATATATTGTTTGGAGATATATATATTTATATGGAAAAGGGAATGATAAACCCAAAATTAAAAATGGTAGCTTCCTTTTATAAAATGTAAGCTCCAGGAGTCAGAGCTTTTTGTCTGTTTTTTATTTTACTGTTTTGTATTACCTAGAACAGTGCATGATACATAATAATCATTCAAATGAACGCTTTTGAATAAATAAGTGAGGAGAGAGGGACTGATATGGGGAGTTGCAGTAGACTGGTAAAGGTCAGTTACTTAAGCTGGGCGATGGGTACTTAGGGTATGAGTAATAGTATTTCTTATACTACATATATATGCGAGATACAGTCTTCTGTATTGTAAAATACAATATGCTATAAAATTAAAAATATACTACTTAACTTTCATACTGAGAAACAATACTATATAAATATAAAAGATATCCTCACCCCATCCCTCAGGCTCAATGTATTCCTGCCTCTGCCTTGGCCTTCAAGGGAGATAGGAACATTGAGTAGAGGGTAGTCACAGGAAGAGTCTCAGGGAGTTTGGTTGACCCCATATTTTAGGTAAAAAAAAATTACATATATATCAAAAATCATGTAAGAATAAAAATAATGTAAAAATTTTTACATTATGATTTCAAATCAGAATGTCTGTGTTGGTATGTCCTGCTTTGTGCCTGAGTGAGAACTGAGGAGTGAAGAAGAAGGAGAGAGAGGTGGGTCCACTTGGGGGGATTTGAGGTCATGGATGACTCGTAAGAGGAGCAGTATTTACTTCTTATTCTTTCCCTTTCTTTAAGTCCAAAGAGAATTTTCACAATATATGCAAAAGTCTCTTTTAGATGAGTCAGTACAAAACACCTATACCAGCGTGTCCCCAAAATACTGTCTTAGAAAAGGGGAAAATTGCCCAACCTAACCACATGCAAAAGTCTGCCAAAAACACCATGAAAATCAACTGGAAATCAGTCCTGTTCTTTAGTTTCTCTTACAATTTTTCTTCTTTCAAAAACATGCCATCTGTTTAAACAACTTGGAGGGTAAATGTTCTTATTAGTGTGCCTTTTTCCACAGGGTATTTTAGTTCATTCCAGCAAGCTCTGGCCGAGTGCTCACGATGTGCCTAGCACCCTATGGATGTGTGGAAAGCAACAGGTTCTAGTTCAAAATCAGCTCAAACACAGGGCAAAACCTATACTCCACCACAACCCACTTCATCAGTCAAGAAATCAGGTAATTTCACTCCTTGCCATGTTATCTAGAAATCTACTTTGGTATTACTGAATGTCATACATGTTATCTTAAGAACTTTGTTTTTGTTAGGATACCTTAAAGATATTACAAAGATGAGTTACCAACTTCAGTATGATATTCTACAATAAGTACATGTAGTCTTCAAAGAACTGCTATCAAAATATGTAAAAATGTCTACAAACCAGTAGGAATAACACAAAGAATCCAAGAGAAAAATGGGCAGAAAACAGGAGCAAACATCTCACAGGGGAGGAAACACATATGTACAACAGATGCATAAAGAAATGTTCAGTATTATTAGTGATCAGGAAAATACAAATCAAGATCACGTGAGATCCATTTTCCTGGTAGCTGAGTGGCCAAACAAAAACCTGGTGACAACCCAGGTGCCCACCAATGGGTGAGTGGATGCTTAAACTGCGATATAGTTATCAGTGGACTACAGCAGTCAAACCGAGTGAACTACAATAGCACATAATAATACAGAGGACCCTCAGCAACATTATATTAAGTGGAGAAAGCCCCAAATATCGCTTAAGTGTGATATGCTTTTTATAAAGTTAAAAACAACTAACATAAGAAAATAAGGTTTGGAATGGAAAGTACGGTATAGTTAATAATGCTGCATTACAAATTTGAAAGTTGCTAGAGAGTAGATTTTAAAAATTCTTATCACAAGAAAAATATTTGCAACTATGTATACTGATGGATGTTAACTAAACTTATTGTGGTGATTATTTTTGCAATATATACAAGTATTAAGTCATTATGTTGTACACCTGAAACTAATACAGTGTTATATGTCAATTATATCTCAATAAGAAAAGGAAATACACTCTTCTACTCTGTTTTGATATGCAATTGCATGTATTTAATTAAAAAGGAAAGTAGAATATATTTAAAAATTGAATTATTAAATACCTTTCATAATATTAAAAAAAAATAAAGTTTAGAAATAGAGAGCCAAGTGAAGAAAGTGAGAGAATGGTGATCACAGTATGTTGGGTCAGGTACAATGATGCAGAAGAACAGAACCCATGTACCATATGGCTAGAAGTTGCCTATTATGACGATCTTAGCTTCTGTTTTGCACATTGAATTTAGGGATGCTTCTTAAGGTATAAAATAACTAGCAAAATAAATATAAATGGGTCATGAAAGGACCAATGATGACCGTGCCATAGAATAAAGATTATAGTTAATTAAAAAAAATTTTTTTATAGTTAATTTAATCCTGTGCATCTGAGGTTCATGATAAAGAAAACAAGCTACTTGTTATAAAGAGAATATAAACATTAAAAAATGTAGGATAGTTTTTAAAAGTTTATAAGAGAGCATCTGTGTACTGCTTCAAATCATCCTCTGTACCACAAGTGCTCCATACGGTATGACTTACAACTGTGAACAAGAGACAGTTTCTGCTTGCAAGGAACTCATGGTTGGTAGAGAAGGTAAACAAGTGAGTAGCTATAATAAGAGTTAACTAAGCGATGGGATCATCATAAAGAAGTAAAAAGACACAGAGCAGGAGGTACGACACAAGCCTGGGCATGGAGGGAGTCATCTTAAGAAGGTATGAAATCTAACTGTGGACTTGAAAGTACAGGATATTTTAGGCCCTTTCAAGGCCCTCCATGGGAAGGAGAGAGATGGGGCTTGGGAAGTCAACAGGGGCCTCATCACGAAGGGCCTTGTGAGCTAAACAGTGGACTTGGGGCCTTATCTCAAGAGCCACAGGAAGTCATCAAAGAGTTTGAGAAGTCACACGATGAGGTTTCTGGCTTCAGAAACAGCAGGATCAGAGGCAGAAAGCCTCAGTTAGATTACAAAGATTGATGCAGTTATCCAGGTGGGCCATGGTGGTAACTGGAAGTAATGGCAGGATAGAGAGAAGTAGGCAGATTAGGTAGGGAGTTACTGTGGAGGGAGACTAAGAGGACTCAGAAATTTATTGGATATAGGGACCAAATAAGAGAGGCAAGTCAATAATGATTCCGACTTTAGGTAGCTGGGGAGGTGGTGGTGCCAGATGCCAAGACTTGAGAAAATGGGAGAAAGCACAGGTATCTTCTTTTACAGTGCATCTCATTTGGGTCAGAATTGGTTCACAGTGTCTCACAAGCCTTTTCATATAAAGCTGACATTTTCTCAGGAAAGCATGGCTCACAAACACGAAAATCCTCTTCTTGTTTCCACACACCTGGACAGAGTTATTAAAGATGGAGTATCGGGCTTCCCTGGTGGCGCAGTGGTTGGGAGTCCGCCTGCCGATGCAGGGGACACGGATTCGTGCCCCGGTCTGGGAAGACCCCATATGCCGCGGAGCGGCTAGGCCCGTGAGCCATGTCCGCTGAGCCTGTGCGTCCGGAGCCTGTGCTCCGCAACGGGAGAGGCCGCAACAGTGAGAGGCCCGCGTACCGCAAAAAAAAAAAAAAAGAAAAAAAGATGCAGTATCATGGGAAGAATGTTCAAATAAAAGTTTCCAAATCCATGACCTAACATTACAAAAGCTGCTTCACTTTATTTTCTAAGTCATTCCTGGGTTCATTACTTGTGTGGCTAACTATTGGTGTCACTGACCCCCAATTATAAAATGAGGTCAGAGTTCCTCTGTGATTATTTTCCTTCTTTTTAAAAGCAAGATAAAGACCTAAGCATGGCTCCACTGGGCAGCACCTAATAATAAAGTATTTTGCTTCAGGCACATCCTAAAGCAATTGCACGTATTCCTTCCTTTTCATATGGTGGGTCATAAACATGTAATGTAAGCAACATTAATTTTCTAGAGAATGATTGCCAAGATTAAATTTTCTGATCAGTGGTAAACAGGAATGCATGGACCTATATCTATGTAAAGAGTTCTGTGACATGGCCAGTACTATGGTCATTTTATAGCTACTTCCCTCAGAAACCTTTAAAGCAAAATGGCCATGGAGTGATGCATTGCCAGGCTGTAAGAAATGTTGGCCCATTACCACCAGATCAGTCCCTGAAGGGTTACTGTTAATATTTGGCCTCAGGGAGAGAGGAGTCAATAAAAATCCACATGTAGGGTACTTTTTATACTTATGTGCAAGCAAAGGGAAGGCTAAGGGAAGTAGAAATCATTTACATAGCACATAAGAAGGATCACCAATATTAGTTACCGATTCTCATACCGCAACTGTGTGCGTTTATGTGAACGGTAATATCGCAAAGCAGTTAGCAGAATGCAATTTGGTGTCGCAGAGATTAAAGTCAAACTCTGGCTTTGTCATTTAAGAAGCAATGTGACTTTGAATAAATTATTTAAATTCTCTAAATCTTAGTTTCTTTATTGATACAAAGGACAATATACCACTTCCTTGGGTTTAATGAGTGAACACATGCAAAGAATTTAAACTGGTATCTGACATATCTCTAAACATTCAAAACAATGGACATAATGTAAGTAAAGCAACATAAATGTATGGTAATATACATCAGGCTAAAGTCTGATATTAAACCTAGATGCCTAGTATAACTAAAACACTGTAAAATACTAAATTTGTGGATAGTTGAGTTTTTAACATGGTTTGCAGGAAACATAATAATATCATATTCCATTGACTCTATGATGTGCATTTTTAAATACTTAAATGAGAGGCATTAACTTTGCCTGCAAATATATATCAAAACTTCTGGAAAGGATGACAGCAGCTCGGAAGAAAATTCCAGACCCAATAATGGAACATTCTTTTCAGAAATGCTACATCATCAGTATTCTCCTTGACATGGAGGATGACATTGTAGAATGTCCCTAACGACCCTCATCTGCAAAATGATTCAGAAGAACCAGACTCTTAATGGGAAGTTCCAGAAAATACCTCCTCCCATTTGTTTTGTTTATGCTTTCTGTGTTATACATGCACAACAGTAATGTTTGATAAAAACATATGTCTAGGGCTTCCCTGGTGGCCAATGCAGGGGACAAGGGTTTGAGCCCTGGTCCGGGAAGATCCCACATGCTGTGGAGCAACTAAGCCTGTGCACCACAACTACTGAGCCTGTGCGCCACAACTACTGAAGCCCGCGCGCCTAGAGCCCACGCTCCGCAACAAGAGGAGCCACCGCAATGAGAAGCCCACGCACCACAACGAAGAGTAGCCCCTGTTCGCCACAACCAGAGAAAGCCCACGTGGCAACGAAGACCCAATGCAGCCAAAAATAATAAATAAACAAAAATAAATAAATTTAAAAAACACATATGTCTAACTAGGTCTGTTTATTAAATAGAGCACTTTCAAAGCATTATAAAATAAAAATTCTAGTGCTAAAGTGCTGTGTCATAGTTTAACTGTCAGTCTTTGTCATACTGGCTCATAAATAATGGAACGCCTCACAACTGATGACAACTTAGGTTTACTGAAATATGGTAAACAAAGTACAAACAGTCAAAAGAATTTAGAAAAGTCACAAAACTGAGTTGCTAAGGGAACATTTATCTGGGTTCAAATCTTAGCTCCTCTGTTTCCAGTTACGTTAACTTTGGACAAATGACCATCCCTCCAAGCCATTGTAACTGGCAATTTTACGTAAGTCATTAGGTAAATTGTGTGGATTAAATGAAAGAATATAGATGAAATGTTTAACACTGTACTGTGCAAATACTTCCAGACTGCAAGAGATGACTGATATTGTTACTATAATAATTAATAATCTACTGCTTTAAAATATGAAAATACTTCAGATATGTGTCACAGCTTATAACAGAAAGCTATGTTATGTCTGTCAATCATCCCCGTATAAGACAAAAATACCCATGTAAATATATTAACCTAAGTTACCAATTGTTTCTATATTTTAATTTAAGGGTAATAGGAGAATGAATGAATGGATTTGAAAGGTACATTGACAGTGGTCTGAATTAAAATGTCATTTAAGTTCCCTACTCAAAAATTTACGTTGGGGAAGTTGAGGGCACTACAAAGACAGGTGGCCACTTTCTAGCTGAAACTGATAAACAGGAAGAGAAAGTGATTGCTGATGAAAACAGTCAGGCCATGTGTACTAGGAATACAAGGACTGAAGACATCACTGTCAGTAACATGAGTTTCAAACATAAGACTTAAACTGGGAGACTTACAGACAGATACACTAACCTTACAGCTGAACCATTATATGTATGGACAATTATGAAGAATGTTCTAGGGTGCATAGTGGGAGGTATTACTTCTTTGGCAACAGTGAATGGGATGACAGCGTGTCATAGACACATATGCCTTCCTGATGATCTTCCCTCATTGATTCTCAAATTTAAGATTCCTTTGAAAGAAAAACTGTGGTTTGCTGGTGTATCCAGTGATTTTATTATAATGCTACTTAAATGCTTACATATAGACCTAGATACAAGCAGATGTAAAGTTAAGTGGAATCAGAGGACAAAATAAAAGCCAAGCCAAGCCAATACAATTAAAACTGGTTGCATTTGTTAAATGGAATTGCTGATGCTGCTTTGCTGGAGCCCAGTAACTGCTTGTGACACAAGTATGGAATTGACCGAACAAAGATTCCTTTGAGTTCAGCCCTCCTCAAACATCAAGTTGGGGGTGATGAGCCATTTTCCTGTCACTTTCCTCTATTTGAACTACTTTACCCCTCACTTGACATGCATATATTAAGTCTGCCTCTCTTCTCCTCTATTCTCTAATAAATACATGGTTCCTATGTATCATAAACCCAACTGCAAAGAAGGACACCGTAGTAGTTATCTTTTGCTTTTTAACAAACACCACAAAACTCAGTGGCTCAGAACAGCATCATCACTTCTCTCTCATGGTTTCTTTGGGTCAGGAACCCATCAGGGGTTCAGCGGGGTAGTTCTGGCTTGTGGAGGGGGCGGTCTTTCATGAGGCTGTAGTCAGACGGTGGCTGAGGCTGGAAGTCTTTATCACTCGCATGCCCAGTAGCTGGGCTGGGAAGACTTGAACAGCTGGGGTTCCTCTACCAGCATCTATGAAATCTCTTCACTGGGTCTGTGGCGGGACAGCTTTAGGAAAGCAACATTTCTTAAATGGTGTCTCACTTTCTTCCCAGGTACATGCCCCAAGACAGAGAGCCAGGTGGAAGCCATATTGCCTTTTCCAGCCTAGCCTTGGGAGTCATGCAAGATCACCTTACCTCATTCTTCTCATTAGAAGCAAGTCACTAAGTCTTGTCTGCATCCAAGGGAAGGAAAATTAGAATACTCTTTTGGAAGGGGCGAGTATGAGAGAACTTGCAATATATTTGAAAACCTTCAGATACTGACGTCATGTGGCCATATTTCATTTAAAAATGTTCATCTGCACGACTCAGTGTATGCTTTCATCTCTTTACACATCTCACAGGGAATTCACAGAACCCCAAGAGAAGGGAAGTCATCCCCCACTGGTCTGTGGATGCCCCAGTTTGAGGAAAATTCACTTATGCTCCAATTACAATACATGAAATGGAGGTTTCCTTAAATTATGGGGTAGGAGAGAATGGACTTCAAAAAATAGAGGGAAGAAAAGAATAGTCTTGGGAGAATTTTTTACTAGATTACATGTTAAGTCAAGAGATGTATAATTTACCTGAAGTAATGAAATCAATTTTATTTTAAAGTTCGCTTTGGATTTGATATGAGATGCCCAAAATAGACCTATCCAGGATTAAGTAATCTTTAAAAATGGCTCTCGAAAAACCAATGCTCCTTATGCTATACTAACGCAAGCACTCTGTTAAGGACTTCAATCATTAACCAAACATATGATAGTAACAAGACAGATTTCTGAATCCTTTGAGACCCCATCAAATGTCCTTTATAAGGTTCAATCTGTTCTTTTTTGATAGAGTTTTGGTTCACTCGCTTATTCTGATTTTATTACCCCAAAGATTAATGAATAATAATGAATACTTCTAAAATACTATATTAATTACATGCATCTGCATTTACAAGCTCTCCTCTTAAAAATAGAACATGGTTTATTAAAACAATAAAATAATTTAGCCCCTCCCCCAAAAAATAAATAGGAAGAGAAGAGAAGACAAACTGGAAAGCGTTTTGTGAATTGGTAAAGCTGAAAAACTTGATGTATGCAAGGATGATTTTATTTATTTTTAACTTTCTTTCCCACATATTCTAATTGTGGTTAAGACGCCCCATCCAAAAAGGGAACCCTTCTACACTGTTGGTGGGAATGTAAGTTGGTACAGCCATTATGGAAAACAGTATGGAGGTTGCTTAGAAAACTAAAAATAGAGTTACCATATGATCCAGCAATCCCACTCCTGGGCATATGTCCAGACAGAACTCTAATCCAAAAAGATACATGCACCCCTATGTTCATAGCAGCACTCACTATTTATAATAGCCAAGACATAGAAACAACCTATATATGCATCAGCAGATGAATGGATAAAGAAGATGTGGTACATATATACAATGGAATATTACTCAGGCACAAAAAAGAACAAAATAATGCCATTTGCAGAAACATGGATGCAACTGAGATTATCATACTAGGTGAAGCAAGTCAAAAAGAGAAAGACAAATACCATATGATATCACTTATATGTGGCATCTAAAATATGACACAAACGAACCTTTTTAGGAAATAGAAATATACTCATGGACATAGAGAACAGACTTGTAGTTGCCAAGCGGGAGGGGTCTGGGGTGGGATGGAGTGGGAGGCTGGGGTCAGCAGATATAAGTATTATACAGAGCACGGATACACATCAAGGTCCTACTGTATAGCACAGAGAACTATATTCAGTATCCTATGATAAACCATAATGGAAAAGAATATTAAAAAAGAATGTGTGTATATATATATATATATATATATATATGTATAACTGAACCACTTTGCTGTACAGCACAAATTAATACAACATTGTAAATCCACTATACTTCAGTAAAAAAAGGTACCCTCCATAAATAGCTAGGACTTGGTGTCAAGATCCTGCAGTGTTCATTCATTATTCAGTAAATATTCACTGTTACACATAACATCCTTCTAGGTCCTGGGGATCTGTAAGAGTAATAATGCAATCTCAGTCCCCATGGGTTTTACGGGTCTAATGGGGAAGACAGGCATTAAGCAAATAAGTTTAATGTAATAAATGCTACAACAAGGAAATCCTAAGGTGCGAGGGAAATGCTGACTTAGTCCTGGGGGAGAGGCTGGAATGGGGAATGACATGTAAGCAAACATCCAGAGAATGAGAAGGAGATCGCCAGATGTAAAGGAAAGAGATGGGGAGCTTTCTGTTTTTTTCTATATTTGCTATCAGCCCGTGTAATATCTCTTGCTTCAAACATTATACAAAGAATTTGTGACTACCACGGAAACAGATTTCTGGGAAGGCGCAACAGGGGCATGGATATTGCAATGGCCTGAGTGAGTCCTCTGCAAACCACCATCTCACGGGCGCAGGCCGCTGGGACCTAGGTGGTTTTCAGGCTGGTTAGCAGCGCACCAACAGTTGACTCTAGCTGGGCATTCTGTGCCTCAGAGCCTCCCTTCCACTAACAATTCCTTTCTCCATCTCTGCTGCTGCTGAGAAGAGTGAGAAAGAACAATTTACCTCCCACTGACTTCAAAAGGAGCCTGGGCCTGCCGTCTGCGCAGCTGGCAAGGGCTGCTTTCCCGGTATTTCCCATTTGTTGTCAGTGGGGCTGCTGTGGCTTGAGGAATGCCTCTGCCGTTCCCAAAAGAAACAAGGAAAGTGAGAGAGGGGGCAAGACTCCTCTTGCCTCTGACAGTTCAGGTGCCCTGAACTCCTCACCTCTATGGGCAAGACTTGTCTTAGCAAACACCTGAAAGGACATGAAAAGACCTCTACAGAGTGCCCAGATGCTGGGGCTGAGCCTTCTCCTTTCTGGACCCCTCATGCTGTCTTGCGCACGCTTGGCACGATTAGCTGTCATCTATCTCGTATTTGAGATAGCAGTGTTACCCCAAACGACTGAGATGTGGCCTGCAACTCACCCAAGAAGTTCCCGTTATCTGGAGGGATAACGGTCTGTGTGCTGGCTTCTGTGCTCACGAAGGGCTCGTGTTAAAGCTACTTAACGGAGGGCGGGAACTGACTAATGAGGATGGAAGCCGGCCACAGAGACAGACATTAGCCCTTTAATTTCTGAATTGTGGGGAGGTCCAGGAATCCTGAGGGGAGAGGGAAATAGCCTCAGGACAGTACAACTTGCTAACTGGTCTGGACATATTTTACAATTTTAACAATAGGTGCCTGGTGAGTAACCGGATATTTGGTGCAGCGTGTATACGTCCTCAAAGGACAGGTGTGCACTGCAACAGGACTGGGGCATCAGGGCTAGATTTCAGGGCCCGGTTCTTTAACCTGCTACGTGACTTTCGGGAACTGGCCTTCAATCTCAGTTTTTCTATCGCGCTACATCATAGCTTCCTTCCGATCCTAACACTGGTTTTCACTATTTCCAAAGCCATGATCCAGCCACTGTTTTTATTCTTTAACACAAAATATGGTGTAATTGAAAGCCTGGGTCCTGCTACTTGGGTCTGAATCTTGCTCAGTGATCCTGGGCAGGTTCTGTAAGTTTTCTCGGTCCCATTTCTTCAAATGTAACAAGGGGAGTATAATCAATGACACGGGGTTGTAGTAGATGAGGGTTACAAGGGATAACGCAAGAAAAGAACTTAGAACTATGCTTGGTACAGAAGAGCGCAAGAGACGTTACTTTTTATTATATTAATGGCCAGAGTTGGGTGAAGAGCTACAGAGCATTTCTCTTCATCCTTCAAACCCATCCACGAACTGCAAGGTTATTTTTCAAGTACAAGCTGCCTTCTTCTTGAGCTGTACTCCTAGTGTTAATGGCACACTGAGTGTGAGGGGGAGAGGGGACATGGGCCTGTCTTCAGAACGTGTTGCAGGCATGGCCAAGGGCCTAGTCTCTGATGTCTCAATCTGTTCAGGAGGACTCTGCCACTGCCAACTTTTGCTAAGCCACGAAAACACTTAAGAGTTTATGTGAAATGAGATGTTCAACAAAGGAGAATTCTTCCTTTTGTTGGGATGCGCAAGCGGTATTTCAAGGACTCTTCATTTCAGACGGTGTCTTTTTCCATGTGGAGGTGTGATTAGGCGGAGGGAAGTGGTGGAGGCTCTGGACGGTATATCTCCCGGTTAGGATTTTCCTACTAAATTCTAATCTGAAGGACATGGACATAGGAAAGTGCACTAAAGACTCAGAATTTCAGTACAAGAGTACTGATAATAAAGTTCCCATCTCCCAAATGGATACAGTCATAAATTATAATTCGTTATACAATGGTTGAAATCTGGGGAATTTAGAGCCCGTTTCATTGAAGGGTCCAGGAAATGTGTTGACTTCAAGCTTGGCTAGTTCAAGTTGCTCAAATATTTTCACTGAGACTTGTTCTCTCTCCATCTTTCAGCTCAGTTTTCCTCTATTCCAGCTTTATTTTCAATGAGTATTTTCCCCAGTGGTGGCTACTATGTCTACTAGTACCTCTAGGCTTGCATTTTACCAATTTCGAACGCTAGCAGATATACAACACTTCTTTTCCAATCATGCCAGCAAAATCCCAGGTGGGATTCTCAGGGGTCCATCTTGACTCCCAATTCACTGAGGCCAAGGGAAACAGTGCTCTGACTGACTGGGCCCAGGCCACGGACCATTTCCTCAAGCCAAGAGGAAATATTCAACTCAAACTTCACACACTAAGAAAAAGTGGAAGGCTGGTTGCCCCAAAGAAGAATGGAGTGTTGTTCCCAAAAGAAGGCAGCCAAAAATCCTTACAGATCCCATTCCAAACAAGGATTTAGAATGCAGAAAGCCATCCACACACATGTGCCTATAGACGTTTATCTGGAAACTGTAGTGAAATAGCTGGAAAAAATCAGGTGTTCATTTTGATGAATCATTTTGCTGTTTCCCTTTCTTCAGCCAAGTCCTGGAGGTTCACTCATCCAGCAAAGTCTCACCTCTGTAGAGCCTTCACCCTGTGCCTGGCGCTGAGTAGGAAGCTGAGGACCAGGAAAGAGTAGGACGTTCTGGCTGGGAGTGAGAACTTGCCACACACCTGTATTGCTCTCCAGCATGGATTTCTATACCTATCATTCTTCTCAAGTAACCATGGATCTGCTTCTCTCCCTTTGAATGCTGAGGGCTCCGTCTCCAAGTTCCTTTGCTGGAAGGCATATTATGAAATGGGATGTCCTGCCAGAGACACACATAAGAAATCTGAACTGCATGGCCTCACATAAACCCCATTAGGTCTCAGTCAAGGGCTCCGTTCCCCTGCAACAGGTGTAAGGACAAAAGGCCTATTGTCCTTAGGAGACTATAGGATAAATAGAAAGAATATGTCCTTGCTAGTTAATCTGCTGGTGATAAAGAGTATTGTTTTATCTCCTGCCATCTCCACAGTTCCATGGGATGAGAACTATTGTGACACAAAGTCCCCTTTGTCTTTCCAATCCAATGAGATGTTTAAACTGACCTTTCATATATCCCTCCGTCACAATCTGAGCACTGAGTTGGTACTATGCGCTGAGGGGATTATTCTTATTCTCCAAAAGGCACTATCATCTACAGAGATGCTATGATGCTGAAAAACAGTGTGATTTTCTTCTGCTTAAAAAAATAGGCTTTTTTTTTTTTTTAAAAAAAAAAGCGGTTTTAGGTTTATAGAAAAAAATGAATCCAAAGTAGAATTCCCATCTACTCCCTCGCCCTGCCCCCTCCAATCCAGTTTCCCTTGTTATTCACACCTTGCATCAGTGTGTTAGTGTAGTATATTGGCTATAATTGATGAGCCAATATTACAATATTATCATTAACGAAAATCCATAGTTTACATTAGGGTTTTCTCTTTACAATGTATATTCAATGGGTTTTCACACATAATGACTTGTATCTGCCATTACAGTATCAGAGAACCATTTCATTGCCCTAAAAATGCTCTGTGCTCTGACTATTCAACCCTCTCTCCTCCCCAATCCCAATTGATCAACCACGGATCTCTTTACTGTCTCCATACTTTCTTCTTTTCCAGAATGTCGTATAGTGGGAATCATTCAGTAGGTGGCCTTTTCATATTGGTCTGTTTCACTTAGCGATCTGCATTGGAAGTTTCCTCCATGTCTTTTTGTGGCTTGAGAGCTCATTTCTTTTTGTTGCTAAATAGTTTCTGCTTAATATTTAAAGCTTTCAGCCTACGAGAAGAATAAAATTGTCCCCACCTCTCACTTCCTCCTTCACTGGCATTTTTGTAAACCTAAGAGATTACTGGTGCTCACCAAAGTTTTTAAAAGTGGGCTTACTCTATGTGTTATTTGAAAGAATTAAGTATTAAAGAACAATTTCAAGTACCTTTTTTAAGACTGGAGGAATGAAGAGCAAATTCTAATACTTCAATCCCAGCCAAACTAGAGAAGGTCTATTTAGGCTGCAGACAACACTGGTGTTCTTGCCATCTTTACCCAGAACAATTTATATCTCTGAGATTAGTGTTTTTCTGAAAAGAAATGATTTCCTGACTTTTTTTTTCTAGCAGCATCGGACGGAGGTCCCGCTCACCTGATTACTGATAACATTCGTTTTTAATACATGAACAAAGCACTTCTCTTCTTTATTTCCTCAACAGAATCCACTTTGTTCATAAGAACAGTAGTAGAGGAGGAGTTCCCATTCACTAATCTGCTGTCTGATAGTCATAAAATGCACAGGCTTTAGAATTCAAGGGAGTGAGGTGAGCATCCCCACTCTGCCCCTTGACTAGCTGTGTGTCTGTCTTTTTTTTTGCAGTATGAGGGCCTCTCACTGTTGTGGCCCCTCCCGTTGCGGAGCACAGGCTCCGGACGCGCAGGCTCAGCGGCCATGGCTCACGGGCCCAGCCGCTCCGTGGCATGTGGGATCTTCCCGGACCGGGCCACGAACCCGCGTCCCCTGCATTGGCAGGCGGACCCTCAACCACTGCGCCACCAGGGAAGCCCTAGCTGTGTGTCTTTTAACAAGTCATTTCTCCTCTCTCTGCCCCAGTTTTTTCTTTCATAAACCGCAGCTAATAATAGGCTCTTTCTTGTAAGACTGTCCTGGATATGGAAGGAGATAATCCACGGAGAACGTCAAGCACAGTTTCAACAACAAAAAACTTCCTCAAACATCAGCCAAGCCACATCAGGCAACTGGCCTGTGTACAAAGGAAATGCTGAGTACAGAGTAGATGCTCACGAAATCATTTATAATTGATCAAGGGGGCAAAGGGAGGGTAACCCTATCTCATGTGGATTCTCAGAGAACACAGTGGAGGAAGCCAACTTAATTGGGATTGAGCGTGATGGAGCAGATTAGGTACCCTGTGCAATCTTACGGAACCAAGAACATGACTCCTACTGCCTTTTGGCTCTACCCCTGCTGAGAGACAGGACCACTGCTAATAGCTCACATCCTTCTCTTCTCTCTGAAAGCCCACTTCCTGAGCAAGCGCCATGCTTTGGAAAGGTGATTAGCAAGCAAACCCAGTTCCCAGGTTTAACGGACAATTTCTTCAGAGTGAAACTGAAGGGTATAGCATCATTCTCTGTCTCTCCTCTCCTCACCCCTTCCCCACCCCTCAAGTAACTTATCTCCTAGTTATTCAGATCCCAATGGTGCAAGAAATCTCAACCCCACACGACACAAAAGCTAACTACATACATACTGTGGGTATCCTTTTTTAATCCTACTTTTGCTTTTTAACTACTTTCATTTTGCAGACAAAGACTCCCTTGCCAAAGGCAGGATAAATAAACTCAGACACATCCTGTCTCTTTTACATCTTTGTTTATCCATAAACTGTCAAAGATACAGATGAAAATCCACTGAAGCATGCATGAAGCAGTTAGACAAAGGCCAAAGGAGACTGGAGCATAAAAGCTTGATGTTAGAGAAGATATTATCTAAAATGATACCAAGTGGCTCTGTGTGATGACATGAAAAAAAATTAAAGATACCCACAAAAGATGACCAACGAATACAGTTAAGAATGGACTAAATTGTGCAAGAAAGTAATAAGGAAAAAAAGGCAATGTGAGAAAGTATCTATATAGTTAGTGGGAAAGTGATAAAGCTTCGGGGTTAAGAGCATAAACTCCGAATGAGAGTAGATTTGAAACCTGCCTCCGCATTTATGTTTTACCTTTAACTGTGTGACATTTACTCCAAACCTCACTTTCCTCATGTGTAGATGGGATAAATTAGTATCTACCTCAGAGGATTATTTTTTGAAGACTGGCTGAGATAAAATATAAAAGTGCTTGATAATGCTTGGCTCAGACAGACTTCCAATAAGAGTTAGCTGTTATTTTTAGTATGTTAATAAGGAGTATGAATCAAAGGGCACAGAGCATGCAGTATGGTCCCATTTTGCTGCCATAAAACCTTTTATTCCAGGGTATCCTGTGAAGTTTATGCTCTGCATAAAACAATTTGGGAAATGCTGCCTTAAATAAGTAAAACCTAAGACTTGGGTTGGGTGGGTGGGGAGATGGGATGTATGTCTTAAATATCCTCATTAGAAACTGAAGAGTTTTAAAGTAGTGCTTATAGTTATTTCTGTAGCATTTTGCACATCAGGTTAGGCGTCAGGAACGTCTCCTCTGTGCTGTCCTCGCTTCTGCGAAAGATCAGATTCCATTTCCGTCATGCCTACTAACAGTAGCTTTTCTGGGACCCAACGAAAAACAAGGACTGCCTGCTCAAACTGGTTGCAAAGCTTTGCAAAGCAAAGTTTTCTCTTTTGACCTCTACATGGACAGCAGGCCTGTGTCTACCCTATCCTGCTCCTGGGTTAGCATTTCCCCTTGTGTCCTATGAACACAGAAGCATCACCTCCTTAGGGAGCCTGGAAGAAGCATCTGGAGCCTCTCTGGAGAAGAATAAACTGTATGCAAGCTTATGGATGTTTTATGATCTGTAAGAGACGGACAATCCAAGGTGCAGGCTTGCAGCTTGATTTTTTTTTTTCCCTTTTTAACGCAAGGAAGCGCAGCAGTGAAATTCATTTTCCACAGCTCCCCAAGCGGTTTTGCAATAAATCTGTGAATTTAATCAGCCTCCTCTGTTGAGGCAATCTTTCCTAATTGGACACTTGTGGGGGACAATAGACATGATGACAAAAAGACTTCACCTCTGGAAAGGAGGCCAGAGTCTCATCAATGACATCGATAATAAAGCTCCCATCCCCCGCAGAAATGGAGAACAGGCCTCCCATGCCACCCCTGATACCAGGCTCACCTGGTCTCAGGTCATATTCGTCTTTTAGACCATCATCTCTTTCTCCTCCTTCCTGGCGCCAACAAGAAAATGAAAATTCCGAAATGAAAAGTGAGCCTCTCCAGCACCACATCGGCCAGTAACTAAGTGGACTACTAAACCGATTTCTAGAAGTTTCCCAGAAGATTGCAACAGAGTAATGGGGAATTGCAGGAGAACCGAAAACAAAGCTAAAACGTAGAATCTGAACAACATGATCTTGTTTCCTTTCTCTTTCTATGACTGGAGATTCCGACTCCTCTCTGTGAATCCTGACAGTAACGGTGGGGTTTGGGAGGGCCCCGGGGTAGGAGTGTCATACACAAAGCTGTTGGCTATCCACTGGCAAAGCAACCTAGTGTAAAAAAAAGAAAAAGAAAAAAAGAAAAAGCAGGGATGTGGCGCTAGATGTCTCATGTTCCCTAATTATTGGACAAATGTGACCTCCAGATTTAGCTGGTATCTGTCCTGGTAGGTCAGGAGTTGAGAGAGAGCCATCCCAGCCATGGAGGCAGGACTTTCAGAGCTGTTCCCCCCATCTGAAGGGACTGGAGAGGAATGGCAGGTGCAACCTATGTTCCTCCATGCTGGAAAATGAGACAAGCAAAGCATGGTAATGAATTAGAAGTGGAGGAGAGGGAAGAATTTCACAAGGATGTCATCTGTCCCAGTCCATCCAGCTGAGCCTGCCATTCCGGCACCCTTTTCATTCTCTGCATCTGAAAGCATCTTGACATGTCCCCCCTCCCCGTCCCCCCACTCCTCAGGGCCATTGGCAGTCAACAGAGCATGGTGGAGATAAACACAGGAACTCACCTCTGGTCAGCAGCCACAGGACCAAAATGGGAGGATGAGCTCTGAAAAATGCCATCTTCCCAGTGAATTGGTCACAAACTCAAAAAAGCCAGCGTGTTTCAGCTCCTGTAGCCGCAGGCCCTCACTGGCTAGTGAATAGGGGCACCGATGGGGCAGAAACGCAATAAAATCCCAGGTGCCTTCATTTCAGTCCTGAGTTGTGGTTTCTCTTTTTCCTCCCACTGGCCAGCTTCAGCATGAATTGCTCCCAAAACCAACAGTAAAATTTAATCACCACTCCTTGCAGGAAAAGAAGAAATCCTCATCCCTTCCGGGAATTTTCTTTTGGTGTAAGTCTTGCAGGCTTTGGCACGCCTCTCATGTACACACACGCCGTAGGGGTTTCCAGATGACTTCTCTGTAGAACAGGGCTCTCGACAAAGAGTGGTCCTCGGACAAGAAGGATCAGCATCACCTGAGAACTCAGCAGAAACGCAAACTCTTGGTCTCACCCAGTCCTACTGAATCTGAAGCTCTGGGAATTGGGCCCAGCAATCTGTGGTTTAACAAGCCTTCAGATGATTCCAATGCACACTTAATTTTGAGAACCACCAATACAGGCTGATCATTTCTCCAGAATTCCTCTTTTTTCTTTTTTTCTGATTTTTGCGGTACGTGGGTCTCTCACTGTTGTGGCCTCTCCCGTTGCGGAGCATAGGCTCCGGACACGCAGGTTCAGCGGCCATGGCTCACGGGCCTAGCCGCTCCGCGGCATGTGGGATCTTCCCGGACCGGGGCACGAACCCGTGTCCCCTGCATCAGCAGGCGGACTGTCAACCACTGCGCCACCAGGGAAGCCCCGTCAGAATTCCTCATATTTTTATACCTGTGTCTTTGGTCCTCCTGTTCCCTCCATTTGGCATGCTTCTTTCTTTCCAGCTTGGGAGGCTCCTAGTCACTCTTTAAAGCGCTCCGAAACATACCCTCTCCTATCTGTAAACCTCCCCTGACACCATCTCCTCCACCGAAGCAGGATCAACTGCCTTATTAGTGTTCTGACAACACTTCAGGCAACCACTAATATATTATATTACAATCATCCTATATGTGTTTTCCATAGCAGGCTGAGAGGTCAGAAAAATGTCTAATTCAGCAAATATTTTATACAAAGTATCACAGGACTATCACTGTGTTAGCTCTGGTGATGCCAACAGAAAATAATAAAAATCTTCATTAAAAGTGGGACACTGCCTCACTTACACAACTCATTGTTGCATGCCAAATGAGACCGCAAATCCCAGGCTTAAAGTCTCACCTCTGAAACATGCTAACTGTGTAACCATGGGCAAATTATTTAACATCTTTAAATCTCATTCACTGTAAGGAAACGCCGGTAGTATTTATGGGATGAATAAACCCACACACTTTAGTGGATTAAACCCGAATAACCCAATCTAGGGGCTAAGTCTATAGATTCAGCAGCTACTTTATTTCTCGAGGCACAGAAATAAAGTATATCTGTATCTTATACCTGTAGGAGACAGAAGGGAGAGAGACAGAAGAAAGTCCTGGGCAAGTAAGAAGCCACAGGAGAACATGCAGCAGCAAATTCAGATGCTATTTGATAACCAACAGCTCTCAGACTCAGGTCCTGCCACGGTCATCGCACCGACGGGATGGGGGACCCAACTGAGTGAAATGTGTTTTGCTTCTGGCCAGGCCCATTTCTTCCTTTGGGAGGAGAGGACACCATAGCAAAGGGAATTTTTGAAATTGGGTCCCACAAAATGTAAAGGAACGAACACAGGCAAATGAACCATTCGCTGAACCTCTTTGTGAGTTCTTGCATATTATTATCCAACAATGGACGGGCTTGACCACTCAAAAATGGGAATACATTCTAAAAATAATACCCTTTTCATGAAAAAGCGAGGTTGTAATTTTTCCAGGGGTCAGCTGGGTACCATGCATATTTTTATAATCTCTTTGGGTTGCTGGAGTGGGACTGGTTTGGTGCTATTATAGGAGAAGGGATTTTGATGTGTAGTTTTCTCTCCCCTTTCTGAGGTTGTGGTGGACACGCAGGCATCCAAATTTTGCAACTCTGTAACTAAAATGACACCCCTACTTCATGGTTTGGGGCTGTTTTTCCAAAAGTGGGCACAGATGGTGTTTCTGTCTCCTCTAGAGAATATTTTAGGATGTAAAGTCTCTGAAATAAATGATTCAACTGAGGCCAAAATAGCCTTCTGGAAAAAAATCATATATGAATAGGAAATAAGAGCAGCCTGGCTGGGGCTAAAAAAAATGAAAATGCAGCTGGTTTTTAGAATTGGTAATATTTGTAATAATGCTTGTATTGCGAATGTAATGAGACCTGGAATTGTGGAAGGCAGCACAGCTTTACCGAGGAAATTTAGTGACTGTCTGTTCTTTCATCCCCGCCCCTCTCCCCCCCCCCCTTTTTTTTTTTTTTTTGCAGTATGAGGGCCTCTCACTGTTGTGGCCCCTCCCGTTGTGGAGCACAGGCTCCAGACGTGCAGGCTCAGTGGCCATGGCTCACGGGCCCAGCCGCTCTGCGGCATGTGGGATCTTCCCGGACCGGGGCACAAACCCGTGTCCCCTGCATCGGCAGCGGACTCTCAACCACTGTGCCACCAGGGAAGCCCTCCCCTCCCCTTTTCCTTCTCTTCCCTCCTCTCCTTCTTCTCGTGTCTTTCTTTCCTACCCCCTTCTTCTCGTGTCTCTCTCCCTCTCTCTCTCCCTCTCTCTCTCTCTCTCTCTCTCTCTCTCTCTCTCACACACACACACACACACACACACACAGAGGGACTGATGAAGAGCAGAGAGAGGTCTTTACTTCTAAAACTCTGATGAGCATATGAATTGCCTGGGGATTCTGTTCAAGTGAATCTTTATATTTTGTAGCTCTGGGGTGAGGCCTGAGAGTCTGCATTTCCAACAAGCTTCCAGATTAGGCTTCTTTCCTGGCCCGCAGATCATACTTAGAATAACACGTGCTAGAGGAAGTTTTAACATTACATATACATGATTATATGCGTGATTTGCCAAGCTAGTAAATGAATTCTCTCACTCATTCCCTCTGTCACTATTTATTGAAAACTGCTCTGCACTGGGCTCTGTGCTAGGTGTTGGGGAAAAAATGATGAGCCTAACAGACCCTCTCCCTGTCTTTGTTGAGAGCCCAGTGCCTATGACAAAGAATCAGATAATCACATATTGAAATATAATACTGCAACTATATTAAGTCCAATGAAAGGTGCAGGGGTGATGAGATCTTAAAATGGGGTGTCTTCATTAGAGCGTTAGAAAAGGATTCCCTCAGGGAGTGATACTGAGCTGAGCTATGAAGATAATAACAAGAGTCATCATTATTATAACAGCAAGCAGCTAACCATTACTGAACACTTACAATGGGCTGGTACTTTACTATCTCTGGGCATTATCTCATTTAATTCTCATAGCAACCTCGTAAGGTAGGTGCTATGATTATCCAGATTCACAGAAGAGAGGTCTGAGGCTCAGAGAACTTGCAGAGGTCACACAACTAGTACAGAGCTAGTCAGGACTCCAGTGCAGATCATACACAGTCTCAACGACTCCACTTCACTGCTTCCGTTTATCACCTAGGACATTAACTAGGAAGATCACTGAATCAACTGAATCAAATGAATTGGCTACTTTCTTCTTTCTTGTAAAAACAGCCACAGTGGAATCTGTTCTGCTCTTGCTGATGTGATGTCGCAGGGAAACCTCTGAGCAGGAATCAGAAAATAGGACATTGGGTTCTAGCTTTGCCAATAACAGGCTATGGGCTTGGGCAAGAGTCATGACAGCTACCACTTTTCAAGTACCTACTGTGTGCCTGAGACGTTGCCAAGAGCTCAACACACGATTATCCCAAATTTTCAAAATAATTTTGTCAGATCAGAGTTGTATATTAATATCTGCATTTTACAGGTAAGGAAACTGAAGCTTGGAGAAGTTAAAGTGGCATAACTTGTAAGAATTAGGGCAGGGATGGGAGAGGTCGTTCAACAGTTCTCAAAGTGTGATCTGTGGACCCCTCATCATGTCTAATGCCTTTTCAGTGGGGGTGGTCAAAGCTCTTTGCATCATAATACAAAGACATTAGTTATCTATCTTTTAATATTGTATTGATATTTGCACTAATGATTCAAAAGCAATGGTGAGTAAAGTTGTTGGTGTCTTAGCCAAATATTTAATTTTTTATTAGCAATGTTAATTGTATAAGTTGAAGTAACTTTTTTCCTCGAGGTATATGAGTACTTTTGATAAACATACTCACATAAATCAACAAAGTTTCAGAAGATCAAAACATAACTATAACTGGAAGCTAATGCCTAGAAATATATGCTATGTCAATAATCATAAAGGTCTCTGCGATGATAACCTGAAAGTATTTCTTGCCAATAATATAATTTTTGAGCTTTCAGGCAAAAATTAGAATTTTGGAAAACTTGTATCTGCCACCATTAGCCTGTCAGCTTTCCAATTCCTAAAGCCCCCTTTTTTTTTTAGAAAAAAAATGAGAGTTGTGGGCTTCCCTGGTGGTGCAGTGGTTAAGAATCTGCCTGCCAATGCAGGGGACACGGTTTGAGCCCTGGTCCAGGAAGATCTCACATGCCACGGAGCAATTAAGCCTGTGCACCACAACTACTGATCCCACGTGCCACAACTGTTGAGCCCATATGCCACAACTACTGAAGCCCGCGTGCCTAGAGCCCATGCTCCACAACAAGAGAAGCCACCGCAATGAGAAGCCCGCACATGGCAACTAAGAGTAGCCCCCACTCGCCGCAACTAGAGAAAGCCCACGGGCAGCAACGAAGACTCAATGCAGCCAAAAATAAATAAATAAAATAAATAAATTTATTTTTTTAAAAATGAGAGTTCTAATATTCATGAACTTAAAAAAAAAAGGTTCTGGAAGATCTGTAAAACTCAGTGGACTAGTATCTTCCAAATGTCCAATGCATAGTGTTAAAAAAACATGCATGGGTAAAAGAACTATTGAAAATACAGAATGGACTCATGGATTCTACTATAACAAAGTATGACAGTTCATCGATATGGTTTCAGATTCCACATTACAACTGAATTGATGAACATAGTACTTGTCAAGTTTTGTGTACTATCAAAGAACAGCTACAATTAAACTGCTGTTAAACTATTTCCTTCTTTCCCAGTTATGTATCTGTGTAAAGCTGGATTTTCTTTGTATACTTCAATCGAAACAACATATAATAGATCAAAGGCAGAAGCAAATGTGATCATCAAACTGTCTGCACATTGAATGTCATACAATGCTACTCTTTTTGCCAAATGCTTTCTATTTTGAAAAATATAATTATTTCTCTTAACATATGTTATTTATGTTAGCATATAATGAGTTTATTGATGTTATTTTAAAATGAGTTAAGGAAGAAATATTTTAAAAATTGTCTTAGTTTTGATTTTGAATACAATAAATATCTACAGGTACAATGCCCATGAGCAAAACTTTTAGGGATCCTTAATAGTTTTCATGAGTGTAAGGGGGTCCCGAGGCCAAAGGAGCCTTGGTACAGTGCATAAGAATGTGGACTCTGGGGCCAGATCTTCCTGGGTTCAAATCCTTACCACTAGCTCATAAGCGATACAGCACCTTGGGCAAATTATTCCCACTCTCTCTGCCTTAGTTTTCCCATCTTTATCATGGAAACGAAAACAACAGTTCCTATCTCCTTGTGAATGCGAAACAAGTTAATATTGATACATTCTAAGAACACTTCCTGTAGGTATCAGCTCTTGTCTGATGCCAGAGCCAGTGTTCTTTCCACTAGATTCACCTTTCTGAGCATCACCTTCCTTACTTCTGAGACTTATTTTTAAAGTCCTTCCGCTTAGCCATTGCATGCCTTTGCAAATATATTCCCTACTGATTAAAAACATAATAGAGCAGCATTCTAGCTAGAAGTGATGCCAGCTTAGAAATTAGCCTTTCAGTGGAGGTTAAATGCACTGTGTGGACAAAGGAAGTTATTTTCAAAGCACACCTAGCTCTGCCATAGATTTAGAAGTCCTCCTTGGATTTGAACTTAGATATTTTTTATAATTGACTGACTCTGATCAAGTATTTTTATTATGAAAGTTAGCACTGCCAACATTTCAACAGGCATCAAGTTACATTCTGTTTTCCAGTAAATATTTATGGGGCCCCTTCTGGGGGATCAGTACTCTTTGTGGTGTGGGAATAAAACAGATGAAAGCAAATGATGGCAATAATGTGTATTTTGGGCGTGTCCATCAGGGGAGAGACAAACAACGAACAAATAAAAATATACAGAACGTTAGCTGATACTAGGTACGATGAAGAGAAATAAAACAGGGAGGGGGTAAGGATATGTGATATGAATGTGGCCTGCATTTTCATGAGGGTAGTCAGGAAAGGCTTCATTGCAGAGGTAATTTTGGAGTAAAACCTGAGGGAGTGGTCCATGTGGATATCTGGGCAAGAGAATGCCAGACAGAGGGTGTAGCAGGTGCAAAGACATCACAGGAATCTTCCTGGCATGTTATAGGGACAGCAAGGAGGCCAGTGTGGCTGGAGTTGAGTGGGCAAGGCAGGAGCAGAAGATCAGAGAGGTAAGGGGTGCTGGACCACAAAGGGTCCTGTTGGCCTTTACACACTGATTTGGAAAGCCACTGAAGACTTCTGGGAAAGGAAGTGACATGATTTGACCTTCATTTTAACAGACACAGAGAGTCTACTTAGGATACTATTGCAATATACATGGCAAGAGAGCCTGGTGACTTGGGTTATGGGGTAGCCATGGGTGTGGTGACAAATGGGCAGATTCCAGATCTGTTTTGAAACTAGAGTCAACGGGATTTGCTGATGTATGTGATGTGAGGTTTGAGAAAAAGAATGGAATTCAGGATCACTCTAAACCTAAGAACCTGGTAGGATGGAATTCCAAAATTTGAGACAGGGAAGACGGAGGAAAGGGCAGGTTTGCTGGGAGCAGTAGGGAGACCAGAGATCAGGTTTGAATATGTTAGTTTTAGGATGCCTACTAGGTACCCAGATTGCTTTAGATAACACTCAAGGATGATCCAAATCGGTAAAAGCAGCTGATATATTGTTAGGAATTGTTAAAAAAAAAATTTAAGGTGGCTGTATTTCTTTCTTGAAAAAAAAAAACCTGAAAAATTACATGTAAGAGTTTTTTAAAACATCATTCTGTTGCAGTTCCAGAACTGAGCACCCTACTCCAGGTGCAGTCTTATTAAAGTTTTGGAAGAAAAGACTATCTGTTTTGAGACACAATGCCTCTACTTATGGAGCTAAAAATAGCTCAGCTCTCACTCCCCAGTGTACAAGGATCTCTAATTGGCCTTCTACTCATGTCCATGTTGACTTGACAAGTGAATATTCAAGGTTCACCTGTCTACCGCTCACACTGCATCTGCGTTTTCGAGTCATTTCAATGTGTTCAGCTTCTTTTGCCTTTTTCACCAACATAACTTTCTCTACTGCTTCCTTTCCCTCTCACAGATGCTGTCGTTGAGTCTGGCTGCCTGATCCATTGTCATTAATGAAGAAAACAGAGTATTTCCCAATTTAGTATCATCTGTGGATTTCATTAACATGCTGTTTGTATTTTTGGCCCAATATTTCCAAAGGGTGTCCAATAATGTAGATAATCATTGTACAATTAAAGTAAGGGAAAGGTCTTTTTTTTTTTTTTTTGAGGATGAAAAGGGACAGGCATTCTGTTGTTTTCAATAGTTCTTTTGCTCAGAAAACAGACAAGATAAAAAGAGCAGGGACAGATTTTTTTTAAGAAGATGCTAATCCATCTGTGGTTTGGGGAGAACTGGCCAGAAGCTTAAGTGATATTCCTCACCCACATTGTACCACACATACTTTCTAAACAAAGACAAAGAGGAAACACAAATTTCACAACCTAAAATCTCTTTAGCTTCATCAAACTCCAGTAAGCAAATGCAATGGCAGAATAAAACACATTAATGTGTCTTGATATAATGATTGTGCCTGTTTCTCCTTAATACGTCAAGCTGAGGATTTCCAACCATATGGAGGCAGGGCAGGGCTATCAAATTACCAGATGTGCCCTAGACTCGTAAGGGGCATTTACTTAATGGACCATCTAAACACCTGTCTCCACGTCAGCGATGATGCAAACATTGCATCTCTGGGCTGCAGAGCCGCTCTTGTGCGCAGACAACTTCATGAAGTCATGGGATAGGGCTTGGAGAGGAATTTTAACTGGGAATACATCTCAGGGCTCAGCTGCAGGCTGCAGGCTGCAGAAAGGAATTCACTTTTAGTGACTATGTGACTCCATGGAGCAGGGCTGTTCTATTTCAGTTCTGCAAAGCTGGCCGAATGAGCAGCTTTATTCTTCTCTTCTCAGAGCTGAGAGACATCTTTTAAATGATTTCAGAATGACTGTCGCCAGCTCTTCTTGACGACTTTTGTTTTGTTTCTCTCAGCTGGGATATTTTTTCTCGCCTAGGTAATTCCCCATCTTAAGAAGCTCTGGGCTGATGTATGAGGTTTTGTTTTTGTTTGTTTGGGTTGCTTGGAACAGAAATCAAATTAGCTTACCTTAATCAAAAGATGAGGACCTAATATACAGATGTAATTGTGTTACAGTGGAATGATAAGCAGGAATGCAGACAGGGCTCAGAGAAGACTAGGAGAGCAAACTTGAGGGAGGGCGGAAAGCAGTACACTCTCTCCATCTCTGCCTGTATCTGCACATCTGCTTCATTTATTTATTTATTTATTTTGGTCCCAGCAGACTCATCTCTGCTCCTTATTCCACACAGAGGAGGAAGGATGCCCACCCACAGCTCCCGAGGCCACGTGTTGTAGTTCCAGGCACACGGGATGACTGAATCCGTTTCATTCTCTAGCTCTCTGCTCTAATTCCAAATCCCTGGCAAAAACTGACCTAGTTCACTTCAGGCTCTCACTCCTGGCCCAGCTGGCTGTGAAATTCCCCAGCATGGCTGCTGTCAGTCTGCTGCTTTGCGTCAGATGAAAACTAAAGGAGTGACTGTCAGCAGCTCAGAAACTCCAAAAAGTATCTACTATTGTTGTAGGAGTGCTCAGGGCCAGATGAATTTGGAAAAGGGAAAACAACAGGGCACGAGAAAGCAAAACCTTATTCTTATTTTTCCTACAGAGTAGGAAGAAACAGTATTCCAAACATTTCCCCCCCCCCCCACCCCGCCCCAGAGAAACTGTCAAATGACCCTCAGGAGCAGCTTAGCAAATGGGTTGAGAAAATCAACAGGCTCATCATAAGTTTTCAACACCTTGAAAACATCAGGCTCGGCCCTTGCTAGCTCATGTGTTATTCAACCACAAAGCATCTTCTCTCTGATCGGGTCATGTGCTGGACGAGAAGATAAAGTTCTGTCTGTCTTCAGCAAACACATTTCGAGGACTGTCTTAAAACGAAAGGCAAGAGTGTGAGACCTGATCATCTTCTTGATTTGGGTTTTAGGACTTTGGCACACGGACAAACAACAGTTTGCGAGGATTCCATTTAATTAGTTCAATGAATGTTTTTTGAGCATCTCCAGTCTACCAGATGCTCTGTTAGGGAGTTAAGAGTTAGGCTATTTTTATGATAGCAAGTATCTGAAAACTTAACCTATCAGCTCATATACTTGGAAAGCCCAGAGTAGCCCTGGCTAAATAAACCAAGTGGTTCAAGCCAACGTCATCAGAATTTGGCCTCTTCACGTCTTTTTACTCCAGTTTCTTGAGTCTACTTCACTACTACCAGGCTGTCTCTACAATGGTAGTTCCAGATTTTATACTGTCTGATTCAAACCTAAAAAAAAAAGAAAAGAAGAAACCTCCCCCTTCCCCAACCCCCTCACCCAAGCTCCTTTTTCTTGCTCATTCTAGCAAAAGTCCTGCAATTAGCTTTGATTGGCTGTGATTGGTCATAGGCCATTCCCAAGCCAATCACTGAGTCCAGGAGGAGGTGGTACTCTGATGGGCCAAGCTTGAGTCACATGGGCAATCCTGGAGTTGAAATACAGATGGCTCCAAACTAACCACAGGGATGGAGACTGGGGGAGGGATCGTTCCCCAAAGGAAATTCAGGACACTAACACACAGAGAAGGGGGACTAGATGCTGTGAAGGCAAACCCCACAAATGTCTACTACACAGGCGAAGGAACATGGAGAAACACACACAGATTACTGTCATAAACACCTAATGGTAATAGGTATTCTCAATGACTTATTTGGAGAACAAAGTTGAGAAGCCATTAATTCTGAGATATCTAGGAATTGGGTTTTTCAGAAAAAGTAACGAAGTTCAGTGTTGAGCTTTGAAAGACATGAAGATTTTGACTGGAGAAAACGGTGGGTGAGTGGGGAGACTGGGAGAGGACATTTCAGGCAGAGAGAGTAATAGGCAAATACATTGTGAAATGTGTATGGGGGTGGTACCTTTTGGAGGATGGTAGACCAGTGCATATTGAGGGCATGTAGGTTGATACAAATATGACACTTCTGACTCTTGAGGCCTGAATTGTTTCCTTGGCATCCACATATAGTGTATTTAGTGACGACTCATGTACTATACAAGGCTTCTGCTCTCAAACTGTAAACAAGCATGGACACATTACATGCAATGGTGAAGTCAGCAGAGGCTTTGAATTTAGTCACACCTGGTATGAATCCCAGCTCAGCCACCTACTAGCTTTACGACTTTGGAGAAGTAATTGGAGTTGTTTAGCTTCAGTGCTTTTATCTGTGGGATGGTGATACATCTACGGCATATTGCCCTTCTGAGAACTGAGATGATGTATGCAAATCACCCCAAATGGTGTCTGCGACATAACAGACCTCAATGCATGCTAGTGACCTTCCCTTCTTCATGTTTCTCCGTGTTCCTCTTCCCATTCTCTACGCTGTCTCTAATAAGAACATGAAATTGATTTGCTTTAATATGTATGTAGCAATCACTTACTTGCTACCCACAGCATCAAAGCTATGCTCTAACTGAGCTGTGTGTAAATACTGGCAACTGTGCTGGATAATTCCTTTTCCCTCCCCAGATCCACTCCACTCTGCCAGTGCTCTAGGAGGCTGGCATTTAAGGATTGGATTAACTGATTTTCATGCAGGGAATGGTGGGCTCAACAAACAGACCAACAGGTGATGGAGGGAGAAAAGAGTAAATTGGAGTTGTTATTCCCCGGATTTCCTTCCTGTAGAGATATCACGGCTCTTGGCAGACAACAGGCTTCCCTACCCACCTCCTATTCTCTCTCCCTCCCTTTCTCTCTCCCCATCCTTCAGGCCTAGAAGTGTGCACGGCACCCTGACCTTTACTCTCTTAGTCCATTTGCAGGACTATAGCAAAATACTATAGACTGGGTGGCTTATGAATGACAGAAATGTATTTCTCATAGTTCTGGAGGCGGGGAAGTCCAAAATCAAGACGCTGGCAGATTCGGTGTGTGGTAAGGGTTTCCTGGTTCACAAATGGGCATCTTTTGTTATGTCCTCACGTGGTGGAAGGCGCAAGGCATCTCTCTGGAGCCTCTTTTATAAGAGCATTAATCCCATTGGTGAGTGCTCCACCCTCATGACCCAATCACTTCCCAAAGGCTCCACCTCCAAGTATCATCACATTGGGCATTAGGTTTTCAACATATGAATTTTGGCAGGGGACGAACATTCAGTCTATAACATTAGTGCCATGGTATGGCATAATCCCCTGTGGTATATCTCCACTCCATCCACACCTTTGTTAATTACTTCTTTGTTAATCTCTCCTCAAATTACCCAATTTGACAACACTATTATTTTCCTCCTGGAGCCTTGACTAGCCCTGACATCAAGAATAAACTTGATGTCATTATTACTCTAATTGGATGAGGGTCCTTCTAAAAATCAACTGAGATAAATTCTTATCTCTGTAAGTAGGGGAAAAATCCCCAGGCTGAATGAAGGCATTTTACTTAAATGTAGCTCATGTTTAAAACAATTATCTTCTTTGGAAAACCTGTACTCCCTTCTGAGACATGGTGATGCTTCCTTCATTTGGGGTTCACAGATTATAAAAGATCTGGTAATGATCTTGATATAAGAAACAGCAGAAGATTCTGTTACCCCTGGGTGGGGTGGGGGGAAGAGAGATAGGATACCTAAGTCGCATTTATTTCCTGTTTTTAATCATTTTTGGGTCTCAAATTGTTCCATGTAGAATGCCAGCTATTTTGAAAACGGAAAAACTCCATTTTTCTCTTTAATTTTTTTTTTTTTTTTTTGCGTTACGCAGGCCTCTCACTGCTGTGGCCTCTCCCGTTGCGGAGCACAGGCTCCGGACACGCAGGCTCAGCGGCCATGGCTCACAGGCGCAGCCGCTCCGCGGTATGTGGGATCTTCCCGGACCAGGGCACGAACCCGCGTCCCCTGCATCGGCAGGCGGACTCTCAACCACTGCGCCACCAGGGAAGCCCTCTCTTTAAATTTTGACACCAAGTCCTATAAGAACAGCTCTGTTAGGCCTGTGAAAGGTAAATTGGTTGAAAGGGACAAAGTGGGGAAATAGGTCATAAGTAGTGACATGTCCATGGCATACCTTCGAAATGGATCGCTTTTATACCATTCAAGACCAACCAACTCCAAGCAAACTACTAAGCTGAATCATGAGAAACTGCTATCATTCTACCATTTTCTGACCTACAAGATGGCAATGTCCTGTGGCTCAACTAACAGATGATTCTTGCTGTTCATCTTCATTTATTTCCCGGTTGTTTGGGAGCATTTTTTCCTACTTTAGTGGTGAATGATAGATTTTTCTCTGTTGGTTCCTCTAGTAAAATATCTGATAGATAAGCATGCAGACTTGGTCCCAGTATTTAATTTTGTATTAGTGAATTAAAGTTACCATGGCTTTGTTACTATATTTACTAACTGGGGATTTCTGATAAACACATACACAAATTAATCCAACTCCAGACAGTAAGAATCCAGTGTCACTAGAAACATGTGTGTATTAATGATCACAAAAGCTTTTGGACCAATACCGTATTGGCTACAGAAAATTCTACTCTTGGCTAACATTTATTTAGACTAACACCTGGTCTTAACAATACGCACCCTTTTATTCTGTCACCTACCTGAAATAATTGTACTTCCTCATAAAACTAAGGGGTGGCTTACTAATCTACAGCCAATACTAACCCGTCCTTCCCAGTGCTGGCTTGCACACTTTGAAGATTTAAGCTTAAAAGAGAGTTGTTTTCTTTAAGGTAAAAAAAATACCAGCCAATTACATGCAAGACAAGATTATGCAATGGATAAATCCACACATGGGAAGACAATGAGATGTTACTGCTACGGGGAGTATCTAGGGATTGCAGTTCTCCCAAATGGTGTATGTCTAGCTTTTGGAGGAAGTTTAAAAAATACCATTCTCTGAAACTAAAGCTAATAAAATCAATACAGTATCATGAAATTAGTTTTTTGAAAAAGTTAGATACCAAATGATAATCTATGTATGTAGATTATCATCTTATCAAAGACGGCTCTTTCCTAAACCCGGCTAAAAAAATCTTATCAGCAAGAATCCCTTCAAAATATATGTGAAATACAAAATAAACTGTAGTCCAATTAACTGTGAGACATTATAAAAGGTGATTTTGGACAAAGAATTGTGTGCAATTTCCAGGATGGTCTATGTATGAAATATTTTGCCCTGTGGTCATATCGTAAATCTATAATTTTTTTTTTTGCCAATGAAATCACATTAGTCCAGATTTTATTTGCTCAAAACTACTAGGGAAGCAGTAGGATTTGGTTAAATGCTGCTATAAAGCAGGCATTCACTTAAGTTTTAATTCTGAAGCAGTATTGTTGTTAACGTTGTAGCCGTGTCGGGCAGCAAATAAATCAGTAACTTTTAACTAGGAAAATGTGACGTTCATTTTCATAGGAATATAAGTTTCCCATGGCTGCTGTAACCAATTGCCACAAACTTCGTGCCTTAGAACAGCAGAAACTGATCCTCTCATAGTTCTGGAGGCCAGAAGTCTTAAATCAGTATCAATGGGCCAAAATCAAGGTGTTGGCAGTGCCTTTCTCCCTCCAGAGGCTCTAGGGGAGAATCCATTCCTTGCCTCTTCCAGCTCCAGGTATCTGCCAGCATTCTTTGATTTGTGGCCGCATCACTCCAGTCTTCTAGGCCAGCTTCTTCAAATCTCTCTCTGCTAGGTCTTCACATCACCTTTTCCGTTGTGTATTTCTGATCCTCCTTTCCCTAGTTCTCATAAATATACATGTGATTGCATTTAAAGCCCACCCTGATAAATCCAGGATAATCTCTCATCCCAAGATTCTCCCTTCACCTTTTACTCACACTTTTACTTTTTACATAAGGCAACATGTACAGATACTAGGGACTAAGACGTGAACACTGTTTGAGGGTCTGTTTTCCAGACTACAACATTAGGGAATGTTAGATAAAGCAGAATTGTGAACTGGAAAGAGTAAAAGTTCACTAGGAAACGAGGGTCAGGCCCTTGCTTTGTTATCATCTATCTAGCTAGCTATATTTCCTTGGGAAAGTCACCTCTTCAAGACTCACTTTTATCATCTATAATATAGGTGTTGGGTTTAGGAAAACAGACGCTCCCTGAGGTTCCTTTCAGCTTCAAAATTGTTTTATACATATATGGACAGAACTGTCGTATTTTTTTTTTGTGGTACGCGGGCCTCTCACTGCTGTGGCCTCTCCCACTGCGGAGCACAGGCTCCGGATGTCCAGGCTCAACGGCCATGGCTCACGGGCCCAGGCGCTCCGCGGCATGTAGGATCTTCCCGGACCGGGGCACGAACCCATGTCCCCTGCATCGGCAGGCAGACTCTCAACCACTGTGCCAGCAGGGAAGCCCCAAGAACTGTCGTATTTATCCTTTATTCTCTAAGGGGACAGAAAGTGCGAGAGAAAGAGACAGACAGACAGACAGATTTTACTTGGTGGATACAAACTTCCCAGCCACCAGAAAGGTACCAGAATGGTAGAATCAGGGTAAGTCTGCAGCTCACATCACATGTCCTACAAGACCATAGAGATAGCTCCCTTTGCTCTGATTCAGAGCTTACAAGCAACTTTTGGAACTACTTCTGTGTTCCAAAGACATTGATTTCACGAAGTCCTGACCACTAGAAAATAATATATCTTCTATTGTAAACTGATGAATTGCCTTTGCAGCTTAGAAGCCAAATTTTAGTGGTTTCCTTAGGCTTGAGCAGTACAAAATGAACTAATAAAATGTAGTTTCTTAGTGCCCTCAGATTTGAGTTACCTGGTGAGCTTTATCCTAAAAGAGCCTGGCATTTAATATTCTATTTAACAGACATTTATCCAATGCAAACAACAACAACAATAAGGGTGTCTCACATGCACTGAAGACTTAGTGCAGGCGCAAGGCTAACTACTCTACACAAGTTGTTTCATATGCTCTCCATAATTTTCTAGTGAAATAAGGTCTTGTTCAACAAATCATCACGGAATGTTTGCTGTGTGGCAGGCATGTGACTGATGCTGGGAATGTAAGGGTGAGCAAAGGAACTTGATGTCTAAAAGAGAAGACAGGGCTTCCCTGGTGGCGCAGTGGTTGGGAGTCCACCTGTCGATGCAGGGGACACGGGTTCGTGCCCCGGTCCGGGAAGATTCCACATGCCGCGGAGCGGCTGAGCCCGTGAGCCATGGCCGCTGAACCTGCGCGTCCGGAGCCTGTGCTCCACAACGGGAGAGGCCACAACAGTGAGAGGCCCGCGTACCGTAAAAGAGAAGACAAATATTAAGCAAAGATCACAGAAAGAAGTGTAACATTTACAGCTGTATCAACTGTATCAACCTGTGCAAAGGAGGCATCTGGTGCTACTGTACTCACGGCAGAGATAAAATAAATCACTTTGAGAAAACTGACATGATTTGTCTCAGGTCACAACTTAAGTAAGAAGAAGAGCCTGGCTTTTGGTCCAGAACTGTTAACTTGGAACCCCCTTGGGAATCACTCTGCTATGCCTTCACCCATGCCTGATTGCTCGATCACTATTTGAAGGTCCACATGCTTATCTTTTCTGTTGGCAATCTTTAAGTGGACATTTCCCGTCATGACTGTTTGGCTCCATAGTTTACTTTTATTGACTCTTTTGAACATTCCTCGTATGTGGAAATTCTACAGAGAGCCCTCAAGTCATTTCTGGAGTCTCTGACACTGACTTACTATTTCATTCTATTAAGAGTTTGATTCTATTAAGAGTTTGACTCCAGGCCCACTTCTGAAAAGTGAAAGTGTGTACTCAGTAAATTCCTGAAACTGACAAGAACTCTTTGGCTATTATTCAAAAATGTCTAATACCATGGACTAAAGTGGTGAGTTATTTCCGCACTCCATACACGACCCCTACCTCCCACCCTTCAACGTAGAGCGCCAAACTATGTTAACCACTGGGTCCATTTCCCCTTGAAGATAATATGGAATAATTTGATAATGCTGGTGGATTGAAAAGCTATGTTGACATAAATCTATTTAAATCTGCTATGCTTTAAGAAATTTATTTTAACTGACCCCATTTGTATGCAATAAACTGTATAGGATTTTAAAATTAAACTTCACACCCTGTTAACTAGATATGGCATTAGTAAATGCAATCTTTCCTCTTGTGTTAACACGGCTACGCTTAGGGTGAACTCACTTTAAGTTTTTTCCCACACAGTTGTCACTTTTTCATACATAAGCAATATATTTTTACGTGGGCAATGCCAGAAAAAGCCAACATTCATCATGCACTTTATAGTTCCTATAGGTAAATCCAAGCAGAAATGTTGCCTTTACATCTAGTTTAATTTTTTAAAAAACTTAGTTTTAAGTCTTTCCTTTCCATTTGCATCCAAGATCATAAGATAATACAAATTAGTTATCTTAAAAACTTGACTTTTTAAAACATTTTTATAATTTAAATTATTGGCAAATATAACTTAAAAGAGGTATCTTTTTCCCCTTTGGAATAAACAGTCAGTTTTGAAGAGCTTTCCTGAGCAGCTCACTGGCAAACTAGTCAGCAAATCAAGGAGTAACCCCGAGACTTACATAATCACCATTACATACTCAGCAGCAAGGAGCCTGACCAAGTAAATAGCACCATTCAAATTGAAATACCAACTACACCATTGTCCAGTCCCATTAAAATTGATGACAAATGCCATTTAATCCCAAGGACCTGCTCTTCCACTCATCACTCCTCCCCACATATCTCTATAATCTGTTGTAGCAGAACATTCCTGAGAAATCATTTTCATTCTGCCTAGATCTGGTCAGCCCTCCTTTAGAAATCCTTAAGTAAATACTTATAATCCCTGTCCTCTTTAAGTGATCAGTCAAAGGGGACATGACATGTTCTTTTAAGTGCCAAACAGCTGTTTCATTTCCCAATTAGGGGAGAGCACTGTAAATGATAGTTCTAAATAAATATATAATCTACTGGTAAGGACAATGTAAATATTTACAGCAATTAGGGACACAATTGTACACATATTTGAATATTCCCCAGAGGCTGAAATCCATCCATTGTAAACCTTTGGCAGAAAAAGTCTCTGGTGGGTTCTGCTGAGAAGTGGGGTGTTTTGCTTTGAATCTGGCTCAGGCTCTAGAAAATGAGTATTCGAGGGAGATTCCAAGGGAAGGAGCCAGTAAATTGCCTTCAGTAAACTGCCTTTCAGAATAGAAGCCGGAATCCCTGTTCTCTTGGTTTCAAATCCTGGGTGGGGTAACACTAGACATCCCCTTGGCAAGACGTACTGAGGGACAGAAGACAGAGAGTTTGCAGGGATCTGGGCAATCTGTCTTTCTGATCAGAGCCCTACTTTAGAATTCACATATACATGGTAACCAGAGAGATCAAAAACATTGTTTCAATGTTTCCAGATAAGGTTGTACTTCTTCACAAAGCACGTAAAAAGAAAAAATAAAAGACTATACTATGAATTACAACATCTCCACCAATATTATGCAAGTGCTACTTGATTTTAGGCTACGCTTATGTGGCCTTAGTCTTCCCACCGTTAAACAGGGATTGTACCATTCCCTCATAGCATATATAAAAGTAACTCAAAATAGTTTAAAGACTTAAATGTAAGAATGGAAACCATAAAACTCCTAGAAGAGAACACAGGCAGAACACTCTTTGACATAAATCGTAGCAATATTTTTTGGATCAGTCTCCTAAGGCAAAAGAAATAGAAGCAAAAATCAACAAATGGGACCTAAACAAACATATAAGCTTTTGCACAGCAAAGGAAACCATCGGCAAGACGAAAAGGCAACCTATGGAATGGGAAAAAATATTTGCAAATGATGCGACTGACAAGTGGTTAATATCCAAAACATACAAACAGCTCACACAACTCAATATAAAAAACTGCAACAGGGCTTCCCTGGTGGCGCAGTGGTTGAGAATCTGCCTGCCAATGCAGGGGACACGGGTTCGAGCCCTGGTTTGGGAAGGTCCCACATGCCACGGGGCAACTAGGCCTGTGAGCCACAACTACTGAGCCTGTGCGTCTGGAGCCTGTGCTCCGCAACAAGAGAGGAAGCGACAGTGAAAGGCCCGCGCACCGCGATGAAGAGTGGCCCCCGCTTGCCACAACTAGAGAAAGCCCTCGCATAGAAACGAAGACCCAACACAGCCAAAAAAAAAAAACAAAACAAAAAACAAAACAAAACAAAACAAAAAAACTGCAACAACTGACAATCCAATCAAAAAATGGGCAGAAGATCTGAATAGACATTTTTCTGAAGAAGACATACAGATTGCTAATAGGCACATGAAAAGAGGCTCAACATTACTAATTATTGGAGAAATGCAAATCAAAGCAACAATGAGATATCACCTCACACCTGTCAGAATGCTTATCATCAAAAAGTCTACAAATAACAAATGTTGGAGACGATGCAGAGAAAAGGGAATGCTTGTACAATGCTAGTGGGAATGTAAATTGATGCAGCCACTATGGAAAACAGTATGGGGGTTCCTCAAAAAACTAAAAATAGAACTACCATATGATTCAGCAATCCACTCCTGGATACATACGCAGAAAAAACAAAAGCGCTACTTTGAAATGGTACATGCATCTCAATGGTCATAGCAGCACTATTTACAATAGCTAAGACATGGAAGCAACCCAAGTGCCCATCAACAGATGACTGGATTAAGAAGGTGTGACATACACTCACACGTGTGTGTGCGTGTGCACACACTGAAATATTACTCACCCATAAAAAAAGAATTAAATTCTGCCATTTGCAGCAACATGGATGGACCTAGAGAATATTATGCTTAGTGAAATAAGTCAGAGAAAGACAAATATGTATGATATTTGTATGATATCATACATACAAATCATACATATACATACATATCATACACATACAAATCATACACTGTATGATATCAATTATATGTGGAATCTAAAAAAACACACAAATGAATGTATATGCAAAACAGAAACAAACTCATAGATATAGAAAACAAACTTGTGGTTACCAAAGGGTAAAGGAAAGGCAGGAGGGACAAATTAGAGGCATGGGATTAAGCGATACAAACTAATATGTAGAAAATAAATAAGCAACAAGGATATACTATATACCACACGGGATTATAGCCAGTATCTTGCAATAACCTATAATGGAGTATAATCCTCATAAATACTGAATCACTATGATGTATACCTGAAACTAATATAACATTATAAACTAATATAATATTGAAACTATATAATATTGTAATATAATATTAATTTGTAAAATTCAATTAAAAAATTTTTTTAAAGGGAAAAAATGGGATTGTGCGATATCTCTTCTAGCTCCTTTATTCTGTGCTTTAGAAGACAGTTTGAACATCTAAGTACTATACTTCAACTTTTAAAAAGAGTGACTATTTCCTGATTATAAAAATAACAAATAATCATTATAATACAAAGATGTATGACTAAGAAGACAAAAATCACTTCTTTTCCCATCATCAAGTTTTCTCAACGTGTATATGTTTGTACGCGCACACACACATACACACACAGGCTATGATGAATACACATATTTGAATCCTGCTTCTGTGACCTTGCAATTGTGTCCTCAAATCACTACATACTTTGTGAAAATATGGCTTTTAATGATGCACAGTATTCCACTGTATGGATGAACTGTGGTATATTTAACAGTAACTGAGATATTTACATAGTTTCTAATATCAATGATCTCTTATAAAAATGCCCATCCCTGTTGTGTTTTAGGCTCTCTGTCTCTCTCTTTCTAGTGGTTGACTCAAATGTTAAGACTGGGAGGTCAGGAAGAAACAGTTTTGAATGCCTGCCTAGTGCTTGCTAGCAATGTGATCCCTGTGGATGTTTAACTTTAGGGAATCTCAGATTCTGGATCTGCTAAATGGGGACCACAACCCCTATCTTTCACGGCCACTGTGAAGGTGTATTTATATGTATGTCAAGTGCCTGCGATAAAGTAGGCTTCTAGTAAGAATCAGACTCTTTCTCCTCCCGTCTCTTTTTGTCGTAACCCAGGAGGTCCAAGCTGCCTATGATTAGGTTTCAGGGTCTCTGTAAGAATTCCTAGAATTGTGTGCAAAGGTCTGTATGTTCAGGTGTTTTTCAGGGGGAAAACCCTCCACAAGTATAAGGAGCACTGCAAATCTCCTTCCTCCTCCGTGGCTTTCCATTTTGCCATAACACCACAGGGCTGGCACTGGCCTGGTCCCTAAGGGCTGCCTTATTGGTTCTGATTTCTCTTTGAAGATTTCCCTCATCTGTTGGGGAGCTAACTGTTCAAAGTGAACCCAGCCTGAAACAGTTTCTGTGCTGACATTCCAAGGCACTCAGTCCATTCCTTGGCATACAATGAGCACTCGATCACTCAATCAGTATAACTTGTTGCTGATGTTACTATATACATGAGGAAATTTTTAGGAGAGGTCCATGCATCTTAGATTAAATGACTAGCTTGATCATGGAAGGTATGGTACATATGAATGGTCCCCTCCCTTCTCTGTCTTTATCTCATTCTCTGTCTCTCTTTCTCAACTGAGACCTGTATGGATTTAGCCAATCCTGAAGTTCCATTTATCTTAAGTAGGTTTATAAATGGATCAAGCGAGTCAGATATTACAATTTCTTTTACATCATAGAAAAGGATGTGTGCAGGGTAGAGGGATTTGGCAAGAGGCAAACATCAGTATAAGACGTTAAAATAGGATGATGGTCCATTTGTCTTGAATAATTCAGACCATAAGTTGACTAGCAGAGGGAAACTTCTGAGATTCTTTCCAACTTTGTGATTCTCTGATCTTACAGATGGTCCATTTGACAGCTCTCTTAAAAGCAAGTATGTTCTAGAATGTCCATTACCTAGTTGGGCTGCTCAAGCTAGCGAGTAGACCAAGGCAATTTCTCCATTTTGAAGTTCCAGGAGAGGTCACTGATGCCACTGTATGCTTTTTAAATAACTGACTTCTAAATCATTTGACTTATTTCTTTCTGCTCACACAGCAAGAGCACTCCATGAATTTGCTCAAGAATAAACAAGGGATTTTGTTTGGTTTGCTTTTACCATACACAGCAGGTGCTTTGGGAAATATCTGGAAATGAATTCAGACCATCAGAAAAGAGTAATCAAGGACAACAGAGCGTAGACTCCCTTTGTCCTTAGGTTGGTTTAGGTAAGTGAATGTTTTGGAAAGACCCAAGTAGTTTTGAACAAGCCAGTTTTTCAAAGCAGGGCTGAGAACCTCCCTGCATTTCAAAAAAAAAAAAAAAAAAAAAACCTGCATCATTCCATCTAGTGTTTTCTAAAGCCAAACTAGAGGCAGTATCCCAAGTCTTAGAGCATGCTTCCCTTGTTCCTTGAGCCATGCCACCCAGGTCAATTAGAACAAGCTTTTTTCCTGCCATTTACCCTTGATTACTGTGATAGGTATGGCCCCCAGTGAATCATGCCTTCCTGCGGCTATGCCCTTGTGCAGTCCCCTCCCACATGGACCGGGCTTGGACATTTGACTGGATTTGGCCAATGGGACATCAGAACATGTAATGCAAGCAGAAGCTTGAAAACCCCATGGCACTGGGGCTTATCTCTCAAATGCTATTACCATATGGAAAAGCCCAGGCAATCCTGCAGACATATGAGCCAAGCTAGAACCAGCACCCAATGCTGCACACGTGAGTGAGGCCATCTCAGAACCTCCAGCTCCAGCTGAACCATTAGTTAACTGCAGCTGCACGCATGACACCAGATGAGACCCACAGAAGAACCACCAGCCGACCCCAGCCCAAAGGGCTAACCTCAAATTATGAGCAAATAAGATAGTTCTTTTAAGCTACCAAGCTTTGGATGCAGGAATAGATAACTGAGACACCTACTTTTGACTGGGTAGAGACTGACAAATCCAGCAACTCCTGGCTGTTCACTTAATATTCATGCAGTTGACTTCTCTCTATAGTTCACGAGGGGCTGAGGGATCAGAAGATGGGGCAAGTGGATGACGGCAGAAAAGAATAGGATACTATGAAAGAAAGAGATGGCTTTTTCTTTCTCAGGTTTTTCTATTCCCCATTTGGCTTTTCTTTGGATGGTTATGCTGGGTTCTCCTTGGCTGCGCAGCTGAGCAGAATGTTCACAGGAGGTAAATAAAACTCGCTTCTCTGCCTCATGAGCTACTTCTTCAGAAAATTTCTTGGGGAAGACAACTCTTATGGTTTTTTTTGTTTGTTTTGTTTTTTTGCGGTACGCGGGCCTCTCACTGTTGTGGCCTCTCCCGTTGCGGAGCACAGGCTCCAGATGTGCAGGCTCAGCGGCCATAGCTCACGGGCGCAGCCGCTCCGCGGCATGGGGGATCCTCCTGGACCGGGGCACGAACCCGTGTCCCCTGCATTGGCAGGCGGACTCTCAACCACTGTGCCACCAGGGAAGCCCCAACCCTTATGTTTGATTCATACATTTGAACACCAAGAGACTGTTTTTAATGGGATGCCACTGGGTTCTGTGGTATGAAATTAAACACTTCATCATAGGTCAGCCTCTACTTACACTTGGCATTCTGAAGCATGAACTCCCTGGCACAATTACCAATGTGTGACTTTACCAAAGCAAGTTTTGGGGGTTTTCTCTCCTATTACTGTTAGAATATAAGTAGTGATGTAAACTTATTTCCTCTACCTACATAATATAATATTATACCTAAAATGTTGTAGCTATTAAAACCTTTTCTATTTAACATAAGGAATTGTGAGTTAAGCTCAAATAAAAATATGTAGCAAAATAAAATAATATAAAACAAATTAACATCCTCTAGGTCTTTAAGTTTTACTGCGTTTCTCAACATGGTTTAACTAATGAATACTACCTAGGATATGCATCTGAAAAATGACTATATCTTCCTGCTTCCGTATTTCAAATACCTCTGTGTTTCCTCAAAACTGTATTCTGGAAAGGATGGAAAAATATAACTAGGAGAGTCTCCACTACTACCTTAACTGTATGTGATAAAGGGTAGTCTGGAATTTAAAAGCTATTGTTTGTTAGGATTAACGGCTGTTGGATTCTTCGAAAGAATACTTCTAAAATTACATGGATGGACAAACAACCTGAATAAAGAAACGAGCAAACTTTCCCAAGAGCTTCCTTGGCTGGCTGAGTCACTGAATGGCAGCTGACAAGGTTTTCAATAATGCCAACTCAGCTGGTTCTATAATGCTGTGTGCCCCAAACATAATTAAAAGTGTTAACAATTTTGTAGCCTTTATCAGAACATATTCCCCCTGCATACCTTCAGTGACCTGGTCACAGCTACTAGAGACAAATAACTCTCTTGTTTTACTTTACGTACTAAGGTCACTGTACCCTAGGCAATTTCCTTGAACATATCATTCCCAAACCCAGGAGACTCCAAAATCTACCCAGATGGATTGCATGGGGTTACTCCAACAGCATCCCTTTCCCTTCTTGGGATGACAACAAACAATTAAGCCTCTTGGATGTTTATGGAAGAGGAAAATGCGTATGGTTTGGGTCATTTTCTGTTAATTACTTTAAGTCCATCCACACATCAGTGAAGTGAGCTAGGTTTCCTCAGAGGATTTGTGGAATTGAAAGGGACCTGAGAAATCATCACATTGTCCCTAAAATTTTACACTTTGGAAAATGAGGACTGTAGATGGGAAACGGCTTACTAGCATCTGAGCCTTCGAACTGCTAACACACTCTTCCTATACCACACAGTAAAATGTAAGGGTTTGTGCCTCTAGAGCCAGGATAACCATACAGACCACACAGGTCAAATCACAGGTCTAAAAGTAGTCATTAGTGATCGAGATGAAACAATGCCAAATATTCTTAAAATATGAGAGCAAATGCGTATTAGGCACCTACCTAATGTCTTGCTTGTATACAGTACAGAGTAAATGGCAGTGACTATACGGTAGTGGTTATTTTTTTCTGTTATGCAGGACATTATAGATGAATGGACCACTAGACAAGAGTGTTATTTCCCTTATCAGGCTGCTGGTCAGGAGTGACACCCTTCTGTGCTCTGCCAGAGGAGACATCATGACTTGATCACAGCGTTATTTCCCACTGATTCTCCTTGGACCCTTAGAATTCTTCAAAAGACATCACTTCCAACAGCAACCATCAAGTTGACTCCAAATGAAACTTACTTATTATGCTTGAAGATCAAGATCTGCAACCTGTTCCCCTCTGCATCCCCCTACCAGGACTCTCATAGTGCTTTGTGCTTAATAGGTACTCAGTAAATATACTAAAAACATACAATCAACTTAACACCAATGGGATAATTACAAGAGTGCAGCCAGGGGAAAATTAGAGGTTGGGGATTGCTGTTTATTCTGAAAAATCCCAAACCTCTTGCAGGGTTGCTGAGAGGAGTAACACAAAGGACCAGGTTTACAGCAGGTCAGAGAGACATCTTGGCGCCTCAGAGCTCCTTTCATAGTTAACACAAGAGTGCTGGCGGGAGTGGGTCAAGGGCCACCTGGCCCTGAGCTGAAGTCATGTGGTTCTTCTTGGAGCTTCCAAGTCAGTGGCGCCAGTGGTCGTTTCCTCAGTTATTTTAGACCAGCATCTCCCCCTTGGCATTGGTTCTGGATCTCTGTGGCTGGACACTTACCCTCCCTGGCTCCACATGAATAATTCAGGGAGATGGCCCAAAGCCAGAAGCTGCCCCAGGCCCCCGATTCCATCCTCAGCTCTCAGATGGGCTTTTCTTAATGGCACCAGGAGGCAGGGGGAACATGCATGAGGACTCACCATCACATCCCTTACAGGGAGGAAAAAAGCCCAGGGGGAAGAGATGAGGATTTCTCTCCCATGAAGTTAAGGAGATATAATTTAGTCATCCAGATATGCTCATTGGTAATAAAATTAGAGATGAATCAAATCTAATTAGACCTGTTAAGTCTGGTGAAATGTTTAATTAATCTTAATTGGCTACCTCTGAATGTAGCTTTGCATCCATTTCTTAAACAAAATGGAAACATTACACCTCAAGTTATAGACTGGGATGGGATGTCAGGTATGATGGGATGATGAGTAAATACTAATAGAATGGAGATGGTATTGTATGAATTTAGAACAGGGGTTTCAAATTTGAACGCTTTCAGGGAACAGGATGGGATTTTAAATGTACAACTGAACAGTAGGACAAGAGGGTAGCTGGGATGAACCCTTTTTTTTTTTTGGCTTAAAATACGAATTCAGTATTTTTATACATTCCTGGCCATTTAAAAAAACCCACCTGCAGTGCAAATTTGGCCAATCCACAGGAGTTTGCAGCTCTTGATGTAGAGACTTTCTATAAACAAATTCAAACTCTTTAAAAAAACATTCTTATACTCAAATAATAGATGAATCATTCAGCAAGGTCAGGTTATTTTCCAATTCCTCATTTCCATCTGTACTTCCTATCCCATCAATATAAAGATGGGCAACTGAGATCTCAGGAATTAAGCTAATTCTTTAGCTATAGAATGTGGAGATATTTAAGAAGCAGTATGGTTAGACGTTGGCCAGTGAGAACGGATGCTACCTAAAGAACCAGAGCTCCCTTAGGAAGCCAGGCATTTAGTTTCTGGAATAAGGAGGTTTGGAGGGACCCAGGAGGAGGGGAAGGGAAGCTAAGGTAGTAAAGAGAGGCATGCGGAAGATTCAGGCAGTGACTGTTTACCCACCACTACAGAAATACCTAATATCTTAATAACCAGTATGGCTGCTCTGTATTTATTAACTGAATATCCCACGAGGGGAAGCAAGTTCTGAATTTCATCCAAGAATCTCTTCCATCGGAGTCTGCACTAGCTTTCAAGACCGGTTTCCATATTATGAATCCTAACAGTATCTGATCTGGCCATTGGGGCATACCCAGTTCCGCTTGGACACTCTTTCACTGAGCTCACCATTTGAAACCTTAGTAGAACACAGAAAACTTACAGCCTAATGATTTTCATTTTCATACCTGACAGAAGATAAACTCACAATTATAGCCTCAGAGGTAGAGATCTTAGATGATGACATCATACCTGCCACTTCCCCCAAGTACTTTTGAGAAGCAGTATGCCTGAATCATTTCTTCTCTCTTTGCTAGTACTACACTAGGTGAATTCAGAAAGAGGAAGGGAAGTATGTTGAGGGGTGAGCTTAGGCAAGGCTAAGTCTAAAATCTGCTAAAGTATCTGGTCACATTTGTCATCACCTAAATGGCCTAAAATGATGAGGCAACAGAGTGTAGTAGTTAAGAGGATGAGCTTTGAGATAAGGACACTTAATGGAAATCCTAGTGCTACCTACTTGCCGGGGATCTTTGAGCAAGGGAATCAACGTTATAATGGATGCAATTAAGCCAGCTGAATCTCAGACAGGACAATGTGTACAGCCCTGTCCCTGGCACAAAGAAAATATAGACATGTATGACTCCGAAATATGAGTTAGGTCATATTCTATTATAAGAGGGGACAGCTACCTACATAATAGCAGAAGACATACTGGATCATATGTGATTTTCTTTTTCCCCTAGGCAAGGGGAACTGGATTAGCAGGAGTCCAATGAAAACCTTTAGCAGGAAAGGAAAATGTCCTCAACTTGGCCTGCTGTATTGGCAGCTGTGAACCTTTCAGTTGCTTTTATAGAATATTTTAATATAAGCCCCACACCTGGGCTCCTTCTCCAGCCATGTAACAGCCTTACTCAGCTGTTAGCTCAGGGGAGGTTGTACTTCCTCCCTTAATGGCAGGGATCCGCTTCCATCCACATTGTCTCTGCACCTGCCAGCCCTGCTCCAGCTAAGGCACTGCCAAGCATTTCCACTTTCTTTGTGCAGGTGTGCATGTGTGTGAGTGTGCATTTTCTAGATACGCTGTGGCCACCTCCAGCCAAGCTGGATCACCCGCCTTGGCTGGCTAAGTTATTTCCCAGTGGACCCGTTGTTTTTGTTAGTGCTCTGGTTGCAAAACTGTGTAGGTTTTGAGGTGGTCTGCCCCTAACATTATTTGCTCCATAGTCTTAGTTATTTTCAGTGCATATTTTCGCCCAACAGGAGATGTTTTAGGAATGCATATTATACATTATGAGGTGATACACTTACAGACAAAAATATAAGAGACGTTCTAAATGAACTCTTTCTTTAGAGTAGAACTGAGCTCTTTTCCCACAGTCCCAGCAAAGGGGATCACATTTACTGACTAGGCTTCACTCGGGTAAGTGGAATTCTGTTGAGCCTTTTGGATTATCCCTCAGATGTTAGCAAAACTGCTAGCTATCAATAAAAATGGAAGATCCTGCTTCCATCTATAGTGACAATGTGTACCATTCATTCAGTATTGCCTCTTATGTTCATATTATTCAATGTATATATGTCTTTTAGACTTACAGCAACCCTATATGGTACATTTTATAATCCCCATTTTGCAGATGAGGAAACTGAGGTGGTGAGTGATGCTGGGATGGCGCAAGGTTCCTTAGCTGGTCAGGGACAGATTCTGGAACTTGAATCCTAACATCTGACTCCAAAGGCTGAGCTCTCAAACTCTGCGAGTATTGCAGATAGAAGGCCATGTTTGCCTGGCTCTTCATTAAACTCTAGAGCCAGTTTAAACTCTAAACTCTATCCGAAAGAAATGTAATGTAAGCCACCTGAGAACTTTGAAAAATTGTGGTAAAATTTACTGTTTTATAATTGGTGTAATTCATTGGCAATAAGTACATTCACCATCACCACTATCCATCCCCAGAACTTTTTCATCACCCACAAGAGCAACTCCTTACCCTTTAAATACTAAAATACCCCCATCCCCAGCCCATGGTCACCTCGATTTCTACTCTCTGTCTCTATGAATTTGCTTATTCTAGGTACTTCATGTAAATGGAATCACATAATATTTGTCCTTTGATGTCTGACTTATTTTACTTAGCATGAAGTACTTTTCAAAGCCTCATCCATGTTGCTGCATGTATCAGAATTTCCTTCCTTTTAAGGCTGAATAATATTCCGTTGCATGTATATACCACATTTTATTTATCCACTCATCTCTGGACAGGCATCTGGGTGATTTCCTAACCGGCCGCTACGGGTCCACGGCCTGTTAGGAACCGGCCCGCACAGCAGGAGGGGAGCGGCGGGCAAGTGAGCGAAGCTTCATCTACCGCTCCCCATGGCTCCCTGTCGCTCGCATTACCGCCTGAGCCATCCTCCCCCTCCCCCACACCCCTGCCTGTGGATAAACTGTCTTCCACCAAACCGGTCCCTGGTGCCAAAAAGGTTGGGGACCACTGTTCTAGAGCCACATTAAAAAAGTCAAAAGTGAAGTTAATTTTAATTACATTTTTGATTTAACCCAATACATCCGACTTGCTATAATTTCAACATGTAAAATTATTAAGAACATATTTTATGTCCTTTATTTATTCCTAAGTCTTTGGGATATAGTACGTATTTTATATTTACATCACATGTTAATCTGGCCCAGCCACATTTCAAGCTCTCAATAACCACATGAGGCTAGGGGTTACCATCCTGGTCAGAGCTGCTCCAGAGATTTAGTTGGGGCCCTTCTCTTTAATGATGTTCCTTTGAGCCTCACACCTTACTGATGTAAACTTCCCATTTGGTTTCTATGGCATTTAAAGTCCCCTTTTCAATTATCCACCATTAATGTGTTTCTTTGTAACACTGGGTATTGTAAAAGATATAGTGGAATATAACATGGTGAAGATTAGGCCCAAGACACATGCACATAAGATAAAGTAGAAGGCAAGGCGGTATATTATTCATTGCCTAAAAGCAAGGGATACACAAGAGCAACTGTGCCTAGAGCAAACACATAGTTCCAAAACTGAAGAATTTTTCTTCTGGTTTGTGAATTTTTTACATGCAGTTTATGAAAGCTTAGAAAATCATTTTACTTAAGCATTTAATAGATTCTCTTAATTTAAAAGAATATAATGACATGAAATCTGAAATCTCTTTGAAAACCTAGGATGATTACAGGAGGATGAATTAACAAGATGCCTATGAATATCAGAGTCATTAAGGAAGAAAGGACCACATTTATGAAATGACAGCCTCCTGTAAGACACACCCTGTGCCTGATATGTACACACATTAGGTTGAACTGTATGACATTATCAGTATTGGACTGTTTTTGACTTATAAAACGGTCACTTTCATACAGTTCAACCTAATGTACTATTTCATCACTGCATGTGATGTTAGCAAATTAATTCTTCATGAAAAAGTAGAGTTCAGGAGTGGCCTGAGGACTGTTTACAATGTACAAAGGCAGAGAGGAAGGTGATTCTTTCTGGAGGATGGAGTCAGGCAGGGGGAAATAGCAGCAGTGGCAATAATAACAACAGTCACTGGTTTCTGAGTGCTTATAATGTGATTAAGCTTTTTTCTATGCATAAACTCATTTAACCGTTATTACAACCTTGTGGAAAAGATATTCTTATTCTCATTTGGAGACGAAGATGCTAAGGCTGAGAGACAAATAAGTTGATCTAAATCAGTGTTCTTTCTGACTCCAAAGTACCTACCAACCATCCAGGTTTACCAGGGACTGAGGGGTTCCTACAGCCTGGGACTTTTCATTTTAAAACACGGACAGTCCTGATCAAAGTGGAACAAGTTGGTCACCCTAATGCCAGAGTTCTAATACTCTGTTACGGCAAGTTGGGGCTCTTGCCCAGCAGTGTCAAGAGGCCTTTTCATTAAGCATAAAATACACGTGGCAGGGACTGCCCTCGTGGCGCACTGGTTAAGAATCCACCTGCCGGGACTTCCCTGGTGGTCCAGTGGTTAAGACTTCACCTTCCAATGCAGGGGGTGCGGGTTTGATCCCTGGTCGGGGAGCTAAGATCCCACAAGCCTCGGGGCCAAAAAACCAAAACATAAAACAGAAGCAGTACTGCAACAAATTCAATAAAGACTTAAAAACAACAACAACAAAAAAAGAATCCACTTGCCAACGCAGGGGACGCAGGTTCGAGCCCTGCTATGGGAAGATCCTACATGCTGCGGAGCAACTAAGCCCGTGTGCCACAACTACAGAGCCTGTGCCCTAGAGTCCGCAAGCCACGACTACTGAGCCCGTGTGCCACAACTACTGAAGACCACAAGTCCAGAGCCCATACTCTGCAACAAGAGAATCCACCGCAATGAGAAGCCTGCACACTGCAATGAAGCATAGGCCCCGCTCGCCGCAGGTAGAGAAAGCCCGCGCACAGCAAAGACCCAACACAGCCCAAAATAAATAAACAAATAAACAAATAAATTCATAAAAGGAAAAAATACATGTGGCAGATACTGATATTTTTCCATTTTTTAAATCTTTCTCATTGTTGATGTGAGCCAGCAAGAACATTTTCTTAGGGGGCTGGGTAATAGTTGGAACAAATATCATCAAATGTAGGCATCCCACCATGAAGTTGAACACAATATTTAATAGTGGAGCTTCATGGACTGTTTCACTTCAATCTCGATGCCAGGAGTTCTTAACCTGGGGTAGACATTAGGGGGCATCCATGAAATTACATCACTATTTTCATTAACCTCTAACTGAAATTCAGCATTTCCTTCTATTATGATTCCAAAGAATCAACCACAGAATTATTAGCTGTACCTGTGACTTTATCACTTATATAAATTGTATATATCTTCATATCACATTAAAGCTGTTGAGATACTTCACACTATCATTTTAAGCTCATCACCACTTTAAAATTACAGTAATTACCAGGCCTACTGCAGCCCTGATATTTAATGTGTTAATAAATACATGTATTACTGATCTGTTTTGAAAAAAATATTTTGACAAACGCATTTCAATATAGTAAGTTTGCTTTGCAATCTTATGCTCCTTTTTACACATTTAAAAAAATGCTGATAAGGAGTCCATGGCCCACAAGTGGTTAAGGACCCATGTTCTAAACCTAGGGGTGACAGACGAACTTCCTTAGATCAACATCAACACTCTTTCTCCACTCCTGACACCACGTCACCAATCCATCGCTTCCTTAGAGGAACAAACCATCGTGCCTGGCTTTCAAGATCTAATCTTAAGGCTCGCTCTCTCAGGCCCTAATCTACTCCTGTTCAATGGGAGGATACTGGGCCACAATCGACTAAACTTAGAAAATAAACATATTCACCATCTAGGAAGTGAGTGACTGGGCTTTAAGCCTTAGAAGGAAGAAGGTTCCCCTAACTCAGTGCAGCCCACCCAATCCTTCACAGGGAATTTTTCTTCCCTGGCCAATTGTTGAGAGTCCCTTTGTGAATAACATGTCTGGATTAGTTTGCTGAACAATTGCCCATTTTAGTTAGCCTCTGATTGTCCTTGCTTTTGTGAGTCAAAAATCCTTAATCTTATTTGAATGCAATTTAATTCTCTAGAGAGCTGAGTCTTTGGTCTCTTAGTTTTATAAAATAAGTGCTTAGAGAAAATGCAAGAGAGCTGACATGGGACTCCCTTAAAGCTAGGTCAAGCTACCAAGAAAATAATTAGATAAATGTGCACTCCAATCAGGGAGAGGAGGAGGAAAAGAATTTCTCCACAACTTACTTTTAGAACATTTAAGTGGAATTGAGTTCAATTGTCAAGGGCCAGACTGCTCTCAGGAGGTCATCTGACCTAGTCTCCTGTTGCTGGACCAGAGCACAGATGTGAACATCTAGCCCAAACTTAAAAAGCTTTACGGAGAAAAAAAAAAAAAAAAAAAGCTTTACGGAGGAGAACAAACATTGTACTTAAGCAGGTCCTGCAAGGTAGGTGGGAGGAGGTTAAGGATTGAAAGGAATATTAATAATAAGCTAAATAGTAGCATGAGCTCATTAATTAATTATTTAATTAATTAAACACATATTTACTGAGCCCCTGCCATACATCAGAGACTGTCCTGGGCACTTGAGACACATCGGTGAGCTTATGTTTCAGTGGTGGGGGGAGATTGATACACAATACACCTAATAAGAATATGATAAGTTATGTTGGAAAGAGAGAAGTACATTGAAAAACAGAAAAGAAAAATAAAGCAGGAAATGAAAATGGAAGTACAGAAGAGTGGGCAGAGAAGGGGTACCTCTGTAAACTTGTAAATATAAATGAGTTGCTACATGTTAAGAGCTTAGAATGGTGCCTAGCATGGTAAGTCCTCAACTATACACACACACATAAACACACACATATATATGGTATATTTAGTAACGTGTATTATATATTATGTAATATATTTAGTAATGTATATTATATATGTATGTATACATACGACATTTTGGTTAGTATCATATTAGATGGGCTCGTTTGGGTAGAAGAGACAGAAATAGACTTTGCCTAAGTTAAGCAAAACAGGAATTTTATTAGCAAGGTGGTGAGGGTGTCTCTGAAGAACCAGAATCAGTCAAGAACCTGGTGCCTGCAGAGAATCCTTCACTGTCTCACCTGCCCAGGCCTCGGCAAGGTGGGCGGAGCAAAGGAGGAGGTCATCTCAGAAAGGAAACTGGTGAAAAGATGATGCAGTAAGACTGAAAGATACTCTCATCCTAGTTAATAATCTGACCTAGGTCTATAAGATAGATTTGGTTTCCAAAACAGGTACTGAAGGAGGCTGTTAAACACCCCGGATATGAGTCAAAGCCCAGTATGATGTCAAATTTAGTGGATGGTTTTTGTTTTGTTTTGTTTTTTTTGCGGTACGCGGGCCTCTCACTGTTGTGGCCTCTCCTGTTGCGGAGCACAGGCTCCGGACGCACAGGCTCAGTGGCCATGGCTCAGCGGCCGTGGCTCAGCGGCCATGGCTCAGCGGCCATGGCTCATGTGGGATCTTCCCGGACTGGGGCACGAACCCGCGTCCCCTGCATCGGCAGGCGGACTCTCAGCCACTGCGCCACCAGGGAAGCCCGTGGATGGGTTTTAATTTAGCAACATATACTGTATACTATGACTTTCCTATCTAAAAAATTACAAAATATTGTTAGCAACAGACAAACCATAACCACAACCATGGTCTATTCACTCCTGGAAACCTATAAATGGATTCTGGAGAAGGAGGTAATCTCTGAAGAGGAAATTCTTGTCCCAGAGGTAGTCAGCTGGGTAACAGACAACGTGAAACCAAACCATACATGTTCTCTTGACTTGGGATCATCTCTTTCCAAACCACACAAAATCAATGTGGGATAAAACAACATGCCCTGCTCTTGGCTTCCCTCCTTATCATCCCTTTTTGCTGCCTTATTTTCGATTTGTCCACGTGCTTACAGTTCTGACACAAGAACTTGTCTGTCACCCAGAGGAAACTTGAGTGCCTTCAAGCTGAAAAGTACAGGGGCTCTCGTGGCCTATTAAAACTGGCTGTAGTGTATCTGAGAGCGTTAATTACCAGTTCACTGTGATTTACAAAACCTTTCTCATCTGAGACATAATACTTAAACACACAATAATTCTACTTGAGTAATTTAAACATTTGATTTGTCCCCTTGAGTTTCTCCCGCTACATCCAAAGGCTGGGATCTATTTGTCACACTAACCCCATCTGCATATTTTACTTCCAATCTCTGAGCACAGTGGCTCCCTTATCCTCGTGGAGCTTCTTTTTAGACAGAAATCTCACATTTTTCAATGAATCATGTTTATTTTGGATGTCATCATGTTGCATGTCTGTGAAGATTCAGAGGAAGGATTTGAGGCTGAGATATAAATGATTCGGGTTTCAAATATGGTAGGCCAATATACCCTGAGAAAACCATAATTTAAAGAGTCAGGTACCACAATGTTCACTGCAGCACTATTTACAACAGCCAGGACATGGAAGCAACCTAAGTGTCCATCGACAGATGAATGGATAAAGAAGATGTGGCACATATATACAATGGAATATTACTCAGCCATAAAAAGAAATGAAATTGAGTTATTTGTAGTGAGGTGGATGGACCTAGAGACTGTCATACAGAGTGAAGTAAGTCAGAAGGAGAAAAATAAATACCGTATGCTAACACATGTATATGGAATCTAAAAAAAAAAAAAAAAAATTGTTCTGAAGAACCTCGGGGCAGGACAGGAATAAAGACACAGACATAGAGAATGGACTTGAGGACATGGGGAGGGGGAAAGGGTAAGCTGGGATGAAGTGAGAAACTGGCATGGACATATATACACTACCAAATGTAAAAGAGATAGATAGTGGGAAGCAGCCACATAGCACAGGGAGATCAGCTCAGTGCTTTGTGACCACCTAGAGGTGTGGGATAGGGAGGGTGGGAGGGAGACGCAAGAGGGAGGAGATATGGGGATATATGTATACGTATAGCTGATTCACTTTGTTATACAGCAGAAACTAACACAACATCATAAAACAATTATACTCCAATAAAGATGTTAAGAAAACATATGGTAGGCCAGAGAGACATATTTTTACAACCAAATGGAATAGTAATATATTTGGACATATGGAATTCATGTCATGTTTCATTTTCTTCAATGTTGTTGGCAGAAAAGCCATAGTGAGAGAAATGGCTTTCTTTTCCCTTGTGGTTTTGCTTAAGCAGTGTAGAGTCACCAACCAACATTTGGTTCTTACATTGATCCTCTGTTCAGGATAAAGAATCACAGGTCGCCAGTTAACAACAGGATCTTCTACTGTCAAGTGTTGGGGGATTTAAAACTATTCAAATACAAACCCATTACCCATCCTAGACCTTACCAATTTTTAGGAAGTACCTAGAAGGAGACAGTACTATAATAATTTTATAGAAGGAAAAATCTGAGCCAGAGGCATGAGGGGTCTACTCCAAGTGTGAGGACCCTTAAAGACTTCAGAACCACAGTGCAAAATAAAGGTGATCCAAGACAGTGTTTGTTGAAGTGCGACATTTGCCTATGTTGGTAGGCAAAGTTCGTTAACTAGATGCTGGTACCAGGCACTGTTCTAAGCACTTTCCATGATTACCTAAGATATCACAGTAACAGTCAGAAGTAAATGTCCTTATTATTTTGATGTTACAGATGAGGAATCTGAGCACAGGGATGTTAAATGTCTTGCCCATCATCGCAACGCTAGCAAACAGCAGAAGTGGGATTTGAACCTAGGCTGTCTGGCTCCCAGGTCTGTGCTCTCAGCCACTGTACTTATCGGTTTCACATGTGTCTATCTTAATGCATATCCGAAACAAAAAGATAACAAGGTATTATTGCTCTAGATAAGCCTAAAATATAGAAGGTACTGGTAATCCATTTGGTACAGATATGATGCCCTGATGTGCTCATAAATGGGTCAAGCCTTCAGTGACAACACCTTCTACAATATCACACTGGAAAGATGGGTATTATGATACCTTGTGCTATTAAATCAAAACCAATGCACCTATATTAAATTACAGATTTGTTTTCAATTTACAGATTTACACAGATATACTGAATATATGTGTGTATGGCTTTATTCTTTTCAGGGCTACATTTCATGGATATTTTCTCCCAAAATGGCAAAAACTATGAAGGCTGTGTTCGAATGATTAAATTTGGGAAACATTGATGCTACCTCAAATCCTCTATTTTACAAGTGAGAAACTTAAAATCTGGGTTACTAAAGCAACCTGCTAAGAATAACACAGTTAATTAATGTTAACAATGGTTAATGTTTTTTGAGCTCTTACTATGTACCAGGTACCATTTTAAGTCTTGTTATGAGGCTTATAGATTTAAATTTAATTACAACTTGCCAGGCAAATACTATTGTTATTATCTCCATTTTACAGATAAGGAAACTGAGGCTTAGAGATAATATTTAACTTGTCCTGAGGTCATACAGCTGTAAGGGTTAGAACTGGGAGTGGAATCTCGGTCTAATTCCAGAGCCCAGATGTCATCTGTGCAACTATATTTCCATTCATGAAGTGTTAGCAGTTAATTACAAAGCAAGTCCTTTTCTATAGTTCTTTCAACATCACATGGCCTCCCATTGCCTCTGTTTACTGAGATTAGCTGCCATTAAACATAACTTTAGAAGGAAAAGATGGAAAGTATTATGCTGAAGTGTACCCCCTCCCAAAAAACAACTCTTTGAAAAGTTGAACGCCGTTCACAGCAGAAAGCTATTATCATATCTGTCACAGCAGCAAACGTTCTCCATTTTAATGTGATTGAAATGATGCCATCAGAATACAAAAAATAATTTAATGGTACATTCACAAAAGTTTTTTAATACCATGCGAAGCTTTTCATTACAATATGACGTAACTTGTTAGGGATGTGAGCCAAACATAATTTAACTTCTCCCAGAATCCTCCCTCTCCTCCTTAACTCGCTCCAACCCTCATCTTGTTTTGTATTTTTAAATTTTACTAGGCACTGATACGACTTCAATAACAAGCCGTAGCCTTTAGGTAAGTCTTTCATCAGAAAGAGAATCTCAAGGTTTTCTTTATAAATAGCACGTTGATTAACTGCCACCCTTTGGTGATGATAAAATGAAGTCAAGTTAATAACATTCTGCTCTCATTTCCAGTCAAAGATGGTGGCTGCAAAAGAAATACCAATGCTTTGTTGGCAGCCTATAAAGCCTGATATTCTGCTTTTAAAAAAAAGTGGAGCCCAAATGAAGCAAAGCCGCCATGTAAACAAGAAAAAATCTACTCTGCGAAGACTAAAGAATTTCCTATCATCATAGTCCTATGAGCCAAGTGTTATGTCCATTTTACAGAGCCGGGAAACCGAGGCCACAGAACCTGTAGGGAGAGGAACCCTGTGAGCATACACATCCACATCTGTCTGCTGGTAAATTCACTCCTCTGCCATCATTCTGTGCTGGGGCAGGAGGAAAGCGGGCAATGCGTAGGGAGTCCTCGGAGCACACACGTCCCTGAGGATCATCCTCTCCTCATTACTTCAGCTTCCCAAACACTTTTCCTGTGATTAAGGAACTGAATTAATTATTGACGAGGCAGCTGGCCAGCACAGAGCAAAAATCCCACTCACGTAGGATGTGTTCTCTCTAAGTGGAGCAATGGGAATGTGTGCAGTATTGTTTTGTTCTTCCTTCAAGAAAGGGCTTGACAATTGGTCAGTGTCCAGCAGCCTGATCTTTGGACATAAATAATCATTGCACCAGGGAAGGCTCTGCCTAGGCTATCTGATCTGTTTTCTCCACAAAGTGCATTGCACTGAAAGGGATATCATCCCAAGGTAGAAAGTAGACATCTCGTAATAAAACATTTTCATCAGTGAATCCTGGGATGGGCCACAGTTCCAAGAAGGACTATTTACTCCAAACACTGGAATGGATTTAACAATGTCCAGTCATAAAAGGGACTGACTCCAAGAAAAGGCAACATTCCTACACTGCTGGTGCAAATGTAAATTGGTGCAGCCCTGATGGAAAGCAGTATGGAGGTTTCTTAAAAAACTGAAAACAGAACTACCATATGATCCAGCGATCCCACTCCTGGGCACATATCTGGACAAAATTCTAATTTGAAAAGATACATGTACCCCAACGTTCATAGCAGCACTATTTACAAAAGCCAAGACATGGAAACAACCTAAATGTCCAATGACAGATGAATGGATAAAGAAGATGTGGTATATATATATATATACACACACACACACACACACACACACACACACACACACACACACACACACACATATATATACACATATTATAGAATACTACTTGGCCATAAAAAAGAATGAAATAATGCCATCTGCAGCAACATGGATGGACTTAGGGATTATCAAACTAAGTGAAATAAGTCAGAAAGAGAAAACAAATATCATATGATATCACTTATACATGGAATATAAAATATGACACAAATGAACTTAGCTACAAAACAGAAACATACTCACAGACATAGAGAACAGACTGGTGGCTGCCGAGGGAGAAGGAGAGAAGAGGGGAGGGGAGGGGAGGGGAGGGATGAATTGGGAGTTTGGGATTAGCAGATGCAAACTGTTATATATAGAATGGATAAACAACAAGGTCTTACTGAATAGTACAGGGGACTATATTCAATATCCCGTGATAAACCATAATGGAACACAATATGAAAAAGAATATATGTATGTAACAATGTATAAATATATATATTCTTTCTCATATATATGTGTATATATATGTAACTGACTCACTTTGCTGTACAGCAGAAATTAACACAACATTGTAAATCAACTATACTTCAATACAATTAATTAAATTAAAAAAGAGACTGATTCCAAGGTCTAAACTGCCCTCAGAATAGTATCCAAGCACCTTACCATGGCTCCCAAGGCCCTCCGTGCTGTGCGTCCACTGGCTTTCTGCTTCCCCAGAAGGTTGTGATCACTTCCATCTCAGGGCCAGTAATGGTCCCTCCACTGGGATGCCTGCTCCACTGGCGTTCTCAGAGCTGGCTCCTCTTTGCTCTGGTCTCAAAGGAAATATCACCTTCTCAGAGTCCTTTCTTTCTACCGGGCATGACCGTTTACATGACCTTATAATTCCTCATCTTCACAGCACTGACTGCTGTCTGAATAACTCGTTTGATTTCCTGTTACTGTCTGTCTCCATCACTAAAATGAAACTTGCTGCAGGTAGAGATGATCTCTGGTCTGCAGTACCTTCTTCAGTACCTAGAATAATGCCAGACATGTAAGAAATGCTCAATAAATACTTGTAATTTTTTATTAATGAAACCGAAGGCATATAAATTATATAACTGTCTTTTTTTTTTTTTGCCATAGAAGTATGCAGAGTTAAAAGTGAAGGAGTATATACAATAGGAAGGGTTATCAAGTGAATTTATTATTACCTAGATCTTTTTTAGTCTTCACTAAATTCTCTTATTTCCATTAAACATCATCTATAAGTTTCTTCTTTCCAGTTCTTGGGCCTGCTGATGTACTATCTTCCCTGACGTACTATCAAACCCCTCTACTCTTCCCAAGCCATTCCTGTCTCCTCCTGTTGGTTTTCTTAATCTGACCATATCATTCCCCAGCTTAAAGCATTACCATTACATGCCAATGCCCTTAGGTAAAGTCAACTCTTTAACATGACTAGGAAAATATTTTGCAATCCTATCTGAGCTCACATCTCGAGCTTCATTGCTTGCCCCTCACTTTTCTTCCTTTCCAGACACCAGCCATTTTTAGTTTGGTTTCCTGAAATTACCATGTTCTCTCTTGCCTTTGGGCCTTTTCTCCATTTCGCACCCCTCTGCCTGGAACATCCCCCGCTGCAGTTCACTGGACTAATACATATTCATCTTTCAGCTCTGAAGGAGAGGTTACTTCCTTCTGGAAGCTTCTCCAACCACCACACCTTCTCCAGTACCTTACACTTTACCCATTATCCCAAACGTCAGACTATTCTCTTAGCCCAGCTTCCTAGTTTGCCTCCCCCATCAGACTGTATCTGTCTTACATACTCTTATTCCTCTAGAACTGAGCACTATGCTTGGTACTTTGTTGTCACTCAGTAATCGTAAAAAACAAGACAAAATAAAGGGATGCTTATGACATGGTTTTAAAGGAAGTCTCTGTGTTGCCACTTGGGAACTTTTCATCAACTGTCAAAGTGTCCGATAAGCCCACCATGCCCAGAAATCACTTTGGCCCTCTCTCCTTTTTGAATGATTACCAAGAGGCTTTGTAAGCACCCCCGCCCCTACCCCCTCCCCACCCCCGGGGAGGCTTAGCTCCCAGACTCTGCCATTTAGAGGGTAACGTAAGAAGTCCTTTTCTGGAAGCAACAATGTGCGTGGTGGTACCTCTTAGCACAGTAAAAACTCGGAAAAGAGGGTGGTCTCGGCCAAGGGTCAGATTGCAGATACAATGCTTTATGTATGTGGCAGTGCTCTAGAGACAAATACATAATCACAGAGGTATGTGATCTGGTCGGAAAATTCAGGCCAGATAGAATGACACGGGCAGAAATGCACAGACACAAACGCATAACAATGAGCACTCTTATTTGTAAAAACTACATAAATGGATGGCAGCGCTCTACCTCTGAAGTGATTTATAAATTAAAATAATTGCCTCTTTGAACTGTGCAGATATTAACTGACCTATCACTAATGTACATACAGTCTCTCAACCATCCAAACATTACCTAAACATTTTATTCCCTTTATGCTAGAAACCCCAAAACCCACAAAAATAGGCTCTTTGTTCTGGTGCCAAGGGTCATAAAGGAAAAGCCATCATCTTTGATGACTTTGCAATTCTTATTCTAGTTCTTCATCAAATTAATTCTAAGTGAAATAATGAGTACTCTGAGCTTCAATAAGTCTTCCTATTCCTGTCCCTTTTTTACAACCTCATCCCCAAGCACATGGATCCAGTTCTGGCTCAAATTTCTGGTAATGAGAACAGGGGGATTCATTATTTTTTTAAATTAATTTTAGCTTTGGGTACATATCCCAAACCACTCCAGATTGTGGGCACCTGGCATTTCCTTCCTATGTAAAATGAGGGAGAAACTAAATTGGCTGAGGCCCAGACATGCACAGACTATGACAAGCTTGCTAGGGGCCCATTCTGGAAGGGTGATCTTGACCTAAATTGAAAGGCAGGCAGAAAAGCACAGCACTTAAGACAGGAGCTTTAGGGCAGTGTTTCTAAACCAGGGGTGATTTTGCCTCCCCAGGGGAAATGTGACAATGTCTGGAGATATTTTGGGTTGTTACAACTTGCTGGGAGGGAGGTGCTGCTGGCATCTAATGAGTGGAGGCCAAGGATGCTGCTAAATATCTTACAGTGCCCAGGACAGCTCCCTATGACAAAGGATTATCCAGTCCAAAAGTCAATAGTGCTGAGGTTGAGAAACTCTGCCCTAGAGCCTTATATGCTTGAATTCACAGCCCAACTTTACTCTTTTATTGGCTGTGTGATCTTGGGTAAGTTTCTTGGTTTCTCTGAACCTTAGGTCTCTCTTCTGTCAAATGGAGATGATAAAGTACGTACTTTGGTGGCATTTTTAAGGGTTTAAAAATACTATATTCTATTTTAATTGACCAATTACTATATAGTCATCAATTAATATATTATATATTCACTAATTAATATATAGTAATATATTACTATATATTGTGGCAAACTGCCACAACTTGAGGGGAAATTGTCCACTTTTAAATATTAGTTTCAAACCCAGATTTTATTTTCTCTTTATATCAATATTAGTACATAATAGAAGGATGCAAAATGCATAATTTTATTTAGAAAACAGATTTGGCAATAATTGACTTCTCTTTTGGGGTGACTAAGTGATATTAATTTCAAAATCTCAAAGATCCATTCTGTTTTTCGTAACAGGAAAGGATGCATTATGAATATACAGGTTCTTCAGCACCACACAGGCCCAGAAATATAATAATACTTGCTTTAATTCAAATAGTTAAAAAATAAATAAATAAACAAAAGCCCCAGGTTGCCAGTGAGCAAAGACACAGTACTCTAAAAATGCCTATGAGTGGAAGAAAATGAAAATATAAATCATATTCTGATATTTTTCTATGTAACACTGATGTGTAATATCATATCACGTTAAGCAAATATGACTTCTATACAAAATTTAATATTTGAATAAAGAAATCAATTTGGACTTATAACATGTTTATACAAAAATAGTTTCCTGAAATTATTTCTAATAAGAAGTGTTCTACTATTGCACAGAAGTAGTCTGCTAGTTCTTTATACCAACTCTGAAAATACTGTCCCCAAATAATTTGATAAATGAAAATCATGATCTCCCAATACTTTTTAAATTTATATATATATATTTTTTAATATATACATATTTTTAATGGTTTATTTTATTCTATTTTTTTGGCTGCATTGGGTCTTCATTGCTGCACGCAAGCTTTCTCTAGTTGTGGTGAGCAGGGGCTACTCTTCGTTGCGGTGCGTGGGCATCTCATTGTGGTGGCTTCTCTTGTTGCGGAGCTAGCTCTAGGCGTGAGGGCTTCAGTAGTTATGGCTCGCGGGCTCTAGAGCACAGGCTCAGTAGTTGTGGCGCATGGGCTTAGTTGCCCCGTGACATGTGGGATCTTCCCAGACCAGGGCTCAAACCTGTGTCTCCTGCACTGGCAGGCGGATTCTTAACCACTGTGCCACCAGGGAAGTCCTCCCAATACTTCTTAATGCTACAACTCCTACTTCCTTGTGCTAGTCCTTATTTAATGGACTAAAGAGCACAGTCTTTTGGTCATTCTACAGATATTTTTTGAGTGCCAACTATGTGTTTCCATGGAGATGGGTTCTGGGGTTATATGATGTTTTGGAACATGCAGATGGTCAGAAGACCACACAGCTTTGTTAGCAAGGACTCAGAATTCTAGAGTCAGAGAGAGGTGGCTTGACCTCTGGACTTTTGGCTAAGCCATGTGTTAGGCTGGTGAGCCTTTGGCCACCTACTCAACCTGCCTGAGGATCAGTTTCCTCATCTGAAAATAGGCTGAGAGAGTATTTCTCATCTGTTTGTTAAGAGGATGCTGATAAATAGCACTGAACTTGAGCCTTGTTATTTATTAAGAAAATTGCTTTAAAATGGTGAGCTATATTACTGTAAGGACCACTGTGTTATTTTTATAGTCCAGAGATGGCCTGGTTTTGGAAAATAGAAGCTTTTTTGGTATTTTCTTCTTGAAATACAGAAGAAAATTGATGGGAGAACTTAAAAAGCATTACAAACCAGAAGGTGAATAAACCATATTTCTTAGCACAATGTGTATAAGCTTACCAAATGGAGCCAGCTGTCACAAAATAACCCAGGGTTGTTGGTGGTGGGTTTTTCTTTTTTAAGCTTCTCAAGGCCAACTGGATGCTTAATCCAGTAGCTGGACAAGCTTCTCTACATTGCATTGTTTACATATTTTCCTTAGACATGGAGTAGTATTATGAAACAAATCCTTCAGTACACAAACATTCAGAGCTGCTTTCTAACTGGACTTTAGACAAATAACTTTATTTTTTATAGACAGCTAGCTAATAAAATTCTAAATGGTTTTGAAGAAAAAGCACAAATTACACACTGAATAGCATTTATTATTTCTCTTATTAAAAAAACAATGTACGGGCTTCCCTGGTGGCGCAGTGGTTGAGAGTCCACCTGCCAATGCAGGGTACACGGGTTCGTGCCCCGGTCCGGGAAGATCCCACATGCCGCGGAGCAGCTAGGCCCGTGAGCCATGGCCGCTGAGCCTGCGCATCCGGAGCCTGTGCTCCGCAACGGGAGAGGCCACAACAGTGAGAGGCCCACGTACCGCAAACAAACAAACAAAAAAGAACAATGCATGTTTCCTGTGGAAAATACAAAAAAGCCAAAAGAAGAAAATACAAAAATTCACCTCTAATCTCAATGACCAGAGATAACTCTGTGTGTGTGTGTGTATGTGTGTGTGTGTGTGTGTGTGTACACATAGTGTTACTTTTCTTCAACAACATTTTCTTATTTCATTTAATACTACATTAGGATCACTAAATGTTACTACATGAGAGCAGAAGTCAGCAGTCTTTCTGCGAAGAGCCAAATTATAAAAAAATATTAGATTTCGTGGGCCACGCGGTTTCTGTCCCAACTACTCAACTCTGCCATTGTAGCGTGAAAGCAAACAGAGACAATCTCTTAATGAATGGATGTGGCCAAATTCTGCCCATGGTGGGCTGGGTTTCTCCGACAATCTGTAGTTTGCTGACCCCTAGGCAAGAGCCTCGTCAACAGTTATATTATTAAATATAATTATACTAGAGTATCGTCAAGAATTATATTTGTTATAATAGTTATTAGGGAAAATGTAAGATTTTTTGATCCTCTAGATCCTGGAAATTTCTTCAAGTGTTTTCTTGTTAGTGCACATTTTGGAGAATTAGATACGAAAAAACAACTACCAGGCATTAAAGAAAAATAGTTTTCTGGAGGTCAATTAAAAAATGCAAGAACTCTGACACTGCCCTTAACTGTATATTTGTTCCACCACCATAATTTCCTAAATTCCTAGTGTTGTTTTGGGAGCAGCATTCCCATGCATTGAAGGACCACACTGCCGGTTACTCCAAGCTATGAGAGTGTTTCTGTTCTATGAATAGTGTGAATCCAGCCCTCTGCTGCAGCTGCTACCAAGACCCAGTCACTTTCTCAGAAGATAATGTCATTTGTTATGAGATTGCTCTAATGGTGGGGGAAAGTCCTTGAATTGATTCCTTTGTATTTAATTCTTTGAAACTTACAGGCATGGGTTGTAGGTTGTGCTCTGTGGGAAGCTAACTCTGGGACAAACTAGTGCTGAGGAGGTTTATTAGAGTGGTCTTGAGATCAACACCTGTGAACGGGAGTGGAACGCAAGGAGGATGGGGTAGAGGGAGACGTTGGGATGTATCCTCAGCAAAGGCCTCGGCTGACCCCATGGGAAGTTCTGGAGCTGAGGCGGCTCTGCAGGACTGGCCTCCAAAGGGGAGGAAGGGGGCCCAGCCTTTACAAGCTGGAGTTGACCAGCTATTGGCCGAGGACGCCCCCGGAAGAGCGAGGCGGCTCTCCTCAGTAGTCTTTTCCCAAAGCGGGCCAAACAACCAATGGTTGCCTTCTGGCTGCACTCCCAGTGGTTCAGAGAGTAAGTCCTTCACTCCTGAAGGCATTCCGGGTGAGGCACCAAGGCATCTACCATCTCATGGGTTAAGTCCCAGTGAGAAACTTGCCCAAGCTGACGTTCTGTTCTTAGTTTGAAAAGCCAACGAAGTGATGTTTTTGAAGCAGTGTGGAATTTTAAGTAAGTCTGGTTTAATGAAACCATTTGGTTTAATAATTTCATTCAGTCATCCCATGAATATCAAGACCTGCAAACTCTGTATGTGCAAGGCAGGTGTGGGTAAGTTGGATCCTAAAACAAATTCAAGACATGTGGAGCTTAGAGCCTCTGGGGAATGCAGGGATGTGAATTACAAGGTGAAATGATGGCAGTATTGGGGGTGAAGTAGCAATTCTTGGTCCTAAGAAATCATGATTCACCCAACCCAAATTCCCATTTTATTTTTTAAGCTGCTACCCTTTTAAAGTTTATTAATAAATGGTATCAGTAATAACCATGGCTCAATTTCTGCTGGAGGGAAGCCTGGAGTCACAAACAGAATGTAAATGTGTGGCAAGATTTGGATATGGGCAACACGGCTAAGATTTATTATTTCCAACAGACACTGAGTTATCAGGAGTCCCCCGTGCCAGGTAATCTGGCTCTCAGCACCGTGACCTCTAACCTTCTTTTGGATGACACTCTTTTCTTCCCCTGATGATTGTGTATATTTTACCAACATATTATAATACATTGCAGAAATTACTCAGGGGCCCCAATGAATAAAAATACTATATTAAAAATGTACTTCAACTCACAAATGGAATGCAGCGTCAGCTCTTTCTCACCTGCAAGTCAAAAATGAGGTCCCTGTACCACTAAAAAGCCCAAGTGGGACTTTATATTGGCACCTGGAGGGTTGTGGACCAAGTTCAAGATTATGAAAAAGTGTACACAGAATTCCAATAAGGGCAAAAGAGATCTCATTTGTAACACATAAAATGCCAAAATAACTGCTTCAGTGTGACATATATGCAAGGCATATATAAACCACGTGGGATTTTATGGTTTTTAGGAAATACTGGACATTAAACATAGCTTTCTTCAGTAAGGCAATTTTGTACCAAAGGTTTCATTTACTCATCCATTTACTTATTCATTTATTCATTCTTCCATTCAGTAGAGGGCTGCTGTGTGTACACTGCCAGGCAGTACCAATGATATCATTGTCTATGTGTATAGTGCCCTTGGAGCTGGACAGGACACAGGCTGCACATATTAGGTGACATCGATTCAACAACATATACTGGGTGAGTATGTGCCAGGCACCGTGCTTGGCACTGAGAACAGAGCAGTGAGAAAGACAGACTTGGACCGTGCCCCCACGAAGCTTTAGTTTAGATGAAGTCAGACAAAAAAAGAGTAACTACAAAAACCAAATGAACATAAACTGAGATCAGTCCTAGAAGTACAGGGACAGGATAGCTTAAGGACCTCTAACAGGGAGACCTAATACTCTGGGCTGCCAGGGAAGAAATTCAGACGAAACAACATTTAAGTTGAAACATGAAGGATACGTTTGTTTACGGATGTGAAAGCCAGGTTAGGGAAGGATGTTTCAGTAAGAGAGAACAACAACAACAACAAATTAGGTCAGGAAGGAGTATGGGATAGCCAAGGAACTGAACCAGACCAGTGTGGCTGGAGTGAAAACATGCGAGATGGAGGAGATGGGACTGGAGAGGAAGCTGGGGGCCAAACTTTACAGAGTTTTGAAGGACGTGTTGAGAATTTTGGTCTTCATTCTAAGAAAAACTGGAAAACATTAGATGTCCTATGCAGGAGAATGACCTGTGGTAAGGCCATGCTTGTGCCTATGGAGAAGACATTTGACACGGACAAGAATATATGTGGTTGACAATATGAGGACTCTTTGGTAGCACAAGTGAGAAAGGATGGTGGCTTGTCTAGGGCAATGGCAAAAATGGTGGGAAGAAGTAGACAGATGAAAGAGGTTATCAAGTGAATTGTCTTAACCTACCCTCATTCTGCTATTTCTTGACCAGTGCCGCTGAATTATTTTGACCTCTGAGTGCTCTCAGACAATATTAAACATCAACTATTGTGAGTGACTCTGTGAAGAGCAGAATTATTTGATGTTAACGTCAAAGCCCACTGCAATCAAGTGTTGGGTTTGCCTATTGATATGTCATATAGCCAATAAAATACCAATTACTCTTTGATTCATTAGAAACCTATTTGACAACCTAAAATTTAATCCCTCTTTTCTCTTCCGTAACATGGAGTAGCTACTTGTTTGGGATTGTGGTGACGATACAAAAAGATGACACATATCTAAAGCACTGAGCACAATGCCTGCTACATCATAATTGTTTTTGGTTACTTTTTACTACTGCTAGTATTCATACTTACGTTGTGAGTCTGGGATGAGAATTAATCATCCTTCTTCCTCTAAGTTGGGCACCGAATTTTGAGAAAAGAGATGCAGGAGTTAAACCAAGAGAGGTGGAAACATCAGCTTCATATTGCTGAATTCAAGAACATGATTGGCTTTTCTGCTCACTTCTGCCAAATCTAGTGATCAGTGCACCTAACTCAAGGAAACCTGCATATCTGCACAGCAAAAATGCTCTTGTGCCCTCCATCAGAGACACAGAGGGTTTGAGCAAGGCTGGGACCCTGCCCTGACTCAGAGATGCTTACATCATGGAAGAAGTAAACAGAACACTCGCGCTCCTCCGGGGAACCACAGAGCAGAGGAATTGAGAGCAGGGATCCTGGAGTTCGTTTGAGTGAGTAAACCTGGCTGTACCATTCAAAAGCCAAGTAGCCATGCAAGTCTCTCAGAGTCTCTATGACTTAGTCTCCTCATCCAGAAGATGGGAATGAAAAAGTACTACCTCATAGGACTGTTGTAAGGAGTAAAGAAATGAAAGTGTTGGTGTCTGGCACATAGAAACCCTAATATATGTTTGTCATGACCAGTATCTGAAAAAAGAATACAGAGAACGCTGTACCCCACGCTTCTCCAATCCCATCCACCAGAGAGGTTACTGTTCTTCCCAAGGGGAAGAACAAAGGAGGAGAAAATATTTCTGAAAGAAAATGGAATACATATTTCCTATGCATTCCCTTCCTGGGGCATGGGGTTTAAAGCCCTTCCTCTATGCTGAACATGAGGGGAGTAAGGGCTGACCTCCCATATACACTATCACTTGATACCTTGGTCCTGAATCTGTCCTATCCCTCAGGTGCCCGTCTCCATCTGGGAAGAAGGGGATTTGTCATATTCATCAGTATATCCTCCCTATAATGTAGGGTCATGTACTGTGCTTTGCATGCACTGTGCTAATTACAGTAAGTGTTTGATGGATTTGAATGGGAGCATCCTTCTTGAGCTATCTTGTTCCTTAATCGACTAAATCGTGAGGGGCTGCTGCCTGGTGGCAAAACACAGGCCCTGAGCAGGAAGTACGACGTTCCCATTTGTCTGTTCCCTTTATTCTGAACAATCTAGACTTCTAGACCCTGATTTTCAGTGCTACCCAGAAAGCTGGGTGCCTAAAGCTAAAAAAAGTCTCTTACCGCAAGGCAAACACTCTCTACGTTCACCTTCCTTACCCGTGCATTTTTCCTAACCTAAAATTCCTGTCTGCCCAAAGCAGAAACAAAGGATTTAGAAAAAGTTTATTATCAGATGGACACCTTGATTTCTTTGTTTCCTTCATTTGCATGCTCATCAATAAGATTTAGCTAAATCCACAAAACGGAAGAAGGATTAACTAAAATATGGGATGGTTTCCTTCACTGTACCATTCATTCACTGAAAGCATTTGTTTGCTATTTATTATTTGCCTCCCCCAATTACAGTGTTTGTTCAATGGGACTTTTGTCTATTTTGTTGGTCTCTTGGACACCATCGTCTTATGGCAGAGTTTGGCAAACTGTGGCCAGCTGGCCAAATCCGACTTACTGCCTGTTTTGTAAATAAAGTTTTATTGGAACACCACCAGACCTATTTGTTCACACACTGTCTTTGACCACTTTTGCCCTACAACACCTGACTTGAGTAGTTGTGACAGAGACTGGGTGGCCCTCAAATCCTAAATTTACTACTGTGTGGCTCAATACAGAAAATATTTGTTGATCTCTGGCCTAAACCACTAACTGATACATATTAAGTGCTTAATAAACACTTGCAGAATGAAGGAATGAATGACTCAATAAACATATAACATATAGATAAAGAGTGGAGGAAAATGCAGATAAATAAAAATAGCGTGTTAAAGGGCTAGGACTATGCTTGAAATTCTTTTTTCTTTTTAAATCCTGTAATATTTAAGAATGTCATTTTTTTTAAAGCAGATAACAAAAATTTTAAAGTAATACCACCACCTTTGTAGACTGTTGGGAATATGGAGGTCTCGTGGTTCAAGAATTGCTTCAAATCTAGATTACTGAGCTGTTTGTTCATGTTTTCATTTTTAGTTCAAAAGCCAAGCACCCTCATTACTAATTATCCATCTAATTGTGAGTTAACAGTGGGGAAAGCTGGGCCGTGGGGATTACTTGAGAGGCTATTTCCACGGCCGACGATGTGGGCTGTTCAAACTTGAATGGAACAGAAACAGACCTGACTTGTGGAGTAATGTAAATAATATTTACCAAACTGGTCATTTATCAAAATTAAATTGATCCAAGGCCCCTCGAGGCTTGGTTATCTTAGTTTCTACTCCAGACATAACACTTGCCTGATAACTCACGGAGCTCCCAGGCCAGCTCTGTCCTCTGCAGCTTGGCGCTTCTTCCTTGGGCCTTCCCAAGGAGCCTTCTTTGTTTAAATCTCGACCTGTTAACCAACAAAAAAAGCAGAGCCTTTACATTTTTAAAAGATCAAGAAAATGAAAGAGGAGAAAGAGACATTTTATTTTTTTCACACAAGGACGAAAACTGGTCTCGCTCTCTGGTTCCATCCATCTCCAGGTTTCTGTGACTCTGGTCTCAGGCTCTTTTAGTACTACTGGCTCATTTGTTTAATGCTCCTTTAGGGGCCTTTCCAACTAGTAGCACAAACCGAAAGAGGAGAAGCAATCTATTCACCAAAAGGTTGCCTTTTGAAAAGACATTTTGCATACTCCATTTCACAAAGAAACAGTGGTTGCGAGGGCTCTGGGACATTAATTTTTCACGGGCAAAATGTTCATCTTTAATGCACATGGCCATAGGTTCAAAATGTAATGTTAAGCTTGTGTATGTTGGCTGGAGTAATGCTATTCAAGACTTCATCCTAGTTCCCCATTGCAGAAGAGTTTTACCTCACAGCGTTTAGTGTTTTCCTTTGCATTTCAAAGCCCTAGAATCAAATGCAATTGCGGTTGCATGATGGATTTGGATAGGGGGAAGGCATGTGTTTATGTGAATTTATAGGCATTTACATCCTTAATGAACGCTGGTGGTATTTTTTCTAAAATAACTCAACAACAGGGCGCAAGTTATTTGACGCTGTTTTGCCAAAAGTTAGTAAAAGAGCACGAGGCCCTAGAAAGTGGCCTGGCCACCTGAGTGACCTCATTAAACATGGTTGCCCCATCCCAACCAGAGTCCCCCTTTGTAATCAATCATGAAAATAGCTAGATTAAATAGGACTCAGTTATGATGAAGGGTCAACTTGCCTCTTTGGAAGAGAAAATCGAAATGATTCTGAAGCTTAGGGTGATACAGGGCTTTCTAAAGGTTCACTTCAGAATTGACCTTTCTTAAGTGGAGAAGTGAAATGTCTTAGACTGAAAAAGACAAGGCAGCAGCCTCAGTAAAACAGCACTGATGCATATAAACACACAGAGAACGAAGAGGCCAAGTAGGACCGAATGCCAGAGACACTAAAAAGTCATGCAAACAGAAATGGAGCAGGGATGCTAGCTGTGAATCCACTTCATAAGGGACATATTTTCTTAGGCCAATAACATATCTTTCTACACAATTTCAAATGTAGGATATCACTTAAGCCTCTTCTTGCTCCATATCTAAAGCTACAGGAAGTCCAGCAGCCGTGTACTCTGTTTTTATTAGGCTGAGTATATCCAGATGATTTTAATAAAGTTTTAAAACGACATTAGTTTCCTGCTATTTCGATGAAAACCACTTGCAAGATGAATTTAAAGCAATAGATCTATTTCTTGTCAACACATGCTCTCTTTATGCAAATACACCACTCCTTCATAATAGCCAACAAAACAAAACACAGACACAATCATCAACTGCATGCAACATGGGAGAAACATGTCATCGTTGTAAATGCTGAAGGACAAGGAAATGGAGAGTGTGATGGGTGCCAGGGTAAGCTGCCCAGATTTCCCGGATGAGGACTGAGGTTCTTATTACCTCAACTGCTGAAAGCTCAGCACCTATTGGAGTCCCTCTCTCTGGGAATTGTCAGCCAAATAGTGTCTTTTTTTAAAAAAAAATTTATTGGAGTATAGTTGATTTACAATGTTGTGTTTCAGGTGTACAGCAAAGTGATTCAGTTATACATATACATATATTCAATCTTTTTTCAGATTCTTTTCCCATATAGGTTATTACAGAAGATTGAGTAGAGTTCCCTGTCCTATACAGTAGGTCCTTGTTGGCTAATTTATATATAGTAGTGTGTATATGTTAATCCCAAACTCCTGATTTATCCCTTCCTCCCCACCTTTCCCCTTTGGTAAGTTTGTTTTAGAAACTTGTGAGTCTGTTTCTGTTTTGTAAATAAGTTTAAATCATTTTTTAAAAAATTAGATTCCACATATGAATGACATCCTATGATATTTGTCTTTCTCTGCCTGACTTACTTCATTCAGTATGATAATCTCTAGGTCCATCTATGTTGCTGCAAATGGCATTATTTTGTTCTTTTTTATGGTTGAGTAATATTCCATTGTATATATGTACAACACCTTCTTTATCCATTCCTCTGTTGATAGACACTTAGGTTGCTTCCATGTCCTGCCTATTGTAAATAGTGCTGCAATGAATATTGGGGTGCATGTATCTTTTTGAATTATGGTTTTCTCCGGGTATATGCCTAGGAGTGGGATTGCTGGATCATACGGTAGTTCTATTTTTAGTTTTTTCAGGAACCTCCATTCTGTTCTCCATAGTGCCTGTACCAATTTACATTCCCACCAACAGTGTAGGAGGGTTCCCTTTTCTCCACATCCCTCCAGCATTTATTGTCTGTAGGCTTTTTGATGATGGTCATTCTACCTGGTGTGAGGTGATACAAATAGTGTCTTGCCCTAGGTTATGCCTATTCTCTGCAGACAGCTCACAATCCAAAGACAGGTCAATTTGTGGATGTGGATGGGAGGGCAGGGAGAGGTGCAGAAAGCCATGGTCCCCTGACATCACGTGACCGGAGGGGCCATTCCAGCCTTACACAAAAATCTGTGAATTTTTATTCCCAGGTCCAGGACTCACCCTCACCTACAGGTAATCATGATTCTTACCCTGGCTTCCTATCTGGTCTCATCTCCATCTCATCTTCCCTCTTAGGAAGTCTTTCCCATTACTGTCAGGTCAGTTTTCCTAAGGTTCAGTAATCTGTCAGCTGCTTTTTAAGAAACGAAAAAAAAATGATAAAATGGATATTCTGTAATCAAATAAATCTGGGAAATGCTGTGAATTTTATCCTCTTCTTGGATGTTCATAATTTACATTAGCCTATTCAAGACTCTGGGCAGTTCTACAGTAAAGAATCTGTCGAACCTTTTTAATCCAGTATTTCCCAGACCCGTTTGGTCATCCAACACCATGTTTAACCCCCATTAACAGCCTTCAGACACTGTGCTCTGTGGAACACCTCTTGGGAATCGCTCAACTCCTGGAATGGCATTCAAGGTCCTCTATAACCTGACTATCCTCCAAGTACTCGGTCTAGAATTTTCTTTTCATTTTTCTTCTCTTGCTCTTTGGTTCCCTATGCCTTGGACAGTCTTTTTGTTGAATCCCTTTTTATTGAAATCTATCACATGCTTCAAATTCCAGATCCTCCTTAAAAAGTGATACAAGTGAACTTATTTACATAACAGAAAAAGACTCACAAACACAGGAAACAAACTTATGGTTACCAAAGAGGAAAGGGGGGTAGGGATAAATTAGGAGCTTGGGATTAACAGATACAAATTACTATATATAAAACAGATAAACAACAAGGATACTTGTTGTTTACTGTATAGCACAGGTAACTATATTCAATATCTTGTCATAACCTATATGGGAAGGATTCTGAAAAAGAATATATATATATACATAAGAATCTGAATAACTGAATCACTTTGCTGTACACCTGAAAGTAACAAAACATCGTCAATCAACCATACTTTAATTTTAAAAATTCCACATTCTCCAAGAAGCCTTACACAAATCTCCCAACCAGAATTAATCTTTTCTTTCTCTGAATTCTTAAAATACCTGTGCAATATATGGCAGCAGCAAAGGCATCAGACTCTGAATCAGTTTTGCAGGTTACCAGCAATAGGACTTTCCCATCTACAAAATGGGAATAATGTGGCATTTACCCCGATAGAACTGTTGTGAGGGTTAAACAAGAGAATGAAGGTAAGTGCTGTTAAGTCTAAGGTCCTAAAGTCAAGGATTGTGTAGAACTCATCTTCGTGGCTTCTGATGAATCTTGCACAGTTCTGAATACAACAGATCTTGCTTTATGTTTGCTGGAGTGTTACACTCGACGGTTGACAGAGATTCTGGATTATGCATTATCTCCTTAACATATTGATGAGATAAACTATCTACGCCTTTAGAGGGAAATTCTGTGTTTTAGGATGTGATCATTCATCCTAAGTGTGCCTTTATATGCTGGATGGGCTTTGGAAGGTCACTTACCCTCTCTGGAGCTCAGTTTCCAGATTTGTAAAATTTAAGGGATTGGGCTAAATCAGTGACTCTTCAGAAAGGCCTAGACCACCAAGAACTTTAAAAAAAATGAGCTCTCCCACGATTTGAGAGACTTTTAAAAAAAAGCAAACAGGGACTTCCCTGGTGGCGCAGTGGATAAGAATCCGCCTGCCAATGCAGGGAACACGGGTTCAAGCCCAGGTCCCGGAAGATCCCACATGCCACAGAGCAATTAAGCCCGTGCGCAACAACTACTGAGCCTGCGCTCTACAGCCCGTGAGCCACAACTACTGAAGCCCGCGTGCCTAGAGCCTGTGCTCCACAACAAGATAGATCACTGCAATGAGAAGCCTGCACACTGCAATGAAGACCCAATGCAGCCAAAAATAAATTTTAAAAATTAAAAAAAAAAAAGCAAACAACACTTGTTGAAGTAACAATCAATGATCTTCCTATTTTTTATAATCAAAGTCATATAAAAAACTTGGGATTTTATTTGCTTATGCAGTCTTAATCAAAAAATAAGTGGACAGTTTTCCCCTGAGCTTTCTATAATATTGAACCACAGTACTTAGCCACAAATTGTGGCCTTCACTGATATATAAGGAACAGTAGTTGGCAACTGCTGCTCTTAATCATTTTTTATGGTGCCCTTTTGCTTAAAAATTCTGTGATGCTCTGAGATAAATCAGGCCATTTAAGATTCAGTTCTTCCATGGTTTTCTCACCTTTTCTGTATGTGCTTATATAGCTTGTGTTACTGTTGTAAAGGGACCAAAGACATGAAACCCAGTGTAGGTACATTTCTCAGCCTGAGTGACAAGTAGGCATCATCTAGACAAGTAACAGAACAAGAGAGTGGAGTAGAAATAGTGACCTGGGCAGAAGGAACTGGTATATAGGCCCAAACACAGGAGATATCAGAGAATCTTTGGTACTTTGGGGAACTTTGTGTGTGTGTGTGTGTGTGTGTGTGTGTGTGTGTGTGCGCGCGCGCGCGCATACACATTCGTACTGGGTAATGAGGTAAAACGTATTTCTATGTGTTGAGGTCAAAACAGTTCGCTCACCATGACTCCAGACTTCAGGAAGCTTTCTTACAAAAGCCTGCTACAAGTCACCATGGGAACCAGGTGGTAGATATCAACAAAGCAGCACGAATTCATCTCTCCCACTAAAACACGGGGCTCAGGAGAGCATGTCCTAGTGCTGACAACGTAAGCATCTACAGACAAGTTCAAATTAAAAGAAGGGCTTCCTTCAGAAGGCCCAGGAATGGACTGCTTCAGAGAGACACATCGGTTTAATACACTTCATGTTTGTCACTGGCAGTTCTGGGCCATTTCTATGGTGTTAGATATTTGTGGTCTCTTCAACTTCCTGTAGCTCAGTCACTTTTCTGCTTAGCATCTACCATGGGAGAGCTGGGACCTGCCATCTGTGCCGGGAACTTCAAAGATGTGTTTTGGTTTACATTCTGTTACAGTGAAGTCAATGCAAATTGTTTTTATGCTGTTTTTTAAAAAAAATATTTTATTTTACTTATTTTTGAAAGAGACTAAGCGTAGTGAGCAAGGACCGGCCGTGGTTTAATATGGTATTGGCCTGACTTGAAAAAAAAACCTCTAACAGATGTTCATTTTGATTCATTGTTTTCTGTGGGAATCGACTTTTTTTTTTTCTTCACTATTTTTCAAATTCTGTTTGGATACAGATTCGTCTTAGTAGGGAAAAATGCTAAATTTCCATTTAGACATATTCGCTTTAACAGTGGCAACTTGCCATGTTCTCCTCCTTACTTTCCTTATTTTTTTAGAAATAACACAAACACTTCGTTGAGCTCGAGGCTGACCTGAACTTCATTTAACTCTCCTTCAAAGGTCAACTAAAAGGCATTATTTCTCATGGAGGAAAAGAATCTCAATCAGAGTTCAGAGTGAACCAGAAAAGACCTTAAAGGGAACTTAATCCAATTCCTACTAATTCTGCAGAAGAGGCTTTCAAGTTTTAGAGACGTGTTGCAGATCGCCCAAGGACATGACGTGGCTGGTGGCACAGCTGGACCTAGAACTAAGCTCAGGAGGACCACACAAGGCCCTCTCCATTTGGCCTTACTGCCTCTTCAAACACTTGGCAATAGCTCCTCCAACATGGCAGTTTCATGGAAATCACTAGCTATGCAAATCAGTTAAAAGTCATCATACATTTTGTTACTGGCAAGAAAATCTCAAAAGTAATTGTTGCAGAATTGAACATTTTATTTATTGGTTAACTGAGTCTATTATCATAGTAAGAGTCTCCAAAGAAAACCTGTAGTTTATTAAGGATATTTCCTTTGACAGATAATAAGATGGAAGTTTCCAAAGAATCGTTCATTTTCTTATGTGCTATACAGAATGGCTTTCCCCTAGAATTATTATTATTGGAATGTAAATTATGTAAATTTAATAAATTAAATTATAATTTAAATTATAATCAGAGGAATTATTCAAATCACACACTGGAAGTTGGAATTGAGGAAGGAAAGTTTCTAATAATTTAGACAAGAGTTTCTCAAGCTTGGCGCTATTAACATTTACATCAGACAATTCTTTGTTATGGTGGGGGCTAAGCTAAGTGATTGTAGGATGTTTAGCAGCGTCCCTGGCCTCTACCCAGCTGATGCTAGTAACACAAGCCCAACTGTGATAACCAACATTGTCTTCAGAGCTTGACCCATGTCCCAAAATAGCCCCCAATTGAGCATCACTAATTGAGACAAGTCTTGGTGTTCAAAATTTAGAGATAGTTTCTTTACTAAGAAAGAGTCAGAGGCCAGGGTTGGTGGGGGGGGAAATAGAGACAGAGAGAGAGAGAGAGAGAGAGAGAGAAAGAGAGCCAGAGAGAGGTATTATTCTTTCCCACTATCAATGTATCAATAATAAATACTTATGTTTATAAACTATGGAAACATGTTACTTAAGTAGTACCAAATTACCTCCAAGTCAGTCTCAACCTGGTATCACAGTCAACAGAGCCGCAAGTCTGACATCCAAAAATCGATGAAAATAAATTTAGCTCTCTACCAAAACTTTCCTAAGAGATATGGGGACAGGAAATGTAGTTCATGACCCCTGAGATGATCTTCCTATTTTTTATAATCAAAGTCATCCGTCTTCAACGATCCATTCATTTCTCTCATCTAAACAGTTGCTCTTTCACAATCTCTCCTCTCTCTCAAACTCGGCCGCAAGTGTGCTGGCTTGCTGGCCTCTTCTCCCTGCTCATGCTTTCATGTCCGCTGACTTAGTTCTCCCCAAGTGGTTCTCCGGCCTTTCCCGTTTAGATCCAGGTAACCTCTTAGCACGTGGCTGCCTTACCCATCGCCTAGATCCACACAACCAAAGTCCTAGATCTCAGGCAAATACTGAATCTTCCTTGGAATATTCTGAGACGCGGGAAGGTTTTAAACCTTATACAAGACTACTTTTATCCCAGTCATACTAGAAAAGGAGATCAAGACCAGCAGCAATTCTACTACTCACAAACCCCAGAATTAATAATGGTGGATTTCTAGGTAGGTGGTTTAGACACTTGGAGCTGTGAGAAGAGAATCACAGTGAAAATATATAGTTTGCATTCCCTAGTCATGGAGGGAAAATACAATGACCTGATCTTCGCTTCCACGTTCTTTTTTCCGTCAAATTATGAGGCTGACTTCAGGATGTTTCCATTCCATGTGGGGCCACCATCATAACCATCATCATATCATAATCATCATTATCACTTATTAAGGACTTACTCTATGCCACAGCGTAAGCATTTTACGAGCATGTCATACTCTCATTACCACTACTAACACAGGTGCTATTAATATTTCCAACTGGTGAGAAAATCGAGTTTCATGGTGGTTATCTAAGCTTTCCAGGACCACAGAGCGATTCATGTTTTACTTGTAAGTTCAAGAAAAATTCCCATGCTCAAGGATCTCTGGTCTCACCTCTTCCTTTGCCGTGTGTCTGTCTTCGCACACCTGGTGTGGTAGGTAGCCAGGTGAAGAGCATCATGCTGCCATTTCTATTTACCTTCCGACAGAGGCTCATGGATGGCTGGAGGAGGGCTGGTCAGGTGGGCGACAGGAGACACTTTGCCCATAATTTCCACTGTAAGAACCTATCCAAATATTCTTCCCCATGCGTGTCAGCCATGCCTGCTCTAGCTCTTTCGGAAGTGTCTTGTGGCCCTGCTACTCAAAGTATACTTTGCAGATCTGCAGCATCAACGTCACCTGGGAACTTGTGAGAAATGCAGACTCTCAGGCCACACCCCAGACCTACTGAATAGTTTCCCTGGTGTTCTGAATACATACCTTCAGGACATTAGAAGGTGGTCCCAATACAAGACCTCCATGGTCCAGTGGTTCGCACGTCGACCAAATGTCAAGTTTACTTGGAGGGCTTGAGAAATCACAGATTGCTAAGCCTCTTCTCTGTTCTAGGGCTTGGGAGTCTGTAGGTCTGGGACAGGGCCGGAGATGTTGCATTTCTCACAAATTCCCAGGTGGTCTGGGACTGCTGTTTGTGTGCCATTGCTATGGTCAAATACACTGACAAACCGCTAAAAGGTAAAGCAAACTAAAGCAGCTGATTTTCTAACAGGTCTCAGAACTGTTAATATGCTAATACGTGTTTTCTCAAACTCCTGGCTCGCTGAAACTATTTGGGGGATGGGGAGCAAAATATCACTATAGATTAGTGTTCCAGAAAAGGAACTTTGAGAACCACTGCTCTACAAGCAGACAGTACAAAGTTTGGCAATTACGATGAGAAAGAAAAAAAGCTGAATGTCACAAAATGACCTCTTTGGTTCGGCGAGGATTAGTCTTGGTTTTGGTATAGTGTCAGCACAGCTGTTATGTCTTTTAGCAAAAGAATAGCACGTTTCTCCAAGGAATTTGTACAGATTGAAAATAAATGAGAAATTATTGAGATTCACATAATATAGATCGGGAATTTAAAAGGGTCAAAAAATATATCAGCAACATTCAAATTGCTGTTTCATCCCCCCTGTTGAAATACAAGCCAAGAATAAAACACTGATTAAATAGAGAGCACTGACATTTTACTCCTGGGCTGCTGGATACCAGCCCAAACAAAGAGCCGGTTAAATTCAAAAGACAAAGAGCCCTTTTGTGAGGCAGTTAAGTTCATCTGGGAGAAATATGAAGTGAAGTCTCCAAGGAGAGAGTTCTCCAACATCTTTACCTCTAACACTCATTGAGAGGCACTAGGTAAAACCACATTCAAAATGTACGAGGGAAGGGAGATGAAGGAATTTATTAAAGGATGGAATTGGGATAGACATAAATCTCAACTTTTGCCTCCAGTGAGGGACATTTATATTAGGAAATGAAAATCAAAATGAACAATGAGAAATGAGCAAGAAAATACAGTCTTCTGAGCAAACAAAACATGAAATGTCAACTTCATCATATTTTCTATGGGTAGGCAATATAGCAGTGAACAAAATGGATACTTTTCTCTCAAAGATCGTACACAGTGATAAGGAATACAGGTTCAAAAATAATAAAACTATAAATCAAACAGGAGTTATGTTGGAAGATAAACAAGGAGAAGAGATGGAGAAAAACAGAGTTTGGGTAGAGGTGCTTTAGAAAGCGTGCTCAGGGAAAGCTTCTCGGGTGATTTATTTGAGCGAAGAAAGAAAAGAATGGGAGAAAGGATCAATATAAGTGTTTGGGTAAAGAGCATTTTAGAAATCAAGAATAGTGTATGAAAAGGACTGCAATTGGGGAAAAAACTGGGGTATTTACAGCACTGAAAGGAGACCACGTTAATTGAAGACTTTCTTTGTACAAGTGACCAGGCTGAGTCATAGGGGTGAGTCTGAGAGTGTGTGCAGGTGTCAGGTACGAATGGCAGGTGATGATATTCAAGATTAAGTTAGACCTTGGCCTCCTGATTTTGGCCATTTCTCATGATTCATTCACTCAGCTCCCAAATGCTACAAGCTGATTTCTGCTGTATTAATACAGAACAAATAAATCATTTGACTGGATCCTGTTCTACATGTGGAGTCGTATGTAGTGTTAGTAGCTACTGTTCTTGCTAAAATATTCTTTTATATCCCCTGCCTGCTGTCGAGAGCTATTTATTCCTTGTCAGTCATGCTAAATTCAACTGGGGCAAACAACTTTAACAATTTAAAGTTGCCCAACAACTTTAAATCCTTAAGGAGGCTTATCACATCTCTTCATGGTAGTGCTGCAATGAGAGATGAAAGAGCCTTTGGACTAATATTGCAGAATACTGAGTCCATGATGGCCCAAGTTCATTCTCCTTGTCACATATTATTGTAAAACAGTTTCAGATGAATGGATGTATTATACATATAACAAAATGATTGGTTGAGGTAATTAATAAAGTACAGATAAAGATTTCTTAACCCAAGACTTATGGGTATGCAAAGGATATAAATATATCTAGAGATGATTTTGTTGGAAGAACATTTTAGAAAGTAAATGTGCTGAAGATTATTTTAATAAAAATAAAAAGCATGCAGAAAGATCCCCAAAGGTTGGGGTTAATTAACAAATCATTTTACTTAAAGTCTTACAGGGTATTCATTCCTGAAAGACAAAGAGGGCTCACAAGTGAATTCAACAAAGCAAGAGAGCTTAGACTCATAGAAAGAAAGCATTTATCTTCCCTCTTGTGATTTCCAATACTACGAATCTGGACACTTGCCTTCTAAGAAGTTCCAATCCTTGAAATAGAAACTTTCCCACTGTCCTAGCAGAGCACGGGCTATGTGATTATTTCATTACTCACAAGTCCCAGATATTACATTTGCTCTGTGCTTTTAAGTGGCATCAAGTGAATCCAGACTGGCTGAAATCATTCGAGGAAGAGGCAGAAGTCTGCTTTTCTTTCCCTTTCTGCAAGACAGCCTGATTGTGTAATCATACCCCGGCTGAATCTGGCTTGTGCTGTTAGAGGAATTATCTCCTCATTAAAAACAAATCTTAATAGGCCTAATTTGAAGGCTGCTTTTGTCTGTAACTTGATCAAGAGGGTAATGACTGTGAACCAATGCTCGATAGAAGGAGAGTAAAAGAAAGTCAGAAACATTAAACAGGGCAGATTACAGTCACATTACAGGGCTTTTGATATGCAAATGAAGCACACCAGGCAAAAAAATAAAAAATAGCAATGGGCTCGCTTCTATCGCTTTTCTTGATACTCTGCTTAGGGCGTGCAGGAAAATCTGAGTCTCTGAGAAGTGGTTTAGCTTGAGAGACCTATAACTGCTCTTTTCAGGGCCTTAGTCCCCTCAGTTGTAAAATGGGGATAACAGTGTTTACAATGATTATAATAGGGTTAGAATAAGGATTAAATGAACTAATATATGTGAAGCGCACAGAATGGTATCTGGGTTTCTAATCCATCCAGTGCACAGCTAATGAGAGCACTGACTATCATCAGGTTTAGGTCTTACTGGTTTTGTTATTATTATTGGCATTCTTTTTCTATCTCTATACTATTCTTTATCTATTCTATACCATTTCTATTGCTATACCGTTCTGTATCTATTTTCTATTTCTATACCAGTCATAGACTCACAGAATTTGGGGACAGGAAAAACTAGGGTATTGCTTCCAGAACTGTGTTCCATGAATAACCTCTGTTATTACGATATTAGTTGTATAAAAATAGGTTTCTCTATTCAAAGGCTTTTGGGAAATGCTATATTAAATAAAATCAGAACCATTTCACCATGAAACCTTTCAGAGTCTTTAATTTGCCAGGAATGTGAATCTCAAAGAGGGTAATATTTTATTCAAGCTTTCCTAAATTTATTTGACCCCAAACACATTTTTCATAGAATGTCTGTTAACCCCTCAAGGAACATGAGTTCTTGAAGCAAATTATGGATGACAGCTCAGTGATGCTCAAAGAGGAAAACGACTTCTCCTAGGCTCTCAACTACTTAGAGGCACCTGGGTCTCCTGGTGCCTCTACGATGCTTTGCATAAAGCTGGTATCTTGATCTGGCCTGCATTTCTGCAGGGAAAGATCTTGGGTGAAATGAGGACTAAAACCTGGTGGTCAAAAGCATGGACCTGGTTTAACTGCCCACTTCCCAATGTATGATCTCATGCAAGTTATTTCACTTTCCCGGGCCTCACTGTTTTGTTTTGTTTTTTCCTCCACTGAAAATGGGGGTAATGATTGCACCTGCCTCGTGGGGTTGTTGAGAAGTTAAATGATATAATGCATGTAAAACACATACATTAGTTATAAGCAATTTATCATTGTTCCTAGCACGTAGTAAGTGCTAAAGATAGGTTGCCAGTTATTGAGAAATAGTGTTTTTAAAGGTGGGCCACATCCTATAGTAGAGAAGGAAGATATGATATGATGAATTGTTTGCTGTTAACTTCTCTTTAAGAGTTTGTCAGTGGAAGCTCCTTGATAATGCTCTACTTGAAGCAATGCTAGGAAGCTCTCTATACCACTGAACCATCACATGGCCAAAAAAAAAAAGACTGGTAACTTTTTTAGGGAGGATAGGAGATACTGGCCTAGGCTGGGAGTCTTTGGATTCTACTGCAGAAATTTCTCAGACAGGAAGCATAGAGTGCCCCTAGTCCCAGGCTACTCAATCAGGCTAGGAGTGCTGTAGTGGGCCATGGATCAGGCTTATCTGTGAATGCCAGTAACCAGTCCATGTGGTAAGTATAGACATCGAGAGTCAGCAATTAGACATTTTTATAGGAATTGGCAGAGTAATTTTATGTCTACACAAATGTTGAATCCAAATAATAATGTTTAAAATGAGGCTTGTACTTTTATACCTTTTTATTATTTCATAATTTTAGTAAATGACTTTCATTGTATTTTACAAAAGCATCAGTCTAGGACAGAGTGAATATTAAAATAAGACAGAATAAAATAAAACTTGTCCTTTACCTTAGCTAGTTTGAAAATTAGTCTAGAACAGTGGCCCTCAAAAGTGTGGTCCCTGACCAGCAGAATTAGCATCTCGTGGGAACTTGTTAGAAATGTAATCCTCGCTCCCACCCCAAACGCTGCATTAAATTCTGTGTAGAGCCCAGCGATCTTTATTTTAATGAGCCCTCAGGTGACTCATATGCACACAAAAATTTTGAAAACATTGAGAACATCACCAGGATAACTGTATCTTCTTCCAAATTCAGTAGAGCAGGAGTAAGTATTACACCCCAAAATCTGCTGTGCAAAAATATTGGGTTGGCCAAAAAGTGCCTTCGGCTTTTAAGTAAAAAGACACTTTTTTCATTTTCACCAAGAACTTTATTATTATTTTTTTTTTTTTTGCGTTATGTGGGCCTCTCACTGTCGTGGCCTCTCTCGTTGCGGAGCACAGGCTCCGGACATGCTGGCTCAGCGGCCATGGCTTATTGGCCTAGCCGCTCTGCGGCATGTGGGATCTTCCTGGACCAGGGCACGAACCCGTGTCCCCTGCATCGGCAGGTGGACTCTCAACCACTGCGCCACCAGGGAAGCCCGAACTTTATTATTTTTAAAATATTATTTATTTTATTTGTTTTTGGCTGCATTGGGTCTTAGTTGCGGGATCTTCATTCAGGCATGCAGGATCCTTCCGTTGTGGCACGTGGGCTTCTCTCTAGTTGTGGTGTGCGGGTTTTCTCTCTTTAGTTGAGGTGAGTGAGCTCAGTAGTTGTGGTGCATGGGCTTAGTTGCCCCGCAGCATGTGGGATCTCAGTTCCCCGAGCAGGGATCAAACCCACGTCACCTGCATTGTAAGGCAGATTCTTTACCACTGGACCACCAGGGAAGTCCTACACCAAGAACTTTATTGAAAAACGCATTCATTTTTTGTTCCACTACCTTCTGCCATTTTTCAGGCAATTGTATAATTCCATCTTCCCAAAACTTTTTATCTTTTTGAGCAAAGAATGTTCCACGTGCCTTTTACAGTTTTCCAGTGAATGGAAATTTTTTCCATTAAGAGAATTTTGAAAAGACCAAAATAAATGGAAATCTGAAGTTGCAATGTCCGGTGAATACGGCAGAGGAATCAGAACTTCCCAGCCAAGCTGTAACAGTTTTTGCCTGGTCATCAAAGAAACATGCGGTCTTGCGTTATCCTAATAGAAGATTATGTGTTTTTTTTGACTAATTCTGACGCTTTTCGTCGAGTGCTGCTTTCCGTTGCTCTAACTGGGAGCAGTACTTGTTGGAATTAATCGTTTGGTTTCCCAGAAGTAGCTCATAACAGAGGACTCCCTTCCAATCCCATCATATACACAACATCACCTTCTTTGGATGAAGACCGGCCTTTGGTGGTGTTGGTGGTGGTTCATTCTGCTTGCCCCACGATCTCTTCCATTCCACACTGTTGTACAGTATCCACTTTTCATCGCCCGTCACAATTTATTTAAAAAAAGGAATGTTTTCATTACGTTTGAGAATCACATGCGGAAATACAGTCAGGAAGGTCTTTTTTGCTTAACTTACGTGGATGCCAAACATCAAAGTGATTCACATAACCAAGCTAGGGCAAATGATTTTCACTGCATGATTTGGATATTCTGAGTATGTTGACTGTCTCCCACATGGTATACCGTTGACTGTTCTCAGTGAATGGCTCATTTACTCTTTACTGTTCTGCTTTCTTTTTTGCCACCCCACACAGCTTGTGGGATTTTAGTTCAGGAGCCAGGGGTTGAGCCAAAGTTCCGGCAGTGGGAGCTCTGAGTCCGAACCACTGGACTAACAGGAATGATCAAGGGATCAAGCCAAGAAGATATAACAATTATAAATGTTTATGCACTCAACATAGGAACACCTCAAAATATAAGGCAAATGCTAACAACCAAGTAAGGGGAAATCAACAGTAACACAATAATAGTGGGGGACTTTAACACCCCGCTTACACCAATGGACAGATCATCCAGACAGAAAATTATTAAGGAAACACAGCTTTAAATGACACAATAGACCACACAGATTTAATTGATATTTATAGGACATTCCACCCAAAAGTGGCAGAATACACTTTCTTCTCAAGTGCACACAGAACATTCTCCAGGACAGATCACATCTTTGGTCACAAATCAAGCCTCAGAAAATTTAAGAAAATTGAAATTGTATCAAGCAGCTTTTCTGACCACAATGTTATTAGACTGGAGATTAATTACAGGAAAAAAACTGTAAAAAACACAAATACATGGAGGCTAAACAGTGCTCTACTAAATAACCAAGAGATCACTGAAGAAATCAAAGAAATAAAAAAATACATAGAAACAAATGACAATGAAAAGATGATGACCCAAAACCTATGGGATGCAGCAGCAGCAGTTCTAAGAGGGAAGTCTATAGCAATTCAATCTCACCTCAAGAAACAAATAAAATCTCAAATAAACAATCTAACCCTACACCTAAAGCAACTAGAGAAAGAAGAACAAAGAAAACCCGAGTCAGAAGGAAAGAAATCATAAAGATCAGAGCAGAAATAAATGAAATAGAAACAAAGAAAACAATAGCAAAGATCAATAAAACTAAAAGCTGGTTCTTTGAGAAGATAAACAAAATTGATAAACCTTAATCAGACTCAGCAAGAAAAAAAGGGAGAGGATGCAAATCAATAAAATTAGAAATGAAAAAGGAGAAATCACAACTGACACTGCAGAAATACAAAGGATTGTAAGAGACTACTACAAACAAGTATATGCCAATAAAATGGACAACCATGAAGAAATAGACAAATTCTTGGAAAGGTACAATTTTCCAAGACTGAACCAGGAAGAATTAGAAAATATAAACAGACCTATCACGAGGCATGAAATTAAAACTGTAATCAAAAATCTTCCAACAAACAAAAGTCCAGGACCAGATGGCTTCACAGGCAAATTCTATCAAACATTTAGAGAAATGCTAAAACCGATCCTTCTCAAACTCTTCCAAAAAATTGCAGAGGGAGGAACACTCCCAAACTCGTTCTATGAAGCCACCATCACCCTAATATCAAAACCAGAAAAAGATATCACAAAAAAAGAAAATTATAGACCAATATCACTGATGAACACAGACGCAAAAATCCTGAACAAAATACTAGCAAACAGAATCCAACAACATATTAAAAGGATCATTCACCATGATCAAGTGGGATTTATCCCAGGAAGGCAAGGATTCTTCAGTATACACAAATCAATGTGATACACCATATTAACAAATTAAGGAATAAAAACCATATGATCATCTCAATAGATGCAAAGAGCTTTGGACAAAATTCAACACCCATTTATGATAAAAATTCTCCAGAAAATGGGCATAGAGGGAACCTAGCGCAACATAATAAAGGCCATATATGACAAACACACAGCAAACATCATACTCAATGGTGAAAAACTGAAAGCATTTCCACTAAGATCAGGAACAAGACAAGGACGTCCACTCTCGCCACCTTTATTCAACAAAGTTTTGGAAGTCCTAGCCACGGCAATTAGAGAAGGAAAAGAAATAAAAGGAATACAAATGGGAAAAGAAGAAGTAGAGCTGTCACTATTTGCAGATGACATGATACTATACTTAGAAAATCCTAAAGATGTCACCAGAAAACTACTAGAACTAATCAATGAATTTGGTAAGGTTGCAGGATCCAAAATTAATGCACAGAAATCTCTGGCATTCCTATACATTAACAATGAAAAATCAGAAAGAGAAATTAAGGAAACACTCCCATTTACCATCACAACAAAAAGAATAAAATACCTAGGAATAAACCTACCTAAGGAGGCAAAAAGACTTGTACTCAGAAAACTATAAATCACTGATGAAAGAAATCAAAGATGACACAAACAGATGGAGAGATATACCATGTTCTTGGACTGGAAGAATCAATATTGTGAAAATGACTATACTACCCAAAGCAATCTACATATTCAATGTGATGCCTATCAAACCACCAATGGCATTCTTCACAGAATTAGAACAAAAAATTTTACAATTTGTATGGAAACACAAAACATCCTGAATAGCCAAAGGAATATTGGGAAAGAAAAACAGAGCCAAAGGAATCAGGCTCACCAACTTCAAACTATACTACAAAGCTACAGTAATCAAGACAGTATGGTACTGGCACAAAAACAGAAATATAGATCAATGGTACAGGATAGAAAGACCAGAGATAAACCTGCACACATATGGTCACCTAATTTACAATAAAGGAGGCAAGAACATACAGTGGAGAAAAGACAGCCTCTTCAATAAGCGGTGCTGGGAAAACTGGACAGCTACATGTAAAAGAATGAAATTAGAACACTTCCTAACACCATACACAAAAATAAACTATAAATGGATTAAAGACCTAAATTTAAGACTGGATACCATAAAACTCTTAGAGAAAAACACAGTAAAAACACTCTTTGACATAAACCACAGCAAGATCTTTTTTGACCCACCTCCTAGAGTAATGAAAATAAAAACAAAAATAAACAAATGGGACCTAATGAAACTTAAAAGCTTTTGCACAGCAAAGGAAACCATGAACAAGACAAAAACACAACCCTCAGAATGGGAGAAAATATTTGCAAATGAAGCAACTGACAAAGGATTAATCTCCAAAATATACAAGCAGCTCATGCAGCTCAGTATCAAAAAAACAAACAACCCAATTAAAAAATGGATGCAAGACCTAAATAGACATTCCACAAACAAGACATACAGATGGCCAAAAGGCACATGAAAAGATGCTCAACATCACTAATTATTAGAGAAATTCAAATCAAAGCAACAATGAGGTATCACCTCACACTGGTGCGAATGGCCATTATCAAAAAATCTAGAAACAATAAACGCTGGAGAGGATGTGGTGAAAACGGAACCCTCCTGCTCTGTTGGTGGGAATGTAAATTGATACAGTCACTATGGAGAACAGTATGGAGGTTTCTTAAAAAGCTAAAAATAGAACTACATATGACCCCACAATCCCACTACTGGGCAAATACCCTGAGAAAACCATAATTCAAAAAGAGTCATGTACCACAATGTTCATTGCAGTTCTATTTACAATAGCCAGAACATGAAAGCAACCTAAGTGTCCATCGACAGATGAATGGATAAAGAAGATGTGACACATATATACAATGGAATATTACTCAGCCATAAAAAGAAATGAAATTGAGTTATTTGTAGTGAGGTGGATGGACCTAGAGTCTGTCATACAGAGAGAAGTAAGTCAAGAGAAAAACAAATACCATGTGCTAATGCATACATATGGAATCTAAAAAAATTCGTACTGATGAACCTAGTGGCAGGGCAGGAATAAAGATGCAGACATAGAGAATGGACTTGAGGACCCAGGGGTGGGGGAAGGGGAAGCTGGGGCGAAGTGAGAAAGTGGCATGGACATATATACACTACCAGGTGTAAAACAGATAGCTAGTGGGAAGCAGCAGCATAGCATAGGGAGATCAGCTCAGTGCTCTGTGACCACCTAGACGGGTGGGATAGGGAGGGTGGGAAGGAGACCCAAGAGGGAGGGGATATGGGGATATATGTATTCCTATGGTTGATTCACTTTTGTACAATAGAAATTAACACAGCATTGTGAAGCAATTATACTCCAATAAAAATGTATTAAAAAAATAAAATATGACACAAATGAACTTATCTACAAAACAAAAACGGACTCACAGACATAAAGAACAGATTTTTGGTTGCCAAGGGGTTGGGGGAGGGTTGGATTGGGAGTTGGGGATTAGCAGATGCAAACTATTATAAATAGAATGGATAAACAACACGTCCTATTGTATAGCACAGGGGACTATATTCAATACCCTGTAATAAACCATAATGGAAAACAATGTGAAAAAGAATATATATATACATGTATGTATAACTGAATCACTGAATCACCAGAAACTAACACAACATTGTAAATCAACTATAGCTCAATTTAAAAATATACAAGCAGACTTTTGACAATAAAAGCCAAGCAGCAAGGGTTCTCTTGAGGTGAGTTCTGCTTTCTGCCCTACAATCCAAACTCTCTGAAACAGGAGGACACAGAGGCCTGCCTACTTTTTTTCATAAAGTAAGAAAAACTCAAGGAGGACCCCAAACCAGACTCCAGTATACTGTTCTCCCGTATCAACAATGGTATTTAATCAGCCACTGTGGTTATCCTGGAGCCAGACCAACCCAGAACGTTTGAGGCCCACTCTGAATATCTTGGAGTTGCTTATGCAACAGATCGTTTATTTTTTTCCCCCCGCCTTTAACCATTAACTGCTGCAGTCTTTAAAACTCCATAGGTTTTGGAGCCCAAATTATCTTCTTATCCTAATTGGTCTGTCTAGGATTTTTTCATTTATCATAGACTTATTTTCTTGGTGCATTTCCTTATAATTAGAACCCTCAAGCAAAAAACGTGGGTGGAAGCACGTTTTATAAATTTATTCTCATACCTTTAGTATTGAAGTCAATTTCTCATTGAAAAATAAGTCTCCAGGGGGCACTAATTAGATCTTGAGACTGATGCTTTGTGCAAATTTAGTTTCTTTCCAGTCTGTCCTATTTCTATAGGTTCCTTTTTTCACTGTTTCCAGCTTATAGCTAAAGGATTCCATATTTCCACTGGTCTGGGCTACTGGCAACAATGTTTATATAGTGATATTTTTTTAAATGTCAGCAAAATCACTGGCCACTTCAGAATGACTTATCACACATTTCCCAATGTCTGCTACTGTGTCTAATGACTATTCAACATTTTTAGTGTATTAGATAATCGATTATATACTTGTTATATATTAATGAAGTTGTAAAGTTTTCAAAAAGATATATTCAGAGACCAAATTTGATTTACTCCTGTTTATGTTTCCCAGGATCCTCTCTCTTCCATTATATGAATCTCCACCTTTTGTTTCAGAGTAAAAAAGCCCCAGGAAATAGAATTTAGATATATTAATATTTGAAGCTGATTTTCCTTCTATCCCTGCTTACTTCTCTAACAAAGATTTCCAGGAAAAAGGGAAGTCTTATCAAATCAATTCTTATATCACTTACATTAATTTTATAGGAATAACTCGTTATGCAAATTGGATAGCAATCTCATTCTTTATTTCCTCTTATGTTCATACTCTAATATACCTTTCCCTCATTTTTCTTGCTTAAGCTTAAAGAAGAATAAAGTTACTGCAATTCTGCTCAAAGACATCCACTTTTGAATTTTTTAGTTTAGTTCCTTCTCACATCAAAGAAAGACATCATTTTACAAATATTGCCTTTATTTTTTAATATCTGCATGTATTTTGCTTATATCCATATAAATTATTTTTCCCATTTATAGAGCAATGCATACTTCTTTTCACAAATGCAAACCAAATAAAGTGTATAAGGAAAAAAGTGGGCTGTGTTTTGTTGCCAAATCTTTGGACCTGTTTGCCTACCAATCTCGGAAATTTGCGTGGCTTTAGTAACTACTGGTTGGCTTGTAGTGAAACTTTTCTGCCAAATTACTGGGAGGGCAGAAAATCCTCCAGGGCTTCCAGGTAAATTTGGATGGATCTTTTATGAATGTCGGGGTGACATTTAAAATGTATGTTGCTCTGCAACACCTTCTCCTAATAGGTAGTGTCAAAACTTACTCCTCTGGCTTTGACAGAGCGAATTTTAACAAAGCAGCCTAGTAACTGAGTGTGAGATTTAAATTTTTATGTTTTAAAGTTTTTCTATTTAACGAGATACGCTGGAAAATTTGTTTTTAAGTGTGAAGTCAAGAAAAGGCACATGCGGTTTTTCACATGACGAGCAGAAAATCCATATTTATCCAGCATACGCATCACCTATATCCTCACCCACTAAGGATTAGGTGAACCTTGTGTTTACACATTAAATCAAGAAAATGTAAACTCTGTATCGCTCAATGTTTTGAACTTTGCATTTTGCCTGGTCTTTCATTTTGTACCAACCAGGCAGAGTCACAGTGGTGCAGCGAGGTGGAATTTCCTTCTGTGATCTCTTTGATTCACTCAAACCAGAATCTATTAGCTCTTCTCTCCTGATTGGAAGAAGATGAATTCTGAAGAGATGGGGATCATGAGTGCAGAAGATTTATACTTCTGATTAGACCCTGACAGCCGCTCAGCTTGCTTCAGAAATTGAAGGGAAAGGTTTATGGGGAAAAAAGCAGAGAGGGTGATAGGGAGGGGATGAATAGCTATATCATGTGCGTTTAGCCCCAGAATATATTATATGGCACACTTGATTTCATCTCTCTCCTGACCTTGATAGACACTGCTAATCATTCAGGTCACATTTCTCACTGAGCTTGGATACAGCCTCAGAATCTTTTTTTGGGCATAGCCCTCTGGGCAGCTGCTACAAATCTATCTGGCTTAGCTTAGGAGATTGATTTACTGAGTGCAGTATTTATTCAACATTTATTGAACATCTAAACTGCGCCAGGCATGTTAAAGGCATTCAGGAGCAAGATATGCAACTTATGTTGTAATGAAATGAAAACTTTTTATTGCCTTTTCCAGCCCCACACATTTGCTCAGCATGTAGTAGGTGCTCAATAAATTTCCTTTGTCACATTGCTGTGAATTGGCTTGTGAAGAGCATTCTGGCATCAGCTGACCCTGCTGACAAGCGGAGTGTGGCTATGGTTCTCCCTCAAATAATGAGAACATTTGTTCCACCACAGTTCACTTCCTGCTTAAGGTCTATTAAAAACAAACTGACCCTCAAGATTAGTTCTCCACTGGATATATTTCGAGGGGCAGGGGTAGATATCCAAGAGAAGAATCATACACGGAAACATCTCATCCCTTAAATCTGACCTCTGAATGTCTTTTAGATCTGCTGATTAGATTCCTGCTAGAACACAATATCAGACTCCATCCTCAAAGGAAATAAATTAAGCTGCACCCCACGAGGACAAATGGCTGACATTGTGCTCTTGCGAGCATCTTGTGTGCAGCTGTGAACAGCTGTGTTAGCGCCAGTTAAACTGTGATAGCATCACTGGGGGGAGAGATAAAGGGCATTCGTTCACAAAGCGCTATTCAAAGGGTCTCACAGGTGTGTTCTAAGGATTGGTTTTCTGCTATCTCCTCTCTATCTAAAATTTATCCTGAATTTAGATGATTGGGTAATATAATTCTGTCAGAATTATAGCTCTACTCTCTCCAGGGGTGGTGTTTTTGGAATACATGCTGTGGCATTCATAAACAAATATGAAATAGGGAAAAGCATCCCCCACTTGACAAAAGAGGATTAGCTTCTGACTCTCTGGAGTGATTCTTTGACCATGTATTCATTTCCTTATGAATAAGCCTCAGTTTTCCCCCCTCTGATAGAGGAGAGCACAGTATGTGCCAAAGAGACTGGCTCTTTTAAAGAACAGCTTTATTTATCACCCTTATTTGCAATGTTACTTCCCTAAAAGGAGCCTTCAGCTGCTCATCCATTGACTACAAATGGCCAGCTCTTCTGGCGAACAAGGACGGGGTCAGATGCTAACTGCTGGTGAAGGGGACAAAATGAGGTGAGAAAAGGGCATCCTGGAAAAAAGAGAATGAAATGCATTTAGATGTTTGTTTTAAACAGTCTGCAGTTTGCTGCTTGAAGGGAAAATTGTGTATATGAGATGCTCTCTTAAGAAATGGAGTTAGCAGATAAAGCAGTAAAATTAAAATTGTTTAGAAATCCTAGGTCAGTGTTCCCAAATGCTGGCCCCGTTCATGGGCCATCTCCTTGGATAAACTTGTTAAAGCTGCAGGTTCCCTGGCTTCACTTCTGGCTGCAGAATCACTGGAAAGGGTGACTGGGATTTTCTAACAGGCTACCCCAGATGAGCCTAGAGTATACCAGCTAGATTTGAGAATTACTGCTAGATCCCAGGCTAAACAAACAAATGAACAAACAAACACAAATAAAACAGATGAAATATTTAAGAGGAAAAAACTCCAAACAGAACCAGAATAAAAGGAAACGGCAGGGCTGACCCTCTGTCTGGAGCCAAACCAATATAATAGTTTATAATTAATACCTAGTTATTAATTGAAGACTTACTACATATCCAGTGCTACTCCAAAGGCTTTCTATTTCTTACTTTTTAAAATCTTTAAATTGTAAGGAAGTTTATGAAGGAGGGAGGATCCGTGAAGCAGTCTACACACACGAGACACAGCATTTTTAAGGCACTCGGAGAAGACTGCACAGCAGGTAGGCGGCTGAGCCAGGGTTCAAACTCAGGCAGCCTGGCTCCAGAACACGTGTGCTAAACCACAACCAGATACTGTTTTTCCTGCGTAAATGCAGGCCCTGGGGAAACAATGTTGACTAAGGCAGTGTCTTCCCTTAAGGAGGTCGTAGAAATTTGTGATGTCATGTAGCAAGTGCAGTGTGTAAAGTGCAAAGAGAAACTCAAGAGGTCCTTGCAGGATCACAGAGGAGCAGGTATGAGGAGTGGGTTTCTGGAGGTGGTGACACCTGAGCTGAAATCTTAAAGGATGAGTAAGAATGAGCCACAAAAAGCTCGGAAGAAAGCTCTAGGAGGAGCAGATGCCATGAGCAAAGTCTCCGAGAAAAGACAGAGCAGTTCCAGACTTCTTTCACAGCACCGTCGACCAGAAGAGTGAATGATACAAGGTGGCAAGAATGATACCTATCTAATCAATTACTGAAAATTACTATGATTATTATTTGACTAATAATAAATTTATTATTTATTTAATTAGTTATTTAAATGTTAACAACTATCACAAGAGTTTTTAATAACTGACATAAATGGTAATTGTGGCATACCATAACCTGTTGCTGGGTAAAAAATTATCCCAAAACTTAGTGACTTGAAATGATCACCCTCTAGGGTGCTCCTGGAGTCTATGAATTGGGAATTCTGACAGGGCACAGGGAGGATGGCTTGAGTCAGCTGCCTCATGTCTGGGGCCTCAGCTGGAGGTGACCTGAACATCTGGGGCCATGAACAGCTGAAGCTGGAGGGTCTACTTCCCAGAGGGATGGTCTAGCAGCTCAGTGGGGGTGACTGGAAGGATGGATTTAGATGGGACTGTTGGCCAGAGCACCTCCACATGCCCTCCTCAACATGGCGGCCTCAGGGAAGTGTGACTTCTTCCAAGGTGGGTCAGGGTTCTAGTAAACAAGGAAGAGCTGATGTCTTTTTGACCTAGCTTTGGAAGTGTCACCTCCACTGGACTCTGTGTTAAAGCAGTCATAAGGACATGTTGGTTCAAGAGAAAGGGACATAACTCCACCTTTGAGGAGTGTCAGAGAATCTGGAGCCAAGTGTTAATATCATCACAGTTAACATTTACTGAGTGCTTCCTATGTCCTAGGCTCTGTCCTAAATGCTTCATTGGGAACACCTCACCTTTTATCACAATGGCATGAAATATGTGCTATGTAAATACGTAAACCCCAGTTTACAGATAAGGGATCACAGGCTTCCAGAGGATGTGTAACTTGTCCAAGGTCACCAGTAAGTGGCCACCCTGGGAACTGAACCCAAATTTGTAGGATTTAAAAGCCTAGGCGTTATCATCTTGGTATTCTTCTTTCTAACTCGACCCTGACTTCTGATCCGTGTGCAGAGTAGGTTCATTCTAAGTGTTTGTGGAAAGGAAGAAAGTCACAGCGTCTATGTATCTAAGGGGATGCAAGTAGGGACTTTGGGAAGCAACATCGTGGTCTGCAACTACTGCACTCTCTTTTGCTCTTGTCAGAAGTAGAGTCCTCAGGAAACAATGGTTGTGTGGACCTCGGGCCTGGCATCTACATTTCTCATGTAATTGCTCGAATAATTCTCTCCCTGGTGGCCTCATCTCCAGAGACCCTGTGCCTGCATCCTGAAATCAAAGAAAAAAGGGACACATTCTCTTTGGAAAATGCTTGAGTCACAGTTCTCACAGACTCAGGAAGAATAACACAATTTGGGAGCATTCATTCCCGGGAAAATAGACAAATATCTTTTGACTAATTTTTACAGGTTATACCTACCAGAGGAGTAATCTATGATATTTATACTCAATTTTACGTTCACGTATCCACTCATCCAAAAAACACACGTGCCAGACATGATGCTGGATTATGAAGATACTGTGGCAGACAAGAGAGAGATGGTCTCTTCCATCAAAGAGTTTGTAGTCTGGTGAGGAAGACACAGGAAACTAGGTAAATCTCCAAATAAATAATTGCTAATTCTCAAAAGTGCTTTGAAGGAAGTTAATTAGGAGATAAGATAAAAATCAAACCTAAGAGTAAGGCGGGAAATCTTGTTTATACGTATGCTGGTTGGGTTGGGCCTCTCTAGAAACATGGTATTTAAGTTGAAACCCAAAGAAAGAGAGGAAAAGAAAGGCCATGATCCTGTTTGTTTTTATTCTGAATACTATTTGCTCCCAAATGCCTTTCCTTCTAGTTCAATCCCTGTTCCAAAGAAAAGTAAGGTAAAAAACCATTAGAATGTTGATGGAAGAAGAATTTAACTGGTTCTTACTCCAGTATCAAGTATGTACATGCATTCTCTTCACAGGCAAGTGTAAACCCTGAGATTTAAGGGGTGACTTTATTCCCCAGCAGAATAATCTGAATCCTGCCCCAGCTGTCAGCTTCAAAGTTCCCAGTCATTAGCGTGCCCACCAAGCCACTTGGGTCCTCATGCCAGCAGTCTTGGTGGGCCATTCTGCCTGTCTGCCAGAGGCACCTTCAGAGAGCAAAAGTGGGCTAGGCCTTCAGGCTAGAAGCCATTGAAAGCTGTGCTTCCAAAAAGCTCACATAAACTGTACTTTTCAAGATGAAACCACATTTATCAACACTGAAGTACTGATACCTAAGGAAATCTGGCCTTGGTGGTGGGGGGCAGGGAGGGTTCCGACCAATAAATACCCGTTCATTTAGTTGTTGAAGTTCAGATATTCACTGGTCTGGTGAAAGGACTCTCTAATATCTGAGCTCCCAACGTCTGTTGCAGTTGCAAGAAGTGACACACGGGGATTCAGCAGGATTGAAGACTTCATGTTGGTGCATTGCAATAGTTTGTGGACTACCTAAACATGTCGTTATTATTTGAGACCATTCTTTGGAAACTGCTTCATTCACGTGTGCGCGTATGTATATACAAATAATACATGCACATATTTCATAGTATAATTAGCATGTATACATGGATGTATTACCTAACTCCTAAAATAGCAGTCAATATCCTATTGCACACTTACTTATCTCACTCAGTTCTTATGACAACCCTATGAAATTGTTATTATATGACATTCTACAGGCCAGGAAGCAACATAAGACTTATGATGTCCAAAAAACTAGCCACTAGATATATGTGGCTAGCCACTATATATAAAAACTAGCCACTGGCTATATTTAAATATGCTATTTAAATTTAAATGATTTAAAATTAAACAAAAAGTCCCTCATTCACGCTAGCCACTTTTCCAGTGTTTAGCAGAACATTTCCATCATTGCAGAAAGTTCTATTGGAAAGCTCTGGAGACTCTCTAGGCAGAGTTTCTCAACTTCGGCAATACCTGCATTGACATTTCGGGCCCGGTAATTCTTTGCTGTGGGGGACTGTCCCATACATGGTAGGATGCTTAACAGCCCTGACCCAGTAGTCACCAGGAGCACCCTCCCCCAGTTGTAGCAACCAAAAATATCTCCAGATAGTGCCATATGTCCCTTGGGAAGAGGGAATAAAATCCCTGGCTGAGAACCACTGCTCTAAACTCAGCCTGTGGTTTACAGGCTGGGGGGGAACTTGGGTAAGTTGCTTTCAATTCTTGGGGCTTCATTTTCCTCATTGGTAAAAGATTAAAAAATAAAATACATTTTCACAGGGTTCTGTGATGGTCTAATACTACAGATAAAGCATTTTAAATAATAAAAGCATATTCAATGGTTTTTAGGACTGTAATGCTCCAACTCCTCCCTTAAATGAGGACTATCTAGATGAGCTGGCGTGGCATCTGGAAGCCAGGAAGCCAAGATTTCTGCTGACTGTTCCAATGCTCTATCCCTGAACTTGGGCTTCCACGTTTAGATAACTCGATGGACTAGAGACAAATGACAGACCTGCTTGATTTGTCAACAAATTTGCTCTGTTGCTTGCTTCGACAACAAAGCCAAGGGACTTGAAAACTCTTAAAAAACAAACAAAACTCTAAACACAGAAAATCATCTCTCGGTCTCATTGCCTGAATTTTGTCAAGATGGCCTTAAGAGTATGTGGAACAACAAGGCAATCAATTAATGAGGAAGGTTTTTAAATTTCTCAATAAAAGTTGAATCAAACATTTAGATCAATTATAGCGAAAATGATTACAACACATCAACTGTCAGTAAATTAGCTAAAGTTTCAACCTCAAATGTCTGAATAGGCACATTTAGAGAAGGGACCCTATCAGTGTATCAGGTTCAGACAACCATGTTAGTAGGATAGAAAGATAATTAAATGAATATTTTTTAAGTCTGTGCCTATCCTTGCCTTGAAAAAAAAAACAAATATAGGTGTTTTAATGGGCTTACATTACATGGGAGACTATCATCAACTTATTTTTATCCTTGAGATTTTTCATGGTTGCAAGATTAAGCTGAATATAACTTTCTGAATATAAAACTGTCATTGGAGTGGACACTAGGAACCAATGTTTGACCATATTTGGCCTATGAGAAGGGAAATTCCATAAGATTTAAAAACAATGCCTTGAAGAGAGGAGCAGAAACAGAAGAGTTCATTTCTTCGATTTGTGTTTTGATAACTGATGCCTGATAGGTCATCTCTCTATGAGAAAGAGTTGAGGTTCACCATTCACATAATGACCTGGCCATCTGTCATGCATTTACAGACCCCAGGTTAAGAATTAAGCCTTAGCTTCTTAACCTCATTTAAACATCCAACAACAATATGAAGAGGGTATTATTTCTTTCTATTTTGAAGATGACAAAAAACTGTGGTCGAGAAAGTCTGGATTAACTTGAGAGTAAGAGGTATATAGCCAGATTTCAGACTCAGGCCTGCAAAATTCCAAAACTTGTGGTCCCCTGCCAACCTATAGCTGCAGGTCAAAGGTAAAGAAGATGCTTTCCCTCACATGGTGTAACTCACGTTCGTAATCAGCACTCCCCCACAACGTTAGACGCACTCACTGCCTCTGGATGACATGGGACACTGCATGTCATGTCCCATGTCATCCATGGGACACAGCATGTCATCTTTTATGGTCTGAGTACTTTTACCATCTTAATTCATTAAAGCAGCTAACAAATGAGACATCTTTCACACTTTTGTTACACAAACTATTTTATGAAAATGAGCCAATCTGCCAAACTCTCTGCCAAAAATACATATATTTTTTTCTGGTTCCTTGTTCATCAGAGGAGTATTCTGATGGGCTATTTTTTTTTAAAATAAAGTAAGTTCTTAACTAATCCATCAAACCAGTCCAATACCACCAGGCCCAAGATCAGAAGGATATTAAAAACATCTCAAAGGAAGAACTCACTAATTTAGAGTTACTGAAGGGAGAGGCAATTCTGAATTAATAAAATATCTTAATTAAAGTATGAATTAAAAGAAAGAAAGTCTTATTACCTTTTGATATCTGATGGATGAATGAATCAATCAAACTGGAGTGTGGAAAATATAAAATTATATGAACTGGGCAAAAATAGAACCATGGGGAGGTCTCATTCGGCCTATTTTGATGAACAGATGAGGGCTATTTTGAATATAGTTTTCCATATTTATAGGTCAAGGTGCTGCTACAGTTTTGGGAAAGAAGTAGTTCTTGTGAGCTGGCAAACATTCCCCTTACCCTTCCTATCTTTTTATACTGTATTATGTACATAGATATAGATATATACACATATGTAATATATATATTCTGTACTACAGAGATATAGAGATATGAAAACAAATTTACTGACATCAATTTCCTTAAGCTATTGTTCCAACACAGAGAGGCACGGAAGAGTTGAAGACAATGCTAATAAACCCGTAAGACTGAAAGTCTGCAAGGCTCACTCCCTCTGAGGGTGGGAGAAGGAGAGGGAAGGAACTCTCTACTCCTGAGCACACCCTCCTCAGGGCAGGACAAGGTATGGGCGTGGCTGCTTTATATTCTCCACAGGGAGAAGGGGGCGGGGTTCTCGTGGGGCACGTGCAGCTGTTCCGCTAAAGGATTCCAAGTGCTGTGCGCAGCCTCTCTGAGCATGGCCCGCTGCCTCGATCTGGGATTGAGGTGTCATGCGCAGTGCTTCCCTGCAGCCTGACAGCTGGCTCAGGCATCAGGTGCAGCCCCTTTGCTCTAAGTAAGTCTTCAAAAGGAATCTAGAGACTGCTTTCAATTATAGCAAAGAAGTAATGGCAGTAATATACATATACATACTGAGGCAAAACATATATATGTATTTTATACTGTACTATATATAACATAACCTGTGCCATATATATATAAAATCTCACAAAGATAATGAGCTCCCCAGACTCCATCTAAAAAAACATGAAGTTTGAATTCTTGGGAGTAGAACACGTAAAGTCTTTTTATACAAACTTTAAAAACCATAACTGAAAAAGGACAACTGAGTATGGTTACTTTCTCTATTTGAGCCAGTCACATCTCATTCCATCCAATTTATGACTCTTTTCACACCAATATCACGGGAAACGAAATTCTAATTTGATTTTTAGTATTCATTTTGGGTTTGGTAAAGCTTTTAGACCTAACTCCAGTATCTGTCTAGAAGAAAAAGCCATCTGACTGTTACAGAACAGGGAGACTAGCCAACAAATGATAATGAATAATCTTGAAGGAAGGATAAAACATAGGGAAAAAAAAAAAGGATGTATTACATATCTATTGCTTATAACAAATTATCCCAAATCTTAGGGGCTTACAACAACAGACATGTATTATCTCACACTTTGTGTGGGTCAGGAATCTGGAAGCAGTTTAGCTGAGTGATTCCGGCCCAGGGTCTCTCATAAGGCTGCAGTCGAGGCATTAGCCAGGGGCCAGTACCCGCAGGGGCCAGTACCCTAGGATAGGACTAAGATACAAGGACAGAAGTGCGGGGGCGGGTAATACGAGGATTGGAAATGAATCCAACAATTATAACAATATACTGTAATAAAAGTTATGTGAATGTGGTCTCTCTCTCTCTCTCTCTCAAAATACTTTATTGTACAAATTTAACACCTTTCGTCTGTTAACTAAGCACTTATCACACACCGCGGCTATAACTTCTGCAGTTTGTGGTGGCAGCAGAAAAACTAGCACCAATTTCTTTCTCCCTCTTCACAATTTCACCGAGAAGATTCGTTCTTACCAGAAATCGTAGCAACTTCAGCATACCATTTTTTCCTTTCCTTATTAAGTCAGGGACTTTTGTTACGGACCCTCCGGAGTTGGTTCCCAAGAAGGGTCCTTCCGTCCAGTGTCCTTGGAGCCAATAAAACGAGACCGAGTTCGGTTTAGAAGCAAAGGAAAGCTTTCTTCTCTGACGGAAAAATGGAGAAGCGCGAGCTCGTACTCCAGAGCACACCCTCTTCAGGGCAGGACAAGGTATGGGCGTGGCTGCTTTATATTCTCCACAGGGAGAAGGGGGCGGGGTTCTCGTGGGGCACGTGCAGCTGTTCCGCTAAAGGATTCCAAGCGCTGTGCGCAGCCTCTCTGAGCATGGCCCGCTGCCTCGATCTGGGATTGAGGTGTCATGCGCAGTGCTTCCCTGCAGCCTGCCAGCTGGCTGAGGCATCAGGTGCAGCCCCTTTGCTCTAGGAACTCTGGTCTGAAGTGATGCGTGCAAGGCCTCTGTTTACAGGCTGCACGTGGGCTGACATCTAGGATCCTATATTTCAAGAGAGTTTCCACCATCCTCTGATAGGAATGACTTCTTGAGTCCAAACAGCTTGCGCAAAAGATACGGTTTATGCTGAACGTCTGCTTATCGTTAATCCCTTGTGATACCTAATTTATAAAGTAAATTTTCTTATAGCTGTGTTTGTATAGGAAAAACTATTGTCAATACTGTCAATACTTTCTCAATACTGAGACCATTATAGCACCATCATTACTTTCTCCTATTTCTTTAAAACATTTAGACTCCTCCTATACATCCATAATCAAAAAACTAAATCAGCCTCATAGAAGAGTCATCAGATGAGAAGTTTCACCACAAACCTAGAAACTATCCTTTCTTGTGCCCATGTTCTCCCTCTTCTTTCCTAATTCAATGAAGAAAGTACTCTTCCTTCTATCAAAGTCCAACTCTAGAAAATCTATGCAGCACTCTACACATCACCTTCTCAAACCATGTGTTATCTGCTCTTCATCCTGCCTTGTCCATCACTCCTCTCAGTAAGTCGATACGCACCTGTCTCTACCCACTAACAGAGATGCTCCTCTTATTTGAAATTGCAATACTTCATTTGCTTTCTTCAGGGCATTTTTCAATATTTGTAATAATTACATTTATTTGTTTGGAACTTCTGTAAGGCTGGCAATGTTCTACTTCTTGACTAGAGGTTACACAGTATGTATCTTACGGAGCTCTATGCCTATGTTTGGGGTAGTTTTGCTTTTTTTTTTTCTCGTGTGTCTGTTAGACTTCAGAAAATTCTATTTTTAATTTGATATATAGGTTTGTATCATACTTAATTTCTAATTGCATTTGTTATGAAGAACTCATCTCTGTGTTGCCCAATTGCCCAATATGAACATTTCATTATTAGTTAAGATTTGGAGTAAAAATTCATTAAATGTTCTGTTTTGTCTTTTTTTTTTTTTTTTGCAAAAAGAAAGAAAGAAAGAAAGAAAAATGAATCCAAGATGGAAGCCAGTCTTTTTATAACCTAGTTTTGGAAGTAACACTCCATCACTTCTGCCAAATTCTGTGTGTTAGAAGTGAGTCAGCAGGTCTGGCCCACACTCAAGGATAAGGGATTAGTCAAAGGCATGGATACCGAGAGCTATCTCGGAGGCTGCCCACCACAGCGTGTTTCTTCTGTGCTGACACCTGCATTCGGTGAACTCTCCAGAGGTTGTCATTTCTGCAAAGCATGTCCTGGGGACACTAGAAGGAGAAATAAAACAAGGAGGAAACATATCTAAACCATGTTTCATGGCTCTTCATTTCTTCCGCTGTTGAATCTTTCCCCTAACCCACTTAAAGAAAAGGATACTGTTCACAGATATTTTGACTGTTCACCCAGAGCTCACAGCCCAGAGACACAGCAGTATTGGTCTTCTCCCTCGCGTGACTTGAGAGGAGTCAGGGAGACCCTCTCTTCTTAAAAGAAGCTACTTGATCCTTTGGGGCGTAAGAAGTACATTCTCAAGGGCGCAATATCACCCCCAAGGGCAAAAACTGGTTTGGGAGGGGCAAAAAGTTGTTACTCTTTTTATATAGAAACACAGATGTACATAGAGCACAGATACACAGTATATCTGTGGTATTAACATTTTATGGGGGAATGATTGGGGAAAATGCCTTCAAAAGCTCCTTCAGGAGGGTGATAATGAGAAAAAGGTTGAGAAAAACTTGATGCAGGACAGGCCAGTGAAAACATTTTTAAGGCAAGGAAGGCTTCAGGGAGGGCGGGAGGGACTGGGATGCAGATCCAGCTGCGGGTGGAGAAAAGGAGGCGACATTTGGAACTTGGCAGAGCGTGAATGAATTTTCCCATGTACATATTGGGCTTTGGTTTTACTCCTCGATCTGATTTGACCTAATTTCTACATTCCAGGGACTCCTCACTCATCCCTCACAACCTCCAATCCCTTTTGGTTTTTCTGTGTTTCTGTGAATTCTGACTTTTCGGGTACTAAACATGGACCTGCCATATTCTGTTAACAGCTAGAAATGTGGTTTGACGTGTGGGTCAGGCTGTGCTGACAAACAGTGTGGTCTGTCAGGTATTCCACAGAACACTGTCACCTGGAGAAACGGGCCCCTTGAGTAGCCACATCTTGTCTCCTGAGGTACACAGAACTGTCTCATTTCTGAGCAAAAGCACAGGAAAAAACGAGGACTCACATACTGTTTTTTAGGCCATTTCCTTATTTACATGTCACTGTGCTCAGCAATTCCCAGGACAACACAATCGGCTATCCTGACGAAGCAAATAAACTAATAACAGAAATAAAGAAACAATCCCTCTCGGTATTCCTTCTCAAGGTCTTTCTCCCAGGACAACTTTCTTTTCTCCAGAAGTGAGGTCTAAGGCTGAAGATAAGGATGTTGTTTGTACACACCCTGGGTCATTGGCGGTATGTATTTTCCGTCTGCCAAAAATGGGAAAAGGAAGCATGCTGAATTTAGATTCCCCAGCACCGAATTCAACTGGATGTCGAATTTGTAGTAGGGCTGGTAAAAGTGTCACTTCTGTTGGCACCTGCAGCTAGAGCAAAGAGACGGCTGTAAAACACATCTTCTCGCCAAAACGTGATTTGGGAAAGGTCATTTTATTACATGATTTATTTATATTGTTTCGCCATGGTACAAAGCGTTCTGAAGTGGACTCAGAGCCCCTTAAGCTCCCTCCATTCACCAGCGTCGCAAGGGCCAAGGAGATGTTTGGGGTCAATTATTTAGCTAAAACAGCCTTCAAAGCAACGCAGCTTTTCCGTCTCACTCAAATTGAAAATAAAGTTCTATCATGATAAGATCGATCTTCTCCCCTATCCTTTGAGGAGGCATCGGTAAGAAACAGGATTAGAAGTAGATCATGCTTTTACAGTCACCAAGAACAATTAAGATATTCTTTCTCTTTCAGAAAAATCAGTTTAATCAACTTTCCAATGGTTTATCTTCTTTATACACTGTGTTGTCATTAAAGGACTTAAATGTTCTCTCCTGGATTTCTTTTCCAGAAGAGGCATGTGTTAGTAGTTACATTCTAAACAGACCTACAGTATTTAATATGGAAAGTTGAATATCTTTTTAAAAGAAAGCAGACGGACAGTTTTGTTTATCTTCCCTTGACTCTGTCATTGTGTCCTAAACAGGTGGGTGGGATTTTTAATACTACGTTTATAATGGTGACAAGTAGGATTTACTGGATACATACTTCTGATGTGGAATCCAAGCTAAATGCTTCTGAGTTTTGCGGTTTTTGTTGTTGTTTGTTTAGACATTGTTCCTCTTTGTTTACTGCCAGTAGGTCTCAGACATTGGGGTCAGGTGTTTGAAAACGAGAACCAAATAGAGTTTTTACTCTTGCCTTCAGAGCGCAGCTAGGGTTGTGACTTGGTTAAGCTTCTTGCTTCACTGGCTGAAAAGAAGCAAAGGGCTTCCCTGATGGCGCAGTGGTTGAGAGTCTGCCTGCCGATGCAGGGGACACGGGTTCGTGCCCCGGTCCCGGAAGATCCCACGTGCCGCGGAGCGGCTGGGCCCGTGAGCCATGGCCGCTGAGCCTGCGCGTCCGGAGCCTGTGCTCCGCAATGGGAGAGGCCACAACAGTGAGAGGCCCGCGTACCGCAAAAAAAAAAAACCAAAAAACAACAACAACGAAAAGAGCCGAATAGATTGAGAGAGTGAAGAATCTGGTTTAGCTTGCAGTGGTTCCCCAGCACCCAACCAGTCCCAGGCATCTCCTTTTCATCTTTGTACAAATGTTTATATAGGTAGCAACTTTCAGTATCCTCTAGCCAATGGTAAGTTATTTGCTAGTGCAGACTTTATCATCTTATCTTCAAAAGTGGCTCACAGGGGAAGGCATGAGGTAAGGGTGGTATTCTCTGATAATGTCTGTGGATATGTTTGAATGATTTGCCTCTTAGATGATGAAGTCTGATGGCTCTGTCGAATTCCATTTCAGAGAGATTTAGAAACTACACATCATGAATATTCAGCAAAGCTGCCTGGAAGTTCAGCTCCAAGTGACTTAATCATTTTCTCTTCATTTCTCCTTAAACAAGCCATTGCTGAAACTAGGAAAGGATTTTTTTTTTTTAATAGAAGAAGAAAATGTCAAGTTAAATACCAATACTGTGTGGAACAATTCCTTGAAATTTTGAATGCTTCTCAAAGAAACACGTCACCCTAGCGAGGCCACTCTTAGAAGGCAAGGTTGTTTCTTTAACGGCGCCTCTCTGCTTGGTGGCACATTTCATTAGTTTCCAAAGAACACAAGACCAATATAGAATTGATCTTTATTTAGTCTATTTTGCTCTTTTTTGGCTCTGTGTCAGAATAGAGACTCCCCAATCATAAAAAGTCCCTTTCAAATGTAGAAAGACTATCCCAATAGTTGGGATAAAAATAAAAAATGTAGGAGAGGAAAGTGTCTGGAAAAATGACCCAAACTTGATAGAAGGCAAAAAGATTACCGTGAGCCCCTTCAAAGTCATACTAATTTTGCTCCATAGCCCACCTAAACAGATAAAAACCAAACAATATAACAGACAGTCTCAAATACTAAAGAGAGAATTATTTAGATCACCACATGTTTGCACACTTCGTGAAACAAGCAAGAAACCTGAAACTGGGACCAGTACTAGGCGCAGGGGTTGGCCATTTCATTAACCAGACCACCTGTAATTGAACTCTTTGTGGTAATTCAATCACTAGGCCACATTGGATCAAGTCCAAAGCCAGGAGGTCTTAAACCAATTTCTTCCCTATGGTGGACAGTGAGATTCCCCACCTATGATCTAAGCATGACATATCAATTAATTGGAATCCAACTCACTAGAGAAGTTACTAATGAACATATTAAAATAATAACACATTACATGTACTTAGCACTTCTTACAAGTCTCAGTACCCCAACCTTGGAAGAGAGATATTATTATCCTCATTTTTCCAATAAGAACACAAGTGCCTGGAAAGGTCAAACAACTGTTTAGTCGGTAACACTCAGAGCTGGGAATAGACATGGAGACTTTGTGAGCCGTGAGCAAGTTTGTACAGATAAACATGCCTAGGTTTGAGTCATGGTTTCAATACTTACTAGTTGAGTAACCCTGAATAAGTCACTGACTTTCTGAACTTTAGTTTCTTCCTCTTTATTAAGGAGAAAAACCCAGTAACTCAATATTGAGAGCATTAAAAGAGACCCTTCACTTAAAGCACTTAGCACAATGCCTGGCTCAATAAACCTTGGCTGGATTGAAAAACAAAACAAGATGATAATGCAAATTGATTTCAAAAGATTCACCCAATGTATTCAAGGCAATAGCTTCAAAGTATAGGAACATTCAACTCAGTGTCCGATACCCAAAAAGGTAAATAATGGTGAGAACTCAAGTGGAAAATGATGAGTTACAGGCATAGTATAGGTATGATATTAAAAGAAATACATGATTCATCATGTTTACTGTAACAAATAAGGCAGGAAGGTGAGCATACACTTCAGAAAGCTTTTGAACACAGCAGTGAGACAATAAACCCATTTCTAGATACCTTCCAGTTAGTTTAAGAAATCAATGGATATTCTGGTTTACATAAGTTATATATGTTTCTATAAGCCTTTTTAAGTACAAGGGGCTTAAAAAATTAAAAGGGTAAATTTCAAGACTATTTGAGAGCGGTCAGGATTCCCTTTTTACCTTTCCTTTTCTGGATCCTCTAGTGATTTACAGCAAAGTTTACTTGACCTTCCAATAAAGTCTTCAGTTATCTGGGGAAATAAAAAAGATGGGAAGATTAAAGAAATCAGAGTGACAGAGGTTGCCAGGGCTGGCAAAATGATTCCAATCTCTGAATCCCTGTGCCTTGAATCCCCTAAGAGAGATTATGAGCAAATCCAGGGCAGCACACCAAGGCACGCTACAGTACAGAGCACCCCAGACATTACCACTTATTAGGTCCTGATGCTAAGGAGGCACCAAAAGGTGAACAACGAAGAAGCCATTAATTCCATCTACGGATTGTTAAAGTCTTTAGGAGTTACCAGTGAGGGGCTGTTAACTTAAGTGAGGTGAAAATGCTTTGAGACAACCAGAAACACATAGCAGTTAACTTTTTCTAACATAGAATCAACTTCACTCTCCCCTGCTAAGTAAGGTATACCAGGGACCAACAGAGGCTTCTCTCTCTCTCTCTTTTTAAAATCTCTATCATTTTATAAATAGCTCTTCCAAAATAAATCAACAAAAACCACTCTTGCATCACCTTATCATAAAGATAATATTCTTCCTTTTTTTTAAGGTTACATGAGCCCATTTCCTTTATGAAAGATGGGTCTGGGAATTTCACTGATCATCAATTAAATACTAGCAACCTATCTACCTTGAAATCCCCTTACCAGAAGCTTTTCTCAACCATGAAGAACATTAAAATTCAACACTTTAGAACAGTTCATTCTGGACTGTCTGTGATGGAGAAAGGGGATGAGAACCATTTTCAAGGGCTTTTCTCGTGACATTTACTCCTCAGCTTGGCGGGAGAACACGTCAGCTCTCTTAGACCGCAGCTGCGTGCACGTCCCTCCCGACTGCCGTGCCAGGGGACTGCGTCTTCAGTCCTCAGAGGGGCCATCAGTCTCATCTGAGAACTGGACGGGGGCCATCAGCGGGCACCAAACACAGCGGTCCCTTCCAGCTCCTCACAGCAAAGAAAGAAAAATAAAGGTTGATGGAGGGAAGTGTAGGAGGGACAAAGGCATTGAGAAAAATGCCCCCAAACTTAGAAATAAGGCAAAAAAATTACCGTGAGCCCTTTCAGAGTCATACTAACTGTTCTAATGAGCCCACCTAAGGGTCATCGGAAGCTCCAGGGCTGCACTGTTCAATATGGTAGCGACTAGCCACATATGACTATTTCAAGTCAAATTTGAATTAAAATTATATTCAAAAGTCAGTTCTTTGGTCACTCTAACCACATTTCGTAAGTTCAATGGCAACATGAGGCTAGTGGATACTGTATTAGCCCAGATAAAGAACACTTCCATCATGGCATAAAGTTCTATCGGACAGCTGTTCTAAGGGAAAGTAACATTGCCTTAAAATTTACTGTTAATTAGAGCTCAGACTCTGTGATGTCAGGTGATAGAAGACTGATAAATTTCAAATAGTTTTTGCTTCCTAGAGATGCAAATAATTTTCATCCAGAATAACAGATAACTCTACAAGTTATGATTTTATTGCTCTGAAGGAAATTAATCAGCTTTATTTCTAAATTTTCAATCTTGTTCCAGCATTTTTTTAATTGACTAAATATATATCGGTTTTTATATCCTCCTTTGGATCACCTTTGCCATTCTGCTGTGTCCCTTGTTACTGAATTAGAGAAATCCTTGACATTTACCCACTCTACATTTGAAAGTATTATATTTCTAACTTTTAAGGAATTGTACTCTGACAAAGGGACTGAACAGATGCACTCAGTAAGAATTTGATTTAAATACGGTCTAAGTTAAATATTGGGCAGATTGTTCTCTTGGCAAAATTTATGTAAATGTGTCGCAGCTTTTCCAACAATGCAGCATGACAGCATAGAGATTATGAGTATAGGCCAAGAAGATCTTGGTCAAGGTCTGCAGAAGCTACCGCCAGGATAATATACAAGAAGGAAGTAGAAACAAAATAGAAAAGAAAAAAAGTTGAGGAAGATGGAAACTTTTCCCTTTTTACTTCGTATAATACTGTATGGTTTGATTCTTTTGGGGGGTGGTTAATGAGCACATAGAACTACATAATTTAAAATAAAACTACAACAGAAGTTGCATATACAGGGAGGCAAGTTAGTATTTAGTATTAAGTCAGCATTCTGTCACGTACTAGCTGTGTGACCTCAGGCAAATTATTCAATTTCCCTGAGCCTCAGTTTCGTCATCTGTAAAATGAAACTCATAACAAGTGGATCATAGGGCTGGCATAATGATTAAATTAGATAATGTCCTTACATAGTAAGGACTCGATAGATGTTAGCTGTTACTGTTATCATGCCTGGGACACCTAGGAGCATTGCATACAGTTACTAGTAGAAAATGCAATATTAATACCTCCCGAGTGATTTTGAAAATTCATGTGAATTCTACCCTCTTATCTGTGATTTATTTCATTTTAATTTGAACATAATTTCCTCTCACATTCTTCCAGTCGAAATGTTTCACATGTATCTTGACTTTTCCTTCTTGGTAAGCTCCGTGTACGATCAGGATTGCAAAGGAGGAAAAGTCTGGCATCTGTGGCAGATAACAGGCTATGGGGTGCAATTTTCCTAAACACTACTAGGAAAAGCTGTTAAACCTAATTTTAGTTGAATCTGAGAAATCAAGAGTGTCAGACGAAATACACACACGCTCGCACAAACATACAAATACCACTAACACCGACACCGATACCACCCAAACAGTGTCCAAACGTGACCCAACAACTTACCAGAACTTTCAGTTTGGACAATTAGTTTCGGTAAAAGAAAGGAGAAAAGAACAAAGACTCCATGCATGACAGAGTCACACCAAGCCTCCCCATCTCCTGCCCCATCCTAACTTCTTTCACTTCCTCTTTCTTCTATCAGAATACGTACATTTGAAGCAATTTACCCATTAGAAGAGAGGGGACCCCAGAGAGGGGAAACTCATGAGCAAACTCAGCCACAAAGAGCCAATCTTAAGAGGGTCAAAACCCAAAGTAGCCCAGAGTCTCCCTGGGAGCATGGAAATCCCTCACCCCCATCCCTGGGGAAGCATATAACCAAGGTTCTACTGCCCTGCCCATGGCAGATGGTGGTGGGGGACATCATCACGTGCACCTGTGGATTCCTCAGAGAGAAGAATAGACAGATATAAGTCTTTTGATCCCATGACAGTTAATGGAAAGATATTTGCAGTAGGTATTAAGCAAAGAGGAGTTTTTGTGAAAATAGTCTCCTTACCTACGTTTATCCAGTGCCCTTAAAGGATCATTTGATATTATTTTTATTAATATGCAGTATTAATAAAATTAATATTTAATATTATTACTTCAAGGGTCACTTTCCTTAGACTTAAATAGGCTTTGGCCATAAGTTCCCTATAAATGGTTTCTGCCCCCTATGGCCTATTGTATCGAGAAACCTGTCCAGTCTCTACTTCCTGGAATTCTTCATGTATGGCGCTTAGCATATAGTACATGGGAACATGGAAAGCATTTAATAAGTGTTGGATCTCATTGTTATTATGCCTGATCCAACTCTGGGTGATTATAAGGAGGTTAATTCCTAGTATTTCTTAGGCTTATTGAGTAAAAGACAGTTGTGTTATTTATCAGGATCCTAGCAATAAATAGGATGCACCATTACTCCCGAAGTTGGCCATAATGATAAGGTGTTAAAGGAGGAAGGTGTGGGTTTGATGAAACAAGCAGTGGTAAAGCACCCAGAGACTAGCAAACCTAAGCATTCATGACCATTCCTATGGACTGAATGTTGTACCTCTCTAAATTCCTATGCTGAAATCCTAACCCCCAGTGGTACTGGGTCATGTGGGTGGAACACTCATGAATGAGATTAGTGCCTTTCTAAGAACAGAAGGGGTTCCTTAAAAAACTAAAAATAGAGCTACCATATGACCCAGCAACCCCAGTCCTGGGCATATATCTGAAGAAAACCATACTTCAAAAAGATACATGCACCCCAATGTTCATTGCAGCACTATTTACAATAGCCAAGACATGGAAGCAATCTAAATGTTCATCAACAGATGAATGGATAAAGAAGATGTGGTACATACATACAATGGAATGTGACTCAGCCATAAAAAAGAATGAAATACAGCTATTTGCAGCAACATGGATGGACCTAGAGATTGTCATGCTGAGTGAAGTAAATCGAAAGACAAATATCACATGATATCGCTTATATGTGGACTCTAAAAAAAATGGTACAAATGAACCTATTTAAAAAACAGGAATAGAGTCACAGATTTAGAAAACAAACTTATGGTTACCAAGGCGGAAAGGGGAGGGAGATAAACTGGGAGATTGGGATTGACATATACACACTATTATATATAAAATAGATAACGGACCTACTGTATAGCACAGGGAACTCTACCCAATACTCTGTAATGACCTATATGGGAAGAGAATCTATAAGAGAGTGGATATATGTATATGTATAACTGATTTACTGTGCTGTACAGCATAAACTAACACAACATTATAAATCAACTATACTCCAATAAAAAGTAATTTTAAAAAAAAGAAGAGAAAGGGGAGCTTGCTTCTCTCTCTGCTCTTGGCCATGTGAAGATACAATGAGAAGACAGTCATCTGCAAATGAGGAAGTGCTCCCTCACCAGACACCAGTGTTGCCAGTGCCTTGATCTTGAACTTCCCAGCTTCCAGAAAAGAAATGTCTATTGTTTAGGCCACCCAGTCTGTGGTAATGTGTTATGATAGCCCAAGCTGACTTAGACAACCATCCCGTGGGCTAACGAAGTAAGGCTTAGGTTCAGCCAGAGCAGAGTTGACAAAACAATAAGGGAAGAGGGTAGAGATACCCTCCCTGATTTCTCTCTCCTGCCTCTGATTTTCTTGTCAGTGTCATTCTCTAGCTGAACCCAACTTCAAACTAGCTGACCAAGGAGCCCCAGATGCAGCCTAAAAGGCTGTGCTGCAGAGATGGGCAAACAAGAACTCTGAGGGAATAGAGAGCGAATAACTATGTTTTAAGAACCTGGTTCTTAAAACAGATTAATTTGCCTATTTACTCCTGATGTTTAAAATTCACTTTGTATGAGACCCATCCTGGCCTTCTGTCCCTCCTTCTGGCAATGTCCTTCCCTTCACTAGTAAATGCTGCCATTGAAACAACAACCTAAGCAAGTCAGAGGATATACAAAGACAACTTGTGCTACTTAATTTCAAAGCTCCAGCTCTTTGAACCTGTTTCTCACTGAAGGCAAATTAGTTAATTTCAAATGTGCTCTGTGAATATCAACAGACCACCCAAATGTTTACTTGTTTTAAGCCATCCTCCTAGTAGGTGAAAAGAATCCATTTGCTTTGAGAGAAAGAAGGGGTGGGCATTCATGCATATAAGTTGTCTAAATGAAGGGCCAGTTCCATATTAAAACATTATTCATTTAGCAAAGGAGAAAAATTTACCTAACATGGAAAACCCCTAGGGTGACATTCTTTTCTACAAACTTGCTTCTAAGCCAAATAACATCCCAAATACCCCTCTTATTCAACCTCTCTTTCTGGAAATGAGAAAAAGGCTGTGGAAAGAAAAACAACTCAATGCTTTACAGTCACACCATGTCTTCACGGTTGGGATATGCAAGTTCTCTTGCACCAGAAGGTCAGATCCAGAATTCCGGAGCTGAAGAACTGTGCATGGAAAAATCCCTGGCCTCTGCCTCTCTAATAAAGATCAAACTTTGGAAAAAGTCAGTGGGGTCTGTTCCAGGCCTGGGATTTCATGGCCTGGCAGAAGAGGACCCCCTGAGGAGATGGCTAACACCTGGCTCAGTTTCCAAGGCCCCTTCCTCTCTCTCTGCTCCCCAGGGACTTTCTGGAAGCAGAACAATCATTGTCCAAATTCTACTCAGAGTCATCCAACAAGAGAAAAGTCTACTGTTCTTCCAACTGGAATGCTTTAGATTTTCAACAGCAGACTGAAGGCATATCCCTGGGACTGGAGGAAGAAGACTATCCAAAGAACACATTTTTATTTGCTAGAAAACAAGCACTCTGTCCACTTAATCATAACAAAGTCAGGGATCTGGATCTTTCCTACTCTATTGTTCTGAAAAAAGTGGGCTTGTCTTCCCCTTCAAAATAGTATGGGATCATAGCAATGGCCTTAAAGAATGTGTGCTGTTGTTCTGGTTTTAATAAACTGAAAAGTTCGATAGGTAGCCTAACTTAGGAAGTCTTGCGTACGTACTTGACATTGCTGAGGGCACAGGGCTGTTAAAGTTTTCAGAGTAGCAGCTAACTATCTGGCGTCACCAAAGGAGCCTCGGGGAGGCCCACCGACCTACAGACACCTCCCCCGTTCCGTGCTCGAATGGTCTGAAATTCAGCCTTCAGAGCTTTATTTCGTTGGATGTTTCAACTGTCTTGCTTTCTACGAGACCCATATTCAAACAAACGGTACAAGAAAGGATGCTTTTGGAACTGTTGGGATCGCTGACAGTTTTGGGAAAGGTGGTCCAGAGGAGTAGGGTATTCTGACGGTTTGAAAAGAGGGAGCTGAAAAGACGCTAAACATACTTGCACCCAGTTCATAACTTTTCTGAAGGTTTATCGGCACTTTACACATTTCTTTCGAAAGAGAAAGGCTTAAGGTTCAGAACATCTCACTCATCAGCTATGGGGCCTTTGGCGAATCTCTTAAACTTTCTAAGCCTCAGTTTCACCATCAGTAAAATAGGACAGTAAAACTTACACTTTATCAAAGCTTTGTGAGGTTGACATGAGATAATTTATATAAAGTTAATACCATGGTGCTTAGAATATAGTAGGTGTTCAGTGTGTGGAATACGATGATGATGATGATGATAATTCCATCTGCTCTCTACAAACACATAAATAAGGAAGGACATTTAAATGTGTACAGAGTAAAAAAAAAATAAGGAAGGAGCAGATGGTTGGAACATTTCAATGGCAGCTGGCTCGCTGTTTCACTCTTGCGCTGCTCGTGTCCCTTGCTGGGAAAAGGGAGGCTTTATAAAGAAACTGCCGTTGCTTTCTGTAGAGCTGCTTGACTCAGAGGAGAGAGGGAAACACAGGGGAAACCATAAATAGATGCAGCTGTCTGATGCCTCAGGTCTGTCCCTGGGAGAATATTTATTTAGCTCCAAGGAAACAGTTTTATTTGGCAGATTATGGTTTTACAATTTCTTGCATCTGAATGTTAACATTTCCTCTCTCCAACTAACTCCTTTATAACTTGAATAATTGGCCTTTAACATTTTCTGTGGCTACTAGCCTGCCTGAAATTTAACTAGCCTGATGTAAGCCCAATCTCACATTGCATCGCCTCACGTAGGGATAATAGTCCAGGAAGGTACTGGGAAGCAACAAAACAAAAAGTAGTGGATAAGAGGTCAAATTGAGGCATGCAGGATTTGAAGATAATCCTAATTTGCCCAGCAACAGGGTTTGCAATGGAAGGAAAATGGTGTAGGTAAGGGTTTAGTCCTCACGAAGAGGGCTCGAAAGCCATTCCCCTATTTTTATGTGATAAAAATCATTTCAAGGGCATATCTTCTTTGTATATTGACCTGATGGCTTGATTTTTCTGGAAGCCTGTCTAGCACCTTAAAAAAGAAAAGGAGAGCAAGGAGAAAGGAGCAGCGCGGATAGACTTGAGCTCTGTTCACCCAGCTGTCAACTCTGCACTTACCCATGGGGCAGTGCAGCTCCTTGAATTTCCTGCCATTTTCACTTAGTCAAGTTCCAGTTATAGGAACAATGCCCTTCTTTTAAACTCAAACAGCACTTTGTCAAATGGGCCCTAATACAACACTCTGGAGCTGCTGTGTCTCAAAGACTGTCTGAAAAGGGCTCTAGAGTTTTCAGATCCAGTATGTGAGACTGGACCAGGGGCAGCCTCATGTCCCTCTCCTCGTATCCATCCACCTGTGAATTTTCAGGCCCGCCTTACAGGCTCCTCCCCACTCAAATCCAAATGAAGATACTCCTGGTTCCTTATATTCATTAAACAGAAATGTTGGCGATCCCCCTAGGCTCACCTAAGATGCCAACGTACATGGATCTCCAGGGCTGCTGATTGCCAGCCACATCCATATTCTCCTGGGAATGGAGATTCCATACATACTCTATATACAAAGATCAGAACTTTCCAGATAACCACCATCACTTGGCCAGATACTGTTAATGTTAATGCCACTCTCCATCCTTCATCCCGATCCTAGTAATAAAGGTACAAAACTTTACATAGTTTATATATATACTTGATAAAGTATATACTGAGTATCTTCTTAGAAGAGGTTTGACGTTGCTTACAAATAGGGAGACTACTTTACTCCTATCACCCCCAATCATTATTAATAGTCCCTCCTTTACCCTTAAAAGTGTCACAATTTCAGTGATAATATGTGTGCTCACCATGTTTTCAGAAGAGTCACCGTCACGGAGAGTACTTGAGAAACCATATTATTCCCCCATATTCATTTAGGCAAAGGTTATGTTGCTGTAACAAAGGGGACCCCCCACTCACCCCTCCAAATACTGTGGTTTAAAGAATACAGAGCTTATTTTCTTTCTCACCTAACAGTTCTGACATGATTTGTCCAGGTTGGCAGGATCTTTTCTCCACAGGGTCGTCCAGGAACCAAAAAGTTCCTTCCATATGGTTGTGCCACCATCTCACAGGCGGTCAAATTTGTCTACATATTTGAATCAAGATTGTAGTCGGGCTCCAACTCACAGGAAGCAGAAGAGGGAGAATGAAGGAGAGCATGCCCAAAGGCTGAGAGCCCAGAACCAAAGGCAGCGCATACCATTTCTGCTCCCATTTCTCTTGGCAAGAACCTAGTTACATGCCATGCCTCGTGTTTTATCCTTAGTTCCTTTGAAAGCAAAGCCTGGAGCAAAAGCTGTTGTCTTATTTTATCAGGGAGTGCAACGCGGAGAAGCAGAAGTGAGGAAGACTGGAATGCTGTAAGGAAGGAGTGAAAGCAAATGGGAGGGGGCATTACTGAGTTGGCTAACACATGGTATCAAGTTCTTGTGGGATTATGTTTTGGGAGGCCATGCACAGTGGTGGAGAAGAATTTATTCACTGGTTTCTATTTTCTATTGGAAAGGTTCAGAGGCATTAAATCCCCTGAAGTTTTAAGTTGAGCATCTTTTCTTCCTTCCTTTTTTCCTTCCATCCATCCATCCATTTAACACAGTTCTATGATGTACCATTCTATGAGTTCGGACCAACGAATACAGTTGTGTAACCACCACTATAAAGATAATAGTACATTATCTCCAAAAGTTCCTTTTCATCCATTTGCAGCCATCCCCTCCCCTCACTTCAGCCCCCGTCAACCACTGCTCTTTGTTCTGTCACTGTGTTTTGCCTTTTGCAGGATGTCATATAAATGTAATTACACTGTATGTAGCCTTTTGATTCTGGCTTCTTTCACTTAACATAACGTGTTCATTCTTTTTTCATTTTCAGTGTATCGTTTGCATTGCTGCTGGTGCTTTGGTGTTATATCTTTTTTTTTAATTGAAGTATAGTTGATTTACAATGTTGTGTTAGTTTCAGGTGTACAGTTAAGTGATTCAGATATATATACAGATATATGTATATACATATATATTCTTTTTTAAATTAATTTTTATTTATTTTTGGCTGCATTGGGTCTTCGCTGCTATGCGTGGACTTTCTCTAGTTGTGGCGAGTGGGGGCTACTCTTCGTTGCGGTGCACGGGCTTCTTGTGGTGGTGGCTTATCTTTGCTGCGGAACATGGGCTCTAGGCATGCGGGCTTCAGTAGTTGTGGCACACAGGCTCAGTAGTTGTGGCTCATGGGCTCTAGAGCGCAGGCTCAGTAGTTGTGGCGCACGGGCTTAGTTGCTCCGCGGCAAGTGTGATCTTCCCAGACCAGGGCTCGAACCCGTGTCCCCTGAACTGGCAGGTGGATTCTTAACCACTGTGCTACCAGGGAAGTCCTACATATATATATTCTAAAAACTAAAAACAAGAATCTTGTATATAAATGTGTATTAGTTAGACAAAAAAAACAACCTAAATGTCTATCAACGGATGAATGGATAAGTGTTGTATGTCAATACAGTGGACTATTATTCAGGAATAAAAGGGAAAGAGTACTGATACATGCAACGATGTGAGTGAAGCTTGAAAATATGCTAACCTAAAGACGCCAATAACAAAAAGCCATACACTGTTTGACTCCATTTATGTGAAACGCCCAGAATAGAGAAATCTATAGAAACACAAAGTCGATTCCCTAAGAATGGGGGAATGGAGATTTGGTGGGGGATGACAGCTAAAGGGTGCCAGTTTTTTGTGGGGGAGCATACTGAAATGTTCTAAAAGTGATTGTAGTGATGGATACACAACTCCGTGAATATAATAAACATGTTAAATTGTATACTTAAAAAAACATTAAAAAAACCATAATATGTTGGATGTTCACCTATGTTGTTTCCTGTATCAACTTTTTTATTGTTGCGTAGTATTCCATAGTCCAGATGTAGCAGAGTTTGATGATCCATTCATCAGTCAAAAGGCATACAGCTTGGGAGTTTCCCTGGTGGCGCAGTGGTTGAGAATCTGCCTGCTAATTCAGGAGACACGGGTTTGAGCCCTGGTCTGGGAGGATCCCACATGCCGCGGAGCAGCTAGGCCCGTGAGCCACAATTACTGAGCCTGCGCGTCTGGAGCCTGTGCTCCACAACAAGAGAGGCCGCGAAAGTGAGAGGCCCGCACACCGCAATGAAGAGTGGCCCCCGCTTGCCACAACTAGAGAAAGCCCTCGCACAGAAACGAAGACCCAACACAGCAAAAATTAATTAATTAATTAATAAAGTCCTACCCCCAACATCTTTAAAAAAAAAAAAAGGCATACGGCTTGCCTCCAGTTTGGATCCTTATGAATAAAGATCCGATAAATATTCACATACATGTTTTTGTATGAACAGGTCTTCATTTCTCTTGTAAACGCCACAACAATCTTTTGAGTTAGACATTAATGTCCCTATGATACAGGTGAAAAAACTGGGTTAAGTAAAAACTAAATTTAAGTAACTGACCTGGTGTCATGCAGCTATTTGAGCGGTGAAAAAATGGATTTGAACCCAGGTGTCTCAAGCTCATGGTCTTTGAGAAAGACACATAAACAAACAATTACATTACATATAAGCAAATACATGTACGATAAGTTATATAATAGGAAAATAGGCGCCAATAAAATATAATGGAACCTGAGAAAAGTGTGCGTAACCCTTTTCCCTAGATGATCATACAGCTCTCCAGGTTGAGCCTAAAATTCTGGTCTGAAAGCATGAGCTGGTGTTCTCTAAGCAGGCAGATGGTGGAAGGGTTAGAATGTTAAGTGTTACAGGGACAAGGACCTTGGTCAGTTTTATTATCTGCTGCCTCCCAAGAATCTGGAACTGTATCTTGCATATAGAAGGCACTCAATAAGTAGTTCTTGAATGAATGAATGAATGAACTTCAGGCAAAGGTTCATAGCATGTAAGGGCAGGGTACCTGCTTTACACTGAGTCCCCTTGTCTAGTACATGGTCTCCCCTTCAGGTGTGAGAGACATTTTCTAGCTGCTTCTCATGGAGGCCTTTGCAGAAATCTTGACATGGTTTCTAAACTTCCAGCTGTCCAGTGGCCACACCCTGTCCCCTGAGCCCTGGGAGTCAAGAGTCTTTATCTCTAACAAGCCCCTTTCGACAAGCCAGATTCTGACCTCTGTGAGCTGCCCCAGGGTGCAAACAAAACAGAGATGGGAAACTCAGGGGGCAGGTTATCTGCCAGTTTCTGTTTCTTGTCTCTAAGGCACCAGCTCAGGTTTTAGCCAAAGAAGGTTAAAGCCCATGGAGTGGCAGGTCCCAGGGGAGAGAGAAGGGAAAGACGCACTATTATCCCAGAAGTTGGCAAAAGACATGGGGCAGGGAGGTGGTCAGGCGGCTGCACTGGGTATCAGAAAGGCAGGTGGAGAGGCTGCCGTCCTTCTTTCCTTACTACAAAAGTGTTACCTGCTATTATGGAAAAATTTTAAACCACTAAAAATCAAGAGTCTAAAATGATCCCCATCCCAACACTGAAAGTCACAGTTAACATATCAGCAAAGATATTTGTTTCCTAGGGGCGTACGTGGGCACGCAAGTGCACGCAATGGAATGATACCTGTAAAATGCATTCTCACATAATGGAATATCAGGAACATTTTGTACCATCATCAACTGTCAACCAATTGATTTTAAATAGCTGCATTTTCTTCAGAAATTGATTTAACCATTTATCAGGATACATTTTCATGATTGTTTTCAGAAAAAGAATGTCATGTGGTGCTTAAGAGAACGGGCTTTGGTGTGGGTTACGGATTTCAGTCCCATTTTTTGGCACTTCCTGACTTGCGTAACCTTGGGCATGGGACTTAGTTACGTTACGTCATCAATAAAATGAGGATGCTAACAGTACCTGCTTCACAGGTCTCTCGCACAGAGCCCATGAGATGATTCACATGAAATACTTGGCATTGTACCCACCACGTAGGAAACCCTCCATATATTCAACGCACAGCTATAATTATGAGTATAAAAAATAAACAATACAGAAAAATATAAAAATTTAAAAATCACCTGCAAGCCTACCGCCTAGAGATAATTGATATTATCTGTGTCTTATTACACTTGAGCTCCTGTAAACAATACCTGGCAGGCATCTGTCCCTGCCAAGTACTATTGTCCTGTAGCCTACATCATCTTTTTTTAATGACAGCAGCACATTTCACTGATATGAATATGCCAGGATATATTCTTTTTTGTTTTTTTAAAGATTTTTAAAATAAATTTACTTATTTATTTATTTTTGGCTGCGTTGGGTCTTCATTGTTGCACGCGGGCTTTCTCTAGTTGCGGTGAGCGGGGGGTACTCTTCATTTCAGTATGCAGGCTTCTCACTTCAGTGGCTTCTCTTATTGCGGAGCACAGGCTCTAGGCGCGCGGGCTTTAGTAGTTATGGCACGTGGGCTCAGCAGCTGTGGCTCATGGGCTCTAGAGTGCAGGCTCAGTAGTTGTGGCGCACGGGCTTAGTTGCTCCGCCGCATGTGGGATCTTCCTGGACCAGGGCTCGAACCCATCTGCCCTGCAATGGCAGGCGGATTCTTAACCACTGCGCCACCAGGGAAGCCCCCAGGATACATTCTTGACACAGAAGAAAATAAAGCCCAGAAGAACAGAAGCCCTGGGTTATGAGCCTGGCCAGATCTTCATGGTGCACATTTCCTAAGGCAGGCTAAGAATAATCTCACCACAAGCTCAACTCTGCAGAGTCAGGAAGCATCTGAGAACTGTGTCCCCATTTCCTAATCGGAGCTGTCCTTGATTGTTCCAGGACAACACCCTTCACCTGCATACTCTATTTGGCACTCAGACGAATAAAAATGGGAAACAAAGTCTCCTGGTCGCTCCTGCTGACTCAGCAAGCAGGGGCCCCCGTGGGGTTCGGGGCAGTTTGGCCAAGCAGGCTCTCAGGCTCCGCTGAGATTCACAGCCTCCTGGGGGCCAGATGGGGGGATGGCTTGTTTACACTGCACCCAGACCAAACAGGGGGGGAAACTGTAACCCCTTTCGTTTTCCCCTGATGCCGTAAAAAGAAATCTGATTTTATCACACAAAGAAAATGTTTCTTTTTCTCATTTTTTCTTTCTCTCCTTTCCTTTTTCCCTACTTCTTTTTTCTTCGCCTCCTTCCCCTCTTCTTTCTTTCTTCCCTGCTCCCCCCTCTTCCCCCTTTCTCTTTCTTGCTTTTTCCTTCTTTCTAAGTTCCATAACGAAGTACTTTTGGGGGAAAGTTTAAAAAGAAATAAATCTTTTATTTTCAGAGCCAGAGGAATTTTTTTCTTTTTTTGGCCAGAGATTTATTTGCAGCTGAAAGAACTGAGGAAATATATAGGCCAAAAGCCTGTTTCTTATTCAGGCCAAATGTCCATGGAAAGTACTAAAAGGACTGAACTTCATGGTGACCTTAGCAAATACGTTTTTGGAAAAAGCGGATTGGAGTATGGTTTCTACCCATGCCCATGCCTCTATGGTCCTCTTTCCCAGCCCCACCCACTGAAGAGACCATCCCTGCAATCAGACAGGAAGTGGCACTGAAGACAGGGGTGGCTAACGCCAGCTATATGTCATCTGGAATCTGACAACTGTCAGTTCTTCAGTCTCTTAGGAGTCATTGATCAATATACTGCATGAGCTAAAGACCCATAGCTTGCAACTGCAGCCCTCACATTTCCATCCCTGTTTATTTACTAAGAAAGCAATATGGAGCGGTAGTTAAAAGCACCAATCCCAACTCTGCTATTTACATACTACATATCTTCAAGAAAAGGACAGCTTCTCCAAGATTCCATTTCCCCATCTCTGGGAAGAGGAATAACCACGGCATACATCCGACGAGCTTGTGTGTTCAAGTGCTTAGCCCAGCACCTTACTCAAGTAATCTACAGCCACTGGTAGTTAGTACGGATAATTCAGTTAGCTGGGAACTCAACTCATCAAATTATCATCTAGCCCATGCTTTCTACGACGAAAAACACACGTCTGTTTATCAAATGCTCTTGTCGGAATCGAAGTGCGTGATACCCGGAGTACTTTACTGATCGATCAAAAACAAACAACTGAAAGAGGAAATAAAGTTAGGCCAGTGTGACCTGAGCTTCTGCAGGCTCTCAGCCATTGCTGGCTGCGCTGCCTTTCCTGGATGTTCATACAGGGTGTGTTTAATGATCGGGTTCCAGTGCTACATCCACTGCCTTCTAGTTTTTTGAATCCACATTTTTCTCATTTTTGAAAACTGGAATAACATATTCCTGTCTCCAGTTCCCTGGCCTGGCTCCCGGTTTCTGATTTCTCTAAGATTGCTGACAGTGGTTTGGTAATCACATCTGCAAGTCCTTTCTATACTCTAGAATTTAATCCAGCTTGAACCCACTAGTGTCTGGTTCCCCTTTTATTACCTCTTGTGCTATCTTGGTCTTCACTTTGTTCCTTAAAATCATGTTTTATATTGTGTTTTATATATATTATATGTTTATATATATTATATGTATTTTAATATATATAATGAAATACATATGAAATAATATAAATATATATGTAATACATGTTTATGGCTGAAAGTTTTTATTTAATTTTTTCAAACATCTTTATTGGAGTATAATTGCTTTGCGATGGTGTGTTAGTTTCTGCTGTATGAAACAGTTTCTGCATCAGCCATATGTGTACATATATCCCCATATCTCCTCCCTCTTGCATCTCCCTCCCACCCTCCCTATCCCACCCCTCTAGGTGGACACAAATCTTGGAGCTGATCTCCCTGTGCCATGTGGCTGCTTCCTACAAGCTATCTATATTACATTTGGTAAGTCCATATCTGTCCATGCCACTCTCTCACTTCATGCCAGCTTACCCTTCCCCCTCCCCATGTCCTCAAGTCCATTCTCTACGTCTGTGTCTTTATTCCTGTCCAGCCCCTAGGTTTTTCAGAACCATTTTTGTCCTTCTTTCTCTAATTGCTTTAGGTGTAAGGTTAGGTTTATTTGAGATGTTTCTTGTTTCTTAAGGTAGGACTGTACTGCTACAAACTTCCCTCTTAGAACTGCTTTTGCTGCATCCCATAGGTTTTGGGTCATCATGTTTTCATTGTCATTTGTTTCTAGGTATTTTTTGATTTCTTCAGTGATCTCTTGGTTATTTAGTAGCATATTGTTTAGCCTCCATGTATTTGTATTTTTTACAGATTTTTTCCTGTAATTGATATCTAGTCTCATAGCATTGTGGTCGGAAAAGATACTTGATACAATTTCAATTTTCTTGAATTTACCAAGGCTTGATTTGTGACCCAGGATATGATCTATCCTGGAGAACATTCCATGAGAACTTGAGAAGAAAGTATATTCTGTTGTTTTTGGATGGAGTGTCCTATAAATATCAATTAAGTCCATCTTTTTTAATGTATCATTTAAAGCTTGTGTTTCCTTATTTATTTTCATTTCGGATGATCTGTCCATTGGTGAAAGTGGGGTGTTAAAGTCCCCTACTATGACTGCGTCCCTGTCGATTTCCCTTTTTATGGCTGTTAGCATTTGCCTTATGTATTGAGGTGCTCCTATGTTGGGTGCATAAATATTTACAATTGTTATATCTTTTTCTTGGATGGATCCCTTGATCATTATGTAGTGCCCTTCTTTGTCTCCTGTAATAGTCTTTATTTCAAACTCTGTTTTAGCTGATATGAGAACTGCTACTCCAGCTTTCTTTTGATTTCCATTTGCATGGAATATCTTTTTCCATCCACTCACTTTCAGTCTGTATGTGTCTCTAGGTCTGAAGTGGGTCTCTTGTAGACAGCATATATACGGGTCTTGTTTTTGTATCCATTCAGCCAGTCTATGTCTTTTGGTTGGAGCATTTAATCTATTTACATTTAAGGTAGTTATCAATATGTATGTTGCTATTACCATTTTCTTAATTGTTTTGGATTTGTTATTGTAGGTCTTTTCCTTCTCTTGTGCTTCCTGCCTAGAGAAGTTCCTTTAGCATTTGTTGTAAAGCTGGTTTGGTAGTGCTGAATTCTCTTAGGTTTTGCTTGTCTGTAAAGGTTTAAATTTCTCTGCAGAATCCAAATGAGATCCTTGCTGGGTAGAGTATTCTTGGTTGTACGTTTTTCCCTTTCATCACTTTAAATGTGGCCTGCCACTCCCTTCTGGCTTGCAGAGTTCCTGCTGAAAGATCAGCTGTTAACCTTATGGGGATTCCCTTGTATGTTATTTGTTGTTTTTCCCTTGCTGACTTAAATATTTTTTCTTTGTATTTAATTTTTGATAGTTTGATTAATATGTGTCTTGGCGTGTTTCTCCTTGGATTTATCCTGTATGGGACTCTCTGCCCTTCCTGGGCTTGATTGCCTATTTCCTTTCCCATATTAGGGAAGTTTTCAACTATAATCTCTTCAAATATTTTCTCAGTCCCTTTCTTTTTCTCTTCTTCTTCTGGAACCTCTATAATTCGAATGTTGGTGCATTTAATATTGTCCCAGAGGTCTCTGAGACTGTCCTCAATTCTTTTCATTCTTTTTTCTTTATTCCTCTCTGCGGTAGTTATTTCCACTATTTTATCTTCCAGGTCATTTATCCATTCTTCTGCCTCAGTTATTCTGCTATTGATTCCTTCTAGAGAATTTTTAATTTCATTTATTGTGTTGTTCATCATTGCTTGTTTGCTCTTTAGTTCTTCTAGGTCCTTGTTAAACATTTCTTGTATTTTCTCCATTCTATTTCCAAGATTTTGGATCATCTTTACTATCATTACTCTGAATTCTTTTTCAGGTAGACTGCCTATTTCCTCTTCCTTTGTTTGGTCTGGTGGGTTTTTACCTTGTTCCTTCATCTGCTGTGTGTTTCTCTGTCTTCTCACTTTGCTTAACTTACTGTGTTTGGGGTCTCGTTTTTGCAGGCTGCAGGTTTGTAGTTCCCGTTGTTTTCGGTGTCTGCCCCCAGTGGCTAAGGTTGGTTCAGTGGGTTGTGTAGGCTTCCTGGGGGAGGGGACCAGTGCCTGTGTTCTGGAGGATGAGGCTGGATCTTGTCTTTCTGGTGGGCAGGGCCACATCCAGTGGTGTGTTTTGGGGTGCCTGTGACCTTATTATGATTTTAGGCAGCCTCTCTGCTAATGGGTGTTTTTTTTTCCTGTCTTACTAGTTGTTTGGCATAGGGTGTACAGCACTGTAGCTTGCTGGTCGTTGAGTGGAGCTGGGTCTTAGCGTTGAGATGGAGGTCTCTGGGAGAGCTTTTGCCATTTGATATTACCTGGACCCGTTTGAAATTATTGGACCCTGGTGGACCAATATCCTGAACTCGGCTCTCCCACCTCAGAGGCACAGGCCTGACACCCGGCCGGAGCACCAAGACCCTGTCTGCCACATGGCTACGATGAAAAAGGAGAAAAATAAATAAATAAATAAAATAAAGTAAAATAAAGTTATTAAAGTAAAAAATGAAAAAACTATTATTAAAAATAAAAAAGTAATACAAAATTGAAAAAAAGAAAGAAAGAAAAAAGAGAGCAACCAAACCAATAAACAAATCCACCAATGATAACAAGCGCTAAAGACTGCACTAAAAAAAAAAAAAAAAGGACAGACAGAACCCTAGGACAAATGGTAAAAGCAAAGAAGGCACAGCATGGTGGTAAAGGTTATCCCTTAGGGGCTGCTGGTACTCATGATCAGGCGACCCTTTCTGGAACTGCTGATTGAGAAAATGTAGCAGGTCCTGTTCAGGTTTCCTCCTGATGAATGATAGTCAAAGAAGATAGGCTTTGAATCCAAAAAGTAAGTGAAAGTTGTTAAAATATGGTTAAAGCAAAACGATGAGGCCAGAAATCTTTGGTAATCCTAGCAAACGGGGATAATAATGGCACCTTCTGATTTGGTGTAACACCTTTCCAGTATTTTGCTGTGTGGAAACACACACACAATCTGTTGGATAAACAAAGCATGAAGATGCCTCCATATAATTCTTTTTCTACATCTTTATATCTAATGTTAGCATAGGCTTCAGTGTAGGAATGTGAGATCATTTTTACTGAGTTCAGCCCCTTTGTTTGAGCACTTTGGCTTTTCAGCTATTTGCTGCGCTATCAAGGTTACAGTCATGACATTGATAAACGGAGCACGTGCTCAGTAAACAGCCTCTGATATCCTTATGCAAGGAGGCTCCAGAGGCACGAGAACACAGACTTCAGAGTTAGAGGTGCCGTGTACTGATGTTTCTCATCCTTCTCCTATATGGCTGACCTCAGGCAGATCACCCCATTCCTCAGGGACTCACACTCCATTCTGAGAACTCTCTCCTGCTAAAGGGCGTGACAGACAGTGGCTCCCAGAATGGCTTCTTGTGAAGGTTAAATGGGACCCTGAATATAATGCTTACAGCACAGTGCCTGGTTCTTAAGGAATATCTGAAAGATGGTAGCTGCTGCTGTTACTATTATTTATGTCGTAAGATCCTGTATGGTTCAAGTTCTATGTACTTTCAAAGTAAAGACACTGTTAGAAGTCAATGACTCCCTTAATTCTGGAATTTACATTTTGAACTCAATGCAGTGAATGGAATCCAACAGCCTACCATAAATAGCATCAGCATGAGGACTCACATGGAGACACTCATTTCAGATGTGTAACAGTTCTGCTGTGACAGGACATACATGATCCTAAAAATTATCATGCAATGCAAAGTAGCGCAAGGAATACCACAGGGCTCATGGGAAATGGGGCTACAGCAGAGGCTCTCAGTTACTCATAAAATCTCGAAATCTCATGTAATTTTGCCCCTCTCCCCAGGGAACACTTGGCAATGTCTACAAACATTTTTGTCACAACTGGGAGGGGGTGGGCAGGAGAGGAGGTGGTGCTACTGGAGTCTAGTAGGGGGAGGGCAGGGTTGTTGCTAAATCCCCTCCCCTGCACAGTCCCCAGGGCACAAAATGATCCAGCCCCAAATGCCAAGAGTAACAAGGTTGAGAAACCCTAGGTTAGAGGTACAACACTCAAAACCTTGTCAGCAATACATTAAAAAAAAAAGAATACGAATCTAATAAAAACAGAAACACTGTTTTACCTATGTTAATTGGTGAAAAAAATGCATAAATAACTGCAATAAATATACACTTTGCCTTGAAAAAGACCTGTCATTGCCTGTGGAAATGGGTGTTGGAAGGGTCTCAGCTTGTGAGCAATTATGAAGTGGTGGAAGCAGGGTTATCTAAAACTGGATGGAAAGCTCTAGATGTGGATGGTGTGGCTCATAACATGTGGAGTGAACCAAGGTAGCTGGTGGATGTCTGAGGGTGTGTGTGTGTGTGTGTGTGTGTGTGTGTGTGTGTGTGTGTATGTGTGTGTGTGCGTGTGTGTATTTTGTGTATTCCCACACAGCCCAGTTCAGCGCGGGACAGTTTTCTAATGCTCGTCAAGTGTTTTTTGGGGGACGAAATCTTGCATAAGCTAACATGAAATTTGACTATATCCAAATTATTCCCTAATATATCAATGGCACTAGAACAAATCCATGTGTTCAAAACATGTCTTAGAGCAGAACTGACTGTCCATATTTATTGAATTGACTAAAACTGTACTTCACAGCAACGATTCTCGAAAGTGCGATAGACTGCATTATCAAAGAGACCTTCAACCAACAGAAATTATCAGACAGAAATGTTCCAGAGAAGCCCTGTTTAAATAAAACCCTTTCACACGCCATTGTATATAGCACAAGACTTTTCCATGACCTGGCAAGTGGCCTATACTATTTATAACAGTCTATTTAAAATTCTGTATAATGCTGAAATATTTAAGGATGAAATTATATGATATGTGGAATTTGCTTCAAAATAATCCCAGATGGGGACAGTGGGTATTGGGGCTAAGAGGAAACAGGAATGGTCATGTGTTCACAAATGAAATGAGAAGATTGGAACATGGGGCTTGGTTATAATCTCTCTACTTTTGTGTGATAAAAAGAAAAAGAAGAGTTAATTATGTCTAAGCAGTGCATTTGCAAGCAGGTTCATATAAATACTGATTTTAAATGGTGATTTTTAAATGGCTGTTTTTGAACACAGGGTTCCTGTGTAGCTATTGAAGTGAAATATCACGTTAAAAAGACAGGCTGTACTGAAGGTATTTAAAGCATGCTTTCTTTCTGCAGTTTCCAAAGGACTGGGTCTTACAAGTAGAGTATGATGATTAGTAAAATCAGGTGTCAAAAGGAGAAAATTAACACTCAAGCCAAGGTCAGTGACCAGGGCCTGTCACTCGGAGGGGTTGTTTCACAAGCTGAGAATATCATAAGCCCTCACAGTAGAGGTGAGACTGCCAGCCAGGCCCTGGGCAGATTTGCTCCATGGGAAGAGTGACTGAGAAGCATATCGTGGTGGTTAAGTGCATGGGTGGGCCTTAGAGTCTGACCTCACTGGGGAGGCTTGATTCCACCAAGTGACCTTGGGCAAGTTAACCTAATCACTCTGAAAAATTTTGTTTCCCTTCAAGTTTGTGAAAACTGGATTCTCTATGTAAAGAAAAAAAAAAGAGCAAGATTTAAAGAAACAACAAAATAAAGGCACATCAATAGATTTGCCAAAGCCCCTGAGCAACTCTGTGTTACTCTTTGGAGCACCAGATGAAAACTAGAAATACTCTCCCCTGAAAAACACACCAATGAATTCACAAAAACATTTGCATCAACGTCTGGAGAGTCACAGACCTCTTAACATCCATCCAAGGCAGTGGGTTAAGAATCTGGATTACAGCCGCACCCACCTTCAGTCTAGAAGCCGAGGGGTGGAGACAGGTTGAATATGTCCCTGGCACCGCAGCTGTCCCTCCTGACCTATTTCTCCTATCTGAACTGTTTCCTCCAGTCTCCAAATCTACCCCATTCTTCCCAGTCCGTCAATTTCAGGAAGCCCTTCTCATCCAGTGCTATCTGCAGAAATTTCTCCTCTGACCTCACAGTAAGTAACTTATCAGTGCTGCTATTTTGGTCCTTAATTGTACACTCTAAGGATGCTTGCCTGACGATTCCTGGATCTGCGTATGTGCGTGTTGCCTGTATAACTAGATTGTGAGCAACACCATTTATCGCACTTCCTAGTGGATCCTCCCAGAACAAACCATGTAGAAAACTAACAAACAGATATGTGGTTTGAAATGAAATATTTGTCGAATGAATGCTTCAATCAATCTTTTACCCTTTTCCTTACTCCTTTCCCTAATACTTTAAGTTTAGTACTCTATGCTCCTTCTGTCTGGAGCCCCTTTTCCCCAGGACTCCCTAGCACACTCCCATTTATGTTTTGAATCTCAGCCCAGAACCTGCAGAGAAGTCCTCTGTCCCCCACTTTCTACCTCTCTTGCCGCCCTCCTCCTCCCCAACTTCATGGGATAGCCTCTGCAAAGACCACTGCCATGTATCTACATGCAGCGCACCATATGGCAGTGATTCCCCATGGGTGGTCTACGCACTGCAGAGGATATGTGAGGCGCACTGGGTATGTGGTACATGGAGGAACAGGTTCACTTGTTCATGCATTTATTTTAATGTGCATTTGTAACAATGTAATTAATATATCAGACCCAGGATTTCACAATGTATTGATTAGGATGAGGCTAAGCGAAAAAGAGAGACAGAAAGTCAGTTTAAAGAAAAATAGTGAGTGAGATAAGAATAGTGAGTCCCCCTTGCTATGGTTTTAGAGCAAAATCTGTGAAGGTGGGGTGCGTTCATTCAGTCAGTATTTTTGAGCACAAGACTGACATTTGGAAAAGGTAGGTGTTTTGTAACATAGGCATCTCCCTTCCTAGGAGGCAGGGACAGGACCTAACTCAGCTCCACAACCCCCGGACTTGAGGCTCACGCATGGTTTGCTGAATCAAATCATGCAGAACTGCATTAAAAAATTCTGTCCCAGAATCAGCTTTGCCTCCTTAAAACACTATCTTTTCTGCTGCCTGGAACAGAGGGAAAGCAGGAAGAGGGGAAAGAAGATCACAACTCCTCTTCTCCCACCACATCCCCAAGTGGTACAAATATACCGTCACAGGAGCCTACCCCAATCTAAGCCCACCGGATGCCTTTTTTTGTTGCTCTGTTATCTTCCCGGCTGTTCTAGTCAGCATAAAAGCTTACTTAGGCATGTGCAAAGAGCGGTCATTGCCTTTAGCGCAATTAACCAAGGACTCTCAGAGCCTCCTTTACCATGAGGAGTGGTTTTACCCACCCAGGCATTTGCTAACTCCAAGGAACAAGGAGCTAGCTATGGGTGGGGCGGCGAGGGGGGGGGCGGCGGCGGGGGGGGGGGGGGGGGGGGGGGGGGGGGGCGGATTTACTGCAAGAGGAAAAGCAAAACTCGAAAATTGCCCAAAGGGAAAACTGAGTCAACCAGCACCTACCGGAAGAGACTGGAGGGTGGGGATGGAGGGGGAGGTTGCAGAGGGCTCTCCCCCAGGAGGCAGCTGAAACCCCCCAGTTCTGAAGGTCTTTGTGTAAGAGGTGAGGGGCTGTGGTGGGCCCAGGGGGGTGTGGCTGGCTAGAGAACAAAGAAAGGAAAAGGGAAAGTCAAAGGTGCTTCCACTTTTCAAGGTGACTTAGTTGAACGAATCCAAGATTGAACTGGCTCTAATCACTAGTGATTCATTTTGAGAAAATCACAAAGGGGCTCTTTCCCCTCCTCCGCCCCCCCCAGTTTCCGCTTTAGGGATTTCCCAGGCTAAGAGGGCAGCCCAGCTTGAGTCACTGGGTTTAAGAAACCAAGAAATGATAACATGAAACAGATCGACTACCCTTCTAAGGACTGTTAACCCTGTGTTTACAAGAATTCTTTTAACAATAATTTATCTACAGTCCAATTTGGATTCTTGTAAATCTGTTTACTATAAGGCTCCTGATTTCTTTCTTTTTTCTTTTGCACTATATCTTCCAACTTGGAATGATGAGAGGTCCACCTAGAAAAAAATGACAAGTTGAAATTCTCATCATTTACGTCTGCTGCTCGTTACCAGGTACAGGGAACAGCTCTCCTTCTTCAAGGGGAGCGGTTAGGTATCTTTAATAGAGCGATTTCACCGGAGCATCGATATAATTTCATTTCTATTTGACTGAGAATAACTGTTAGCATTTTTGAGTGCCTGATGTATTCTAGGCACTTAACATACATCATTTTCTTTATTTCACAAAAGAATCCAATGAGATAAGTAATATTTCCTTATTGAACTGTTAAGAAAACTAAGACCCAGGAAAGCTACGTGATCGGTCCACCACCACCCAGCTAATTAGAGGCAGAGCCAAGATATGATCGTCAGGTTTTATCTCTTCCAAATTATAGGTCTTTGCACTCCCCTTATTGCTGTTCAAGAAACTCTATAGAGAAAGGACTTACAGAAAGAAAAAAGGAATGAGATTTAATAGAGGAGTCAAGTAAAATATGACTTATCACAGATATCCATAACGTATGACATATCCCTTGCTATGAAATAACTGAACAACCTCACTTCTTTTTTCATAAGCACTGCTCAGCCTCCGTGAGTCTCCCTGGGCATGTGCCTTAATGTCCTCTGTTCATCCCCCAGTCAGATAACCTCAAACCACACTGACATCACACTATTTATTTTGTTAACGGTTGGGAAGATGGGGAATGGCCATTTATGGGACATGCATTTCTTATTAGACTATTTAATTCCTAGTATTTGTGAGTACCAAGAGCCCAGTGTTCAACAATCACTCATTTCCATGAGGATCTGAGATTCTGAAAAGAAAGTTTCATTACAATTGTGGAGTCTCTGTCGTTTCCAATTCAAGGAGTATCTTCTCTTACTGTGAAATAATTGAATAGCCAGAGTCAGTAGAGACGGAGAGAGAACAAAGGGCTGACATCTCTAAAAGAAGCAGAAGATGAGAGAGACTAAAGGGAAAGCCCATCTTCCAGGACCACACTTTGTGGCTCTGCTATATTCATACCTCATCACGATGATGCGCCATCTTGAATATTCATGCCATTGCACTGTTTTTATTTTCTGAGTATTGGTTTCAATGCTTAATGATAATCCATGGGGTATCGTCTTCCCAGAAACAACCTCCTTATTCATGGACTGTCTGAATTGACTGCTCGATTTAGCAGTGATAAAAATAAAGTACAAGGGCTTCATGTTTCTTAATTACCCGAAAGGAGGATAACTCGTAGTGCCGGGCCCTAAGGAGGTCTCCTCGCAAGTCCCGGTCATGTTCACCCCAGTTGCCCTCTTGGAGAGAGCTCTGTCTAGGAACTTTCAACCTTCAATGTTGTAATGTACTACCGTGCATGCACTTCTAGCCCTTCGTATCCCCGGGCCAAATATTGGGGTAACAACTGCCCTTTCATGATATTGTCCAGACCCTCTTAAGCCCGCTCTCACACTCCGCAGCATTCTTGTAGGCTGCTAGAAAGACTGGAGCTGGGCAGGCTCATAAAACACAAGAAATGTGCCTCCTTCTTAAAGATCCCAGCCGCTCAGCATACTCTCGCTGGGGGGTTGTGCATTCTCTAGATCCCTCAACGTTCCAAGCAGAATCCTGAGCCAGTAGCTTAGGTTTGAGTCGAAATGAATCAAGGGAGGAAGGGCACATGTTGTTATCATTTCCCTTTACAGATGATGAAACCAAAACCAATAGGTCCAAATCATTTGCCTGGTGTCACAAACCTAACTGATCATAAATGGTCAGGCTGGCCATTCAACGCTTAAATAAGGGGTGTCTCGGTGGTTGTCGGAGATATATTTTTAGAGGATGGCTAGAGTTGGATGTTACCTAAGTAAGGTATCAAGAGCAGAAAATGAAAGGGAATGGGGGAGCAAAAGGGGACCGTGCTGTGAAGGATCTGTGGGAAGACCTCTTGGAGTCATGGGCTATGTGGCTAAGGAAGTGAAAGCTGTCTTTGCCACAGGCGGTTGAATGTAAGCTTTTAAGAGTGTGGGCTCACAACGTCACTAACTACGGAAAGTCAGAATGAAAGATACATTTGTCTTTGCCTCATTTTCCTCATTTCTTAAATGTACAAATAATACCACTACCTCACAAGGTTGTTATATGGAAGAAATTAGATCACCTAGATCAGAGTTTCTCAACAGACGCATTATGGAAATTTGGGGCTGTGTAATTCCTTGCTGGGGGTGGGGGGGAGGTTATCTTGTGCATTGTGGGATGTTTAGCAGCATCCCTGGCCTCCAGTAGATGCCAATACGATATCCCCTACCCTCAGTCCTGACAATCAGAAATGTCTCCAGACATTGCCAAAGGTCACTTGGGAGGCAAAAGTGCCCCCAGTTGAGAACCACAGATCTAAAGGTCTTGGTATAGTGGGAGGCATACAGCAAGTATTTAAGAACTCATGCTATGATTGTTTACGCCCCTATCTGCTCCTTCTTCCTTTCCAAGATGTCTTTTCTTTGACCCCTTCCAAATAACGCCATGTCTTCTGCCCCATCACTTGCATTCAAAACCACCTTCCTGAGGAAGGAAGCTGACAAGTCCATTTACATTGGGAGTGTTTTCATTTTAGTCAGGGTACAGCACCCTAAGCCAAGCTTGAAGAGGTTAAGTTTAGGCAACAGTGATCTGGGTGAAGAAGTATTTTAGGGAAAATTTCTTCCTAAACTCTCAGAGGACAAGCTATTCAAACTGTAATGTACGTTGCCCAGTTGTAAGATGTGAATGAGTGCTTCTCCTAATGTGTTCTCTGGAACGCCAGTTCTAAGGGTGTGGGAGTGGTATATAGTAAGAAGGTCCTTCGGTGAAAAGAATTTGAGAAATTCTGGGTCAATCAAAACTAAACAAATCTCTTTACTTCTCAGGCCTGCTCAGAGCTTTTAAGATGCTACTATGCACTACGATTATTCGTGAAGAGATATGGTCTGTAGCTTTTCACAAGCTCATTTTTACATAGCACTAATTTTTGTAGGCCAGGGGTCAGCAAAATACAGCCTGTAGGCCAAATCTGGTCTACTGCCTATTTCTGTAAATAAAATTTTATGGTAACACAGCCACACGCATTTATTTATATATTATCTATGGCTGCTTTCAGACTACACAGTAATTTGAGTAGTGACAGACACCCTAAGGCCTACAAAACCGAAATCCTTCACTATCTGTTGTTTGAAGGAAAACGTTTATCAACTCCCATTACAGACTGAATGGTCTGTGAGATACACACTAGGAAACACTGTTTAGAGAACCTCAGTACTGGAGGATTTTTAAAGGTCACCTAGTGCATTTGTGGCAGTGTGACTTCACCATGACCAGATCCTTCAGCATCAGCTGGGGAGCTTGTTAAAAATGCAGATGCCTGGGACCCTATCCTGACCCACTGAATCAGAACGTGTATAGGAAAGACCCAAGAACTGGTGTTTAAACACATCACCTGCCAATTCTTATGCACAACTAAATTGGGTACCCTTGACCTCATCTGACTGTCAATCTAGTACCTGAATATCCCCCTCGTGGATCGTGGGCCTCCTTTAAACCTCCGTGGTAGGGAACTCACTGCTTCCTAACAGTCCCTTCTACTCCTAGTCTGGAAAAATTATCAGAAAGTTCTCTATGTGGAACACGAATGTGTCTTCTAGGAATGTCTCCCCGTTGGCTTTCACTTCCTCCCAATCTCACTTGTTGCCAGATGTGGAATATATTTAAGCAGGAAGGCAGAGGACACAGTTACTCAACCAAAACCTACATTTTCTTCTTCTCTAGATCTAATATTCCTCAGGAAGCCTTCTCTGGCTTCTCTAGACAGAATTAAGTACATCCTGCCCTGAACTCTCAAAGTGCCCTGCAGGCTCTCCTGTGCGTGCATTCTCCATATTTCTGCAATTCAGGGTTGCAGTGAAAGGCACAGACGTCTGACAAAGTCAAATAAACTTGAAGCCCTATCCCAGCCAGTGGATTCCTGGTGGTGGGCCCTTGGGCAATGTACTTTCTCTTGGGCCTTCGCTGTCTTACCTGTAAAAAGGGTATGATAATAGCACCTACCTGGGGAGAGTTCTGAGACTATCACAGGTGCAGGGCTTAGCTCAGAACTGGTTTCCAGTAAGTGTTCAATCAATGTCAGCAAGGAGGGGATAAGGTTGATATGGCCCCCGCTGGGTGCTGAACTTCTCCAGGGAAGGGACCATCTATAACTTATCTTGCTTTGGACCCCCAGTGCCCATCACACAATAAATGCCTAAAAAGAAAAGATTTACTAAAGGAATGATTAAGTTCTAAAAAAGGGCAGACAAAACGGTGCTCAAGAGCAAAGGGACTGGAAGATCATCCACCCAGTTTCAAATCCCTTCACCACCTGTTGCTTCATGTGTGGTCCTAAGGAAAGAGCTTGATTTCTCTAAGTTTTAGTTTACTCCAGGGTAAAATAGAGTCCTTCCTTGGGTGGTTGGGAATATTAAGTAAGATAATGCAGGCAAAGCATTTAGCACATAACAAAAGGTCAAGAAGTGCTAAAATGGTAACTGTTATCCTTATTACTACTATTACCATTATTGTTAATAATATCCCCTCAACATACCCCAGTGGTTGCTGGGATAAGAGGCTTGCCTGGAAAAGATACCTTTGCTGATGGAGAAGTCTTATCTCTGTTTTTTTTTTTTTTAATACTGTCTACCCTAGATCCCTTGGGAAATAGATAGCCAGGGAGACAGCTTGAAGTTGGGACTAGGCTAATGGAGGTCTATGCAAATCCATCCAAGAATTATACACATAGTAAATCCTGGGGCTACGAAGCTCTGCACGGTTAACATTTCCCTCCAAGCCATAAACCAGACACCGCTCTTCCCCCCAACTGTTTGTAGCATGTTAGGTGCAGATTTAATTAAACTCCTAAACGAGGAAACGATGGTACCCAATGAAGATGGAGGAATGTCTTGTGTCCAGACCAAATAAAGGAGAAACCATAAATACCAGGGCTCTGAGACATCAACATTTATACTCAGAAAGCTCTTCTTACTGCTAAACCTGACTCTTTAATCCCTCAGAGGTCTGCCTTGATCACCTCCCTCTGAGTTGAGACTTTTGGCCAAATATGAACACCTGCTTCTAAAGAGGTCAAGTAAGTTGGATGCTTAATGTCCTACTCTATGAGCTGGACACTGGTCAAGGCCCTGGGGGCAAAAGATAGACACACAGTTCTTTCCCTTATGGAGCTAATGGTCCAGTGGGGGACAAAAACATCAGCCAGAGAACCACATTAATAAATGTAAAATTACAAGGAAGATGTTACGAAGTAAAGACTCAGGGTGCTTTGAGATCATATAATGGTTAATTGTCTGCAGGAGGACAGCGAAATTTTCCATTGGGAGCTAACAAAATCAGTGGGGATCTGATGGATGGACAGGAGTTCTTCAGATAACAGGAACAGGGGATTAGTTTGGAGAGTGATGCTGGCAGAGGAATAGCATGTGCAAAGGCCCCGTGAAAGGAGGGAAGAACGTATCTCAGAGGAACTGAAAGGAGGCCTGCATGGTGACAAGAGCAAAGAGCATGGTACAAAATGAAGCTGGAGAGGAGAGGGAGGTCAGAACTACGGCAACACATAGTCGGCCTAACAAATATGGTGTTTATTGTAAGAGCAAAGAGAAGCCATCGAAATATTATGAGCAGTGGATTGATGGAATGTGCATTTCAAAAAAAAAATCAGAAGAGACCAAATTGAAGAGACCAGCTGGGAAGCTATTACAGGTTGTCTGGCAAGAGACAATGGTGGCATGGACTGTGTGATGACAGTGAAGCTGAAGAGAGATAGATGACAGACCCAAGAGATGGAACTGAGATGAGAAAACAACACTTTAGATTTGAAACTAGGAAATGCATAGCTCTGTTCTTCTAAAATATAACATGGGAATTTCAAAGCCTCCAAAGATAGAAAACAGAAAGTTATTCAGTCTTACTAGGCAATGCTAATGACATTACAAATCCATACTGCTGCATTACAAACTTAGCTTAAAAACTATTTGCATGGGGCTTCCCTGGTGGCCCAGTGGTTGAGAGTCCGCCTGCCAAGGCAGAGGACACGGGTTCATGCCCCAGTCTGGGAAGATCCCACATGCCGCGGAGCGGCTGGGACCGTGAGCCATGGCCGCTGAGCCTGTGCGTCCGGAGCCTGTGCTCCGCAACGTGAGAGGCCACAACACTGAGAGGCCCGCGTACTGCAAAAACAAACAAACAAAAACCCAAAAGAACTATTTGCATGATTTTCAGTAAGGGTGCCAAGGCCATTCAATGGGGAAAGGACAGTCTTCTCAACAAATGGTGCTGGCAAAACTGGATGTCCACAGCCAAGAGAATAAAATTGGACTCTTAATACCACATACAAAAATTAACTCAGAAATGGATCAAAGACCTAAGACTATAAAACTCTTAGAAGAAAACACAGGACAAAAGCGTCATGGTATTGGATTTGGCAATGATTTCTTGGATATGACACTAAAAGCAAAGGTAGCAACTGAAAAAATAAACTGGAATTCATGAAAATCAGAAAAGTTAGTGCATCAAAAGACAATGTCAACAGAATAAAAAAGCAACCCACAGAATGGGAGAAAATATTAGCAAATCATATATTTGATTAGGGATTAATATGCAGGATCTATATAGAACTCCTAAAACTGAACTGCAAAAGACAAACAAAGAAACAAAAACCTGATTCAAAATAGAGCAAGGATCTGAATAGACCCTTCTCCACAGAAGATATACAAATGACCAACATGCACATGAAAAGATGTTCAGTATCACTAACCATTAGGGAAAGGCAAACCGAAACTACAATATGCCACCTCAAACCCATAAGGAGGGCTACTATCAAAAAATTTAAAGAGCAATGTGTTGGTGAAGAAATGGAGAAATTGGAACCCTTGTGCACTGTTGGTGGAAATGTAAAATGGTAGAGTTACTGTGGTAGAGTAACTGTGCAATCCCACTTGTGGTTATATTCCCAAAAGAACCAAAAGCAGGGTCTCAAAGAGATGGGTACTCCCACGTTCATGGCAGCATTATTCACAATAGTTGAAACATGGAAACAACCCAAGAGTTCACTGACAGATGAGTGGATAAACAAAATGTGGTATATTCATACGATTGAGTATTATTCAGCCTTAAGAAGGAAGGAAATTCTGACACACGCTACAACATGGATGAAACGTGAAGACATTATGTTAAGTGAAATAAGCTAGTCACAAAAAGTCAAATACGGTATGATGCTACTTATAAGAGGAACTTAGCGTAGCCAAATTCATAGAAACAACATGGGGTGTATTTTTCAATTGGTCGATGAAAAGAGTTCTGGAGATGGATGGTGGTGATGGCAGCACAACATTATGAATATGTTTAATACCGCTGACCTTTCCACTTAAAATGATTAAAATGGCAAATTTCATGTTATATATATTTTACCACAATAAAAATTTGGGGAAATAATCTGGCACAAACTTAAGGATTCACTGTGAAGGGCACAAAATGGAGACTGCCTGCCTATGCTCTGGTTAAGTGGAATATATAATTCCATGACAAAAATTCCAAGTTAAAAGAAAGGACTATCTGCAGTAGCACAGAGGGTTTTAGACTAGCATCAGAGGCAGAAGAGAGTGAGCTCAAATCCAGCTCAGCCACTTCCTGGCAAGTGACTAGTAATACGTTCATCTTGACCCTCAGTTTTCTCATCAGTACAAAGGAAATGATGAACCTGGCCTTGCTGGGTTATGATAAGGTCAGAAGGAGATTAGGTGAGAATGAAATGTTGACCATGTGTTTCAGCTGCCTGGTAGTACTGAGCCTGGACTACACATATGTTAGCTTGTGTCTCCATATAAAACACTGCCCCATAGAAACAGACATAACAGAAAGATGAAGGGCGATTTCTTCAAGGATGGGAAAGTTGTACCATGTTCTCCATCCCTAGCAGAATAGAAGACCATCTTCGACAGTGGCTGATGGACTCGAATCACAGGCGTAGAGCAACCTCTCACAAGCCTAAGGATAGGGCAATGTGTTTCAAACTTTTCTGGATCACAGTGCTCAGAAAGAAATACATTATATGCTGTGAGCCAGTAATACACTCTGCTATTGTCCATTTGGTTTCATTCTATTTCATTAAAAAAAAAAATCTGGTCATGACTCACCAAAGTCATTTCCTGACCCTCAGGTCACAACCCCCAGTTTGCAAAACACCCAATTAGGAAATTCACATTCAAGCCCTTTCAGGAAGACTTCCGGAAACACCCTCACCCTATGGAGGTCGTTCCCACACTTGAATTTCCTTGGCTTATGTGATTCCAGGCTGTGCCACACCATGAATTCATAACTCTTCTCTTGCCTCCCTAGAAACATTCACTGTTGGTATGTCCTTCCTCCCCTCCCCTCCTAGTCTCCTTTGTTACTTTACATCCAGGAGACCTGACTTAAGGTGCTGGGACAGTTTTATATATATTTATGATGGTGGAGGTAGGGGCAGATAACCAGAGAAACTAGCATCTGTTCAAGTTACCTGTGTTGGCCAAGCACCGGCTCTGTGCCTTGCACTGTGCAAAGCTTATTAGGAAGAGGTGGCACATGCTTAGTCCATCTTAACCCAAACCAGAATCCTCAAGAAACATTTTTTTCATGTTACATTGCATTCAACCACTAGGACACATGATCATCCACAAAGGGTACCTATGGAAACTTTACACTGGATTAATTAGGATACCATATTCCCAGACCATGCCAAGTATCCAAGATAACCACATACTTAGAATGAAACACAACTGCTTTTTGACACAGAGAAAAGACACAAAGGGATTTCAACACTTATCCTTGAGTCGGAAATGAACTAAGCATCACGGTTGACTTTTTTCTTTGTGAAAAGTTGAAACATCTATTACCCCACGTTACTGACTCTGTCACATTTGTGTTTAATTAGGTAATGTATATTGCCTCCATGTTTTCAGACCACATATTTTTGTAAACATCTGACTTGATAAGGCAGCTGTGGATTTTATTTATTTGGAATCTCTGATCTCCACTCATGGTACCCTGAAATTTCCTTTTATGGTAGACAATAGACTTTGAAATTAAGTAATTAAGGCTGTACTGCTGAGAAGTAATACATCCATTTATACAGGTCAACTAATTTTCAAAAGTATTGTTCACCTAACCAAAAAGGAAGTGATCCACACCTCTAAAAATCAGAGGGCCAGTCATCACTTTGGACACATTATGTGCTCAGATACTCACACAGAGCTGATAATGTACTGATAATAATGAGCTAAGTTCCAGAAAACGTTGTGAAATAAGGGGGTGGTTAAGAACATCAGAAAACAGCAGAGTTATTGGAAATGACAATGCGGATATCTGCATAGTAGTATGGACTATACAAAATGTTTTCATTCAATTGATTATTCATATTTATAGTCATCATTTATGAAGTGTCTGTGAGGTATAATCAGTTTGCTAGATACCTCACATTCATACTTTGTGAGTAACCCCAGGTGTGCTCTACTTGAACGAAACCTTATACATAAAAGTCTGAATTGAATACACACCTCACAGATATAGTAAGATCCATATGAAGAAAACTGTTGAGTTTTTAAAACCACATACATACTTTAAAATGTTTCTTTTACAAACACTGAAACTACAGACATTTGGGGAGATTGCAGACCCCAAGGATAAGGGGGAAAAGGCTTAGGCTTTGGAGTCAGAAATTCCTAGCTTCAAATCCTTGAAATTAATTTAAACCTCAACTTTGTCATCTATAATTTCTGGAAGATAGCAGTATGTATGTCAAAGGATTGTGGACAAGCACACATGATGTAATGCAGCTCAAGTTCACAGCACAATCAAGCACAGGGTAAGCTCCCAATGTCAATATATTAGAACTACTCTGTAATATAAGGTTTATTTGCATGGTACATAAAATGAAATATTTCTCAGTGGTTGAAATACACATATTTTTCAAATATATGGGTTTGTTCTATTACCTGTGATGCTGAAGAAGAATGATTACATGAGGAATAAGCTTGGTAGGGAATATGCCAGCATCAAGTATTTGTATTTTCATGTTTTCACAACTCTTATCCCCTAAATGAAATCCTTTTGACACTCATCTTATTTTCTTGGGCTTTTTTATCTTGTTCACTTACTAAGCACCCACAGTGTGTATTCGAGGATCTACAGAACTCATGTGAGACATAATCCCTGCTCTCACAGAGTCCACCTGCTAAAAGGACAAGATGTGCTTGAAAAGGTAATCTTTGGGAGTGAGGACTGTGTCACTAAACTTTGTGAAAGAAAGCAAGCAAGTTATTCACTCCTTTCCTCATGTCTTGCTCACTGGGTGGCTGTTTTAATGAGATGAAAATACTTAACCATCTTCTTGCACTTTCAAGTTTGATGAGTCTTTCACTTGAGTGAGAAGAAAGCAAAGCTGAGATGTCATCATACTAAGGTACTTTAGGAAGTCCATAATCATTATAACAGTAATATCATTCGTTAAGTCCCTGATGAGCACTGGCCTCTTTGCTAGGTGTTTTCACATTTAATCTGCACAATAAGCATGTATTATTACCTCCATTTCACCTCTGTGGTCCATGAGGCTTAAAAATGCTTAGTAACTCACACAAGGAGCAAAGCCTAGGTTTAAACCCAGGAGTGTCTGCTTTTTTGATATTACTCCTTAGCTCAACTCAGGAATATGTAATGCTGTAGAATGCAAATGTCTGCTCCTCTTGAATATCTTCCCTGTTATCCTTTCTTTAGCAGGTAAAGTTCTAATGATCAAAGTGTGGCACGTGAACCATAATCCTCTCACTTCCACCTCTGGCAGACATTGCTAACTGACAACAGTGCTCTTTCCCAAAGAAACTGGATTTAGCCTCAAAATCCTTCTCAACACAGCATTTCAAAGCAGTCACTCTCCAGTAATTGACCATAACTAACACTAAGAAATCTTTAACATCTCTCCCACAGCACCTTGTTAATGACTCTACCAATAGCGCATATGATACCACGTTTCAATTATTTGCTTCCCTTTTGGTTTTACAGCAACAGGACCATTCATCTTCCTAAATCCAGTCTCCTGTGCACAGCCAACCACAGAACACAATAGGCACGCAGGAAGAGTTTTGTTGGGTCGAATATAAGTACTTTTAGATTAAATCTATTTAACTACCAAATGCTAAACATATATTATTGGTTAATAATTAGAATGGCTAACCTTTTTTAAGCACTTACTAGTTGCCATGTACCTAGTTAAGCAGTTCACATACATTAATTTTTTTTTTTTGGCTGCATTGGGTTTTTGTTGCAGTGCGCGGGCTTCTCATGGAGGTGGCTTCTCTTGCTGCGGAGCACAGGCTTTGGTGCGCGGGCTTCAGTAATTGTGGCTCGGGGGCTCAGCAGTTGTGGCTTGTGGACTCTAGAGCGCAGGCTCAGTAGTTGTGGCACACGGGCTTAGCTGCTCCGCGGCATGTGGGATCTTCCCGGACCGGGGCTCAAACCCGCGTCCCCTGCATTGGCAGGCGGATTCTTAACCACTGCGCCACCAGGGAAGTCCCACACACGTTAATTTGTTTAGCTAAAACAATGATCCCATGAGATGAATATATCATCCCTATTTTATAAAGAATGATACTAAAAGTTCAGAGAGCTTAAATGATTTGTATAAGGTCACAGGACCCAAGCCAGGTATTCTGACCTCCACCCAAACCCACACTCTTAACCACTACACTGTTTATAGCAGGAAGCCCACATAAAATGTACTTTTTCCTCTCACAGCACATTATATAAATGTATTGCTGTACTACTGCCCCTTACTGGCTTTCAAAAACTTTACCAGGTGATCCCTGAACTTTATTTCAAAATGTTACCAGAAAATCAAATATCTCTCATTGTTCTTCAGGTCGACACACATTAAAAGAAAGACTTGTGAATTAACAGATAAGAAATGGATTAAGATCCTGGAGAAGTCTCTCTCCTTTTCCAATTCCTCACCACCAGATCCATTTCAGGGTCTACTCTGTGCTGGCTACGGAGACAGGTACTATGGGTACAAAGATGAACAAGACTTGTTCCCTGACATCAAAGTACTCACAGTCTAGTGGGGAGGCAGCCACATAATGACGATGGGGCTGTCATCGAGAGAGGCAGGGGATGCCAAGAGTAAATGAGGATGCTACACTCAGCTTTGCCTTGGAGAATCCTAAACGGTAGAAGAGAGTCATCCAGGAGGGAAAGAAAGGAAGGGTACATCACGGAAAGAATATAGGCAACATGGTGCTTTAGAGTCTAAATCCGGGCACTCCCGGGACGTGACTACGGATATCAGTCCTCACTAAGTACTTTCTATCTCTCTCAAAATATCTGGGACCTTCAAAATAGAACTCCAGTAGGTGTGTCCTGGAATTCTAGAGTCCCAGGCATTGAGGCTACCATTGTGCAGATGCTTCCTACACCAACACATGGAAATAGCCCGCTATTTATTTATTTATTTATTTTGCGGTACGCGGGCCTCTCACTGTTGTGGCCTCTCCCATTGTGGAGCACAGGCTCCGGACGCACAGGCTCAGCGGTCATGGCTCACGGGCCCAGCCGCTCCGCGGCATGTGGGATCTTCCCAGACCGGGGCACGAACCCGTGTCCCCTGCATCGGCAGGCGGACTCTCAACCACTGCGCCACCAGGGAAGCCCTATTTATTATTTTAATGCAGTGATTGATCATGGTTGCTGATCGAGATTATGAGTTTTTGAGGATTTGAGCACACCTTTTCTGTCTCCTGAGGGTCCACCTTCTGAAATCAATGAATGCCTCGCGAGCTTGTTCTTTCAGAACCGAGACCTTCAAAAAGAGGCCCGTAACTTCCCCAGTTTCCTATGAAAGACATTATTCAAATGTCCTCAAGTGACAGATGGTGTAATAATCTGCCAAAGCGTGCGCCTTACACTCTATGAGGTCAGCTCTGTTTTACTTAAGAGTTTTCACTCACACCAGTACCATCTGGCATCCACATCCTCTATCTTAAGCTTCAAATAAATCCTGATTTACCTCAGAAATGTTTGCCAAGAGTCTGCTTGCTAGAAAAATGAGCAGTTTCTCCCCTTTGAGGCACGCCTTTGCAATATAGGACACCTAAGAGCATATAATAAATGACTGTCCATCGGAATACACCTTCAGATGCTACGGAAGATACTGTTTGGGAACAAAGGTTGGGCAACTCCAGCTAAATATTTTTCGTGTGTGTTGAGGGGGGTGTGGAAATCTGGCAAGATTACACAATTTTCTTTTCAGCTAGAGTATCCTAATCCGAATTAAAGCTACATGTGCTACATCAACATTCTGACTCAATACCGCTGACGTTCCTTTGCCAATCATCTTTTCAGCTCACAGAATGTGTAAGTCTGGGGCACATTTCGATCTGCTGATGTATGTGCATAGAGGAAGAATGGATGGAGGCTTGAAGATGGACTTCAAATCCTGGAGGGATCATGTGCTCTTGTGTTCCTGGCAAATCCTGAGGAATGCTTTTGTTGAGTCTGGTGTCAAGTTTGTGGCTAACACCTTTCTAAAGGGAAACATAGGACCTTGGTGCTCATACTTTCTCTCTGGGGCAACATAGGATTTTCATTTTCAGAACAGGTACATATAGGATTTCATTAATAATCCAAGGTGTTATCTAAGCCTAGCTCCGTGTCCAATGCACTGTGGAAAACGCCTCAAGCGTTTGAGCTAAGCCACTAAGAAAGGCAAGGAAGCTAACCCAGTTACTCTTTTTTGTGCCAGCCATTTGACCCACTGATGTTCTGAGCACTGCTGTGACCGCCAAGACTGCAAGCGGACCACTCCTCTACTTTTGCACTGACTTCCCCCTGAGAGCAGGAAAGCATCCCTTTCCTTTTTCAAGTGGACCCGGATGCAGAGTCAACCAGTTTTAACTCCTTTTCGAGCTTGATTAATAGTCTTTTGAGTCAATTCCTGGTAGGATGTGCATCCTACACATATAACTTTTTTTCAGAAATAGGGAAATGAGTAGTTCCTAAGATTGGAGCCAGGAAGAAAACTGGAACTTGGAACTTCACCAGGTTTTTTTACTTTTCGGGGGGACAGTTATAAAAGCTATTAAGGTAAATTTACTTAGAACATCACTCACACTTCCATCATCTAACAATTCTTTACCATTTTTATTTATTTAATTTTATTTAGTTATTTTTGGCTGTGTTGGGTCTTTGTTGCTATGCGCGGGCTTTCTCTAGTTGCGGTGAGCGGGGGCTACTGTTTGTTTTGGCGCGCAGGCTTCTCATTGCGGTGGCTTCTCTTGTTGCAGAGCACGGGCTCTAGGCGCGTGGGCTTCAGTAGTTGTGGATCACGGGCTCAGTAGCTGTGGCGCACGGGTCTAGTTGCTCTGCGGCATGTGGGATCCCTCCAGGACCAGGGCTCAAACCCGTGTCCCCTGCATTGGCTGGCAGATTCCCAACCACTACGCCATCAGGGAAGCCCCACCATTTTTATTTTTAAAAACCTAGTTTTCTTCTAAATGTTTTAAATATTAGGTGGGATAATGGTGTACAAAATTTTGCAGAATGCATTTTCTTACTAAAAATCTTGTGACTATTGTCCTATATACTTATTTCCTAAATATTCTCAAAAACCTGATCTTCGAATGTCACCTAGTAACCCACAGAATCCTCTCTGAGGAGCACTGTGTAAAATCGAACCAGGAAATACATCTCTGCAGTTCACAGGGAAGACTCCAGCAAAAAAGACCTGAGCTTGAATCCTGGTTCTCTCGCTAACCAACTGACTTAGCATCAACAATACGTAAATAGGGCTTCCCTGGTGGCGCAGTGGTTGAGAGTCCGCCTGCCGATGCAGGGGACACGGGTTCGTGCCCCGGTCTGGGAAGATCCCACATGCCGCGGAGCGGCTGGGCCCGTGAGCCATGGCCGCTGAGCCTGCGCGTCCGGAGCCTGTGCTCCGCAACGGGAGAGGCCACAACAGCGAGAGGCCCGCGTACCGGGAAAAAAAAAAACACAAAAAAACACGTAAATAGTATGATAACATTTATTACACATGTGCTGTGTAGCAAGAACTTTACTAAGGGCTTTACATGTATTAATTTCACTTAATCCTAGAACCTCATTTGGCAATTACTATTATTGTTCCTACTTTGCTGATGAGAATACAGAGGCTAAGGAATGTTTACTATTTAATCTCACAAAGCAAATACATGAGCTTGATCTGGCCTGTGTCCATTTCACCAGATTGAGTTCCCACCCTTCTCCGCTCGCTGTCGGAGGTCTGATCCCCCTAGGCAGTTCCCTTAATGCCTGGCTCTTTCTCACTCCCAGCCTTAGCACCACTGCCAACTCTCGCCCCTACTCTTCACTCTTTAATGTCTCCCCCTAAATGCCACTTACTCCAGGAAGCCTTCCTGGCTACATTATACACTCTCTTGGGAACCTACATTTTCCTTTAGAGCACTTAGGAGGATTCATTCTTTCTGTAACTGTGGGTTCAACATCCATCTCACCTGCTACACTGAGGCGCCAGGATACCCTCACATCTGTATCCCACCCCACAGTGTGAATAATGGACTCATTAATGACACATCATTTTCAATTCTTTAACCATCAGTATACTCAGTTCCCTTCAGCTCATTTCTAATTCTGTGGCTTTCTGCATGACAAAGAGGAGGGACAAGAGATGACTGAAATTGCCCAGATAAATTGTAGCACTTCGGGTGAGTAACCCTGGGAAGGAAGCATTTGGAAAGCCTTGTCTGTTTTATGTTCCTTTTAGAACAGATGCTTGAATCTGTGCACACTATTTTTGCCAAGAGAGTGTGCAGATGGCTGAGGAGGGAGTGCTGTTACATCCATACCACTTTTTTGACAACATGAAGCTTTAAACCCACAGTCACCAAGCCAAAATGTGAACATGCCAGGTCTCAGCCATTGAGCTTCTCCTGCCATGGGGGGGTCAGGATGGAGGAAGGGGATAAAGGATCCTAAAGTGTGTTGTTCTAAGGCTCACTGATTCCACACACTTCCTGGTATAAAGGGGCACCATTGCCTTAGTCTCTGTGGCCAAATAAATAAAGGAAATGCTGCAGCAACCCTTGTCTTGAAATTCACAAGGCACATTAGCACATTAGAGAAGCCAAGAGGTCCTGCAGGGGAAAAAATATTCTATTTAACTTTCTTCAGTTCCTCAGTTTATTTGACCATGTTCAGCCCCAGAATGCTGTCTTGGGTTAGATTGCACCAAAAACAGATCCTGAGATAAGAATTTAAGTGCAAGCAGTTTTATTTGGGAGCTGAATTTAAAGAAAGCATCAGGAGAGGAGATGGCAAGCAAGATGGAAAGGGAAGGAGGCCCATCCAGGGTGCATTCATGGGCAGATGGACCCCCGTGGGCAGCTGGGGCTCAACCTTGCTGGGGACTGATGGGAAGGTGCCTCAGAGGTGACCCATCTCAGGAGTCAGGGAGCTGGATATTTACCCACCAACACTCATCCAACATAAATGAGGGCTGCTCCCAGGGTCACTAACTCCCTGGCACTTTCAGCCTGCCCTGCATGACATCCAGAGAAGGAGGCCAGGCAGAGAGTAGCAGGTGCATGCAGCACAGCACTCGGATTGCTGTGCATGGAAACTGTTCAGTGCCAGGGGGAGATGAACGGGACATTACAGTGTCTGCTGTCCAGATGCCCCCTCTACCTTCTTATTTTTCATACGGGACACCCATTAATGCCTGGTGGAAGCAGCTCTTAAGGAACAAAATTAGGAGAACAGAAATCCAAAATTGGGATTTCAAGCAGTTCAACGAATTCCAAGAGCTATCATTTAGCTCAACACACTGAGCCAATGCTATGCTATAGCCGGTAAAACTCCAAAGGGAATTCCTGTAAATGCCACCAAGTGCCAAACATATAAATCTCAAGGTTCAGCAAAAATAGCCTTGGAAACTCGTAACTACTGAGATGCTACATCAAAGAGCCTTCTGAGGAGCCAAACTTAGAATCAGGTTCTAACTTGGTCTGTCTGTGAAAGAGAGAAGTCATCTTTCCCACAGCCAAGAGCACAGGGCAGGGCAAACTGTGTCCTGTGGGTGGTGATGATAGTCTACTTCCAAAACCTGCTAGAGTTTGTCATATAGAGATATAGACACGAAGACAGAGAGATCCCAGGACCCCACTTTTATGGAACTCTTACATTCTAGCAAAGTCAGACAACGCAATGTCAATAAACCAATAGAGGAAATAATTGTACATGGTAGAGAGGGTTATGAAGACATTAAAGAGGATAATGGGAGAAAGGGCAGCCAGAGGAGGATTGCTTTAGGTTGAGCGATCCAAATTGGTGTCTCTGAGGAGGTGAAATATGAGCTGACGCCTCCTTGATTCAATGTAATATAAGGAAGGGCATCTCAGGAGGAGGAAACAGCAAGTACAAAGGTCCTGAGACCGGCATAAGACTGGGCTATTTGAGGACCTGGAAGAGGGGCCTAGAGTATCAAGCGTGACTAGGGAAGGCTGATGAAGAAGGCCCCAGCTGGAGCTTGTTGAGTGGACATTTGGTATATTTCCCCATCCATCTCCTTGTTCTTAAGGAAATAGCCTCCAAAGGCATCAGAGAACGGTGGCTGAATATAAAATGATGCTCCCATGTTCCTTGATTTCGGAGATACCTAAAGAAACTCATCGAGTTCTGTCTCCAGGCAGCCATCCTAATGGTTTCATCCCATTCTCCAGCATCTCCCACCAAGATCTCATGCGGCCTCACAAATTAAAACCAGTCCCTAAAGGCTGAATGAACGTCTGCCTGTTCTTCAAAGGCCTTGTGTCCTAGTCTCCAAAAGCAATACTATAAAGAAACAGTACAGTGTCCCTAGGACCCACTTCTTGTTGGAAGTCAGCTGAGTCTACACCATCCGATCTCACCTGTGCCCTCAAGCCAGCCCCTCCAGCCATCTCCCAGGGTGGTCCCCTTCTGGAATGCCATTTAGAGCCACAGGCTTGCCCAGGCCTGGCCCTTGAGGATGATATTGGAGGGTCTGTCGCAGAAGTGCACGTAGCCTTGAATGATAAGAGAAGGCTGGTTCTTCACTCTCTGGTACAGTGAGGGCCAGGATAAGTAAGGGAAGAAGGGGCCAAGCTCCTGACCTCTGGGGACAGGGCCATCATAAGAGAGGGCTCTGTCATACAGAGGAGCATCCTTCCGGAGCCAGGACAAAGCTCAATTCTGTTTCACAAGTGGTTACTGAGCACTGAAAGGGAAAGAAACACTGACCACTCCTGGTAATAACAGGCAGAATGAAATCAGTGTCAAAAGAGACATCCAAACAGAGAACTTCAGGAGCGCGAGGGTAAGAGAAATTAATGAGCTCACTGGCTTTCTCTAGCTTGGTGGTGGTTAACTGCGCCAGCCAGCGGCAGGCAGGACCATATGCCTCCCCTGACACACCTGTGAGTCAGGCATTTTGATACTGAGGAAGAGGTGACCCTATGTCAAGCAATGGAGCATTTATCATCAAGAGACATGGGGAAGTGAGCAGGACAGGAAAACAGCTCACGAAGAGCTGGACCAAGAGCCACTCATCTCTCAGGATAACAGCAGCTCTGAGTGCTGGGTGTTTGCATGTGCTCTCAGAAGTTTCCCTCTCCCACCCTCGCTACCTTCGCCTTTTGCCTCTGCTGTTCCCTCTACATCTGGGTCCTTCTCTCAGGATCTTGTTTTTAACCTGTCCCTAGGCAGATGCTCTGTTTGGGTGTGAAGATCAACTCTTGCACTTACCTTGGGCACGTTGCTTCACCTCTGTGTGCCTCAGTTTCCCCATCTGCGACAGGTAGATATTAACAGTATGGATTTTGTGAAAACTCAATGACTTAACATACATAGACGGAATGGTGCTACTTCTATTTTTAGGCTAGGGTGATTCTCTCTGGTCCCACTTACTCTGGTGGCAGCCTCTCATGGACAAACCGGCAATTTACTAGCATCCATTTCCTTGGGAGGGCGCTACGGGTATTAAAAGTAAAGTCTCCTGGGTGCTTAGAATCTCTCAGATTCCTTTCCTTTTCATCACAGTATGCTTCAAAATAAATTTTAAAGCTTTTAAATCTTATCCTACAGTAATATAGGTTCATTAAAAATTATTTAGAAAAAGTAGTCTAACAAAAAGCAGATGAACATCACAGAGTAAGGGACATATGATTTTTATCTCCCTACACCCCTCCCTTTGGGGAACCAACTCTCCCAACTGCACAGTAATTCTCTCCATCCATGTGGTTTGCATAGAGCTGACCCTGCCACAGGCATGGGCCAGTGGACCAGGCAGATGGTCCCCTGGGACTTCAGTTGAAGCTACTGAAAGATGCTCTTTTCTTCTGGGACCCGTGAGATTTATGATTAATATGTTTGAAGATTCCTATGGTGAAGAATAGAGAAGAAAGCAGATTCTAGCTTTCTGGATAGGGAGAAAAAAGGGTGGGAAATAAGATATCCGCAACGACAGTTAGAAGACCTGGATCCAGTGACACCCGAAACTATGACCTCTGTATATGGGCCAAAAAGTCATACAAGCCGATATGCTTCTTGTTGCGTATTTTTTCACTTAAACTAGTTTCAGATGAGATTCTCTTACTTATAAGTGAAATAATTTTGACCAACCACCAGCAATAACCACATTTCTATTCATGTGTATATCCTTCCAAGCTTTTTTTTCTTCCTCTCAGTCTCTCTGCATACCCTTAAAAAACTGAAAATGTGACTTAATCTACAAATTCTAATACTTTTTCCCTTCCTGATCCTGTTGCAAAAGGTAGTGCCTGTGACTAGCATCTATGTCTTTCTGAGAAAGAAGAGAGGAACTTCTGTGGTCCCCACCCACACCCTGTCACCCTTCTGCCCCCCCGGGGAAGGTATTTCAGAGGGCAAGGGGCTATCCCGTGACATCCACAGATTGGCAGTTCCTTCCAAGCTCAGTTCTATACTGCTGGGCTGGAGACCATCAGCTTTGATTGAGACTTTGGCCTTAGGTCAGCTTGGACTCCTGCCTGGTCTTTCAAAGCACTTTCCTTTTAAAATCCCCAAACCCAGCATTTTCCATAAACATCTTACTGTTTTTTTTTTTAAGTGGAAAGAAATTCAAAGATGAGCATATTGTATATTAACGATGGTCTGGAGACGTGCCGCACGGGCAGTAGTTTCAGGAATCCAAAAAGAGATGCACAGAATACGTCTGACTGCCAAATAAGCATTTGGAGTGTAATTGAAAACTGAAAACGCTGTAATAACATGGTGGGAATTATACCTGTGATTCCTAAAGAAAATGTGGGGTGCCGTGGCCTTAGCTGTCTAATTAGCTGATGAGATAATATAGGCTGCAGAACATTTGCTAGCAATTATGGTGCTTGCTTGCTCTGCTCATAGCTCAAAAATAACAGCAAAGTTTGTTTTGCTAATCTCTCCCCTGGATTTGTGAATTATTTGTTTTTATTATCTTAGAGATAAACGGGAAAGAAAAATCCAATGCAGGGGGAATTTTTGTAAGACAGAACACTCGAGTTGTCTTTGGATGTGGACGCAACACTTAATTTAATAAAAACCAAAGCAGACCATGTTGGAAGCTCTAACGGAGGAATGTGTTTATAATGAGGGAAGTGCCACGGGTCAGAAAACAAACATGGGTTTTGAAAACTGAGGATGATGGTCGTACCCGCTACGTCTTATTCTGCTGGGTGACTCTGAGCAAGTCACCCGGCTTTCCTGGATTCTAACTTCCCTCCTCTGCCTAGTGGTGGCAATCAAACCTGCTCTGCCCACCTCACAGGCTGTGAGGAAGAGCAAAACAGATAATATACTTGAGACTACGTAGATTTTTAACTAAATATAAAATATAACATTATTATAATTCAGATAATGTTCTCTAAAATTTATAGAGTCTTCATACATCTAAAAGATGGTGTTGCTGTTATAATTCATAGCCATTTTCTCCACTCTATAGATCACAGATCTCAGTTGCTCAAGGAGTGGAAAGTTATTCAGCCATAAGGTCAGAGAGTCAGGGGTTTGAACCACAGTTCTGGCTGTGTGACCTTAGGGAAATTAGCAACTTCTCTGATCTTAGATATATCTCTGTGCAAGGGGGATGAGGCAACACTTGCCTAGCTGCCTGAAACCTTTTTGGTGGATAGCAGATACACATACCTTTATCACAATAAGCATTAATACTCAAATGTTAGAGTCCAATAGCAATGACTATAATATCCTCATAGCTGACATTTTTGACCACTTTCTCTGTTTTGGATGCCATTCCAAAACCTTCATGTGTATTAACTCAGTGACACAACAGCCCTATGAGAATGAGGCTGTCATTCTCACTTTACAGACGAGGCGACCGAGTCATGCAGGGACAGAGTACCTAATCCAAGGCCACCCAGCTAACAAGCAGCCCAGTTGGGATTCGGTGCAGGAAATCTGGCTCCAGAGCATGCCCTCCATACCTTTATATTGCATTGTCTCTCTAACTGCTAACATTTATTGAGCACTTAGATGTAAGCATAGCTCTTCTAAGTACAGTTGGACCTTGAACAACAGGGGTTCGAACTATGCAGGTTCACTTATGTGCCGATTCTTCTCTTTTTTTTTTTTTTTGAGATTATTTCCTTTTATTAATTGTGCATTTTATTTTCTTTATAAGTTTATTTATTTATTTTTGGCTGCGTTGGGTCTTCATTGCTGTGCATGGGCTTTCTTTAGTTGCGGCGCACGGGCTTCTCATGGCGGTGGCTTCTCTTGTTGCAGAGCACGGGCTCTAGGCATGTGGGCTTCAGTAGTTGTGGCAAGTGGGCTCAGCAATTGTGGCACATGGGCTTAGCTGCTCTGTGGCATGTGGGATCTTCCTGGACCAGGGCTCAAACCCGTGTCCCCTGCATTGGCAAGTGGATTCTTTTTTTTTTAATCCATTTTATTCATATATATGCCGATTCTTTTCAATAAATACACACTACACTGCTACGTGTTTCAAGGTTGGCTGAATCCACAGATATGGAACTTTGGATACAGAGGGCCAACTACAAATTTATACGTCATTTTCCACTGTGTGGGTGGTTGGTGCCCCTAAACCCACTGCCCCCACTGGGTTGTTCAAGGGTCACCTGTAGTTTATATTTATTAACACTTAATACTCTCAGCAACTCTAATCTAATTAGTTATAAAAAGGTGCCTAGTTAAGTTTGATTTTAAATAAACAACAAATAATTTTTAATTATAAGTATGTCCCATGCAATATTTGGGATGTACCAATATTTTACACTATTCATTCTTTTTCTGAAATAAGATGAGGTAGAAACGAATCTAGTTTCTGGTACCAAGTAGACCTCAGAAAGTAGTAAATCCTATCATCATTGTTTTTTTCAGGTCATTTTGACATTTGTTTTTAAGTTCCTCAAGCCCACCTAAATTCAGAAGCTAAGTGCATGAACAGAACAATAATTTTGATATGTTAATAAAACCTTAAAATAACAGTGACTCTGTAACTCACAAAAGTTATCTAAATGGAACCTCATGAAAATCCTGTAGAGTATATATTACGCCCATTTATTAATGAGGAAACTGAGTCTCGGCACCATTAAATAATTTGCCCAAGGGCCCACAAATAAAAAAGAAAAAAAACAAGGTGGAGCATCACATTCTGGTCACTAGGGTATGAGAGTCATCTTACTGCATATCAGGTTGTATAATGAAGAAAATAGGTGGGAGTTTGGAGGCTGACCCCAATTTATATCAATGGCAGGACACACCTGAAAACTCAAGGCACTGTCACCTAGCACAATAAAACCAGTCAGCAGCAAAAGAAAAGATAGAAGGGGAAAGCATCTTCAAAATCATCATTAAATTTAGCAATAGTATCATCACACATACTTGCTTTTTCCCTTGGCCCCAGTAATACTTCTGTGGTACCACGACCCTCAGTAATAAGTCTGGATAATTTCCATTTATTGAGAAGTTTTAATGTTCCAGATACCTAGATAAGAATTTCGCCACTCCAAAAAATATCCAAGAGGTAAAATTCCCATTGTATATATGGGAACACTGAGGCTCTGAGAATTAAGTCAATTGCACCAGGATTAACTTCAGTTAGAAAGTGGCAGACCTGAGCCTCCACTGCAGTCTTAAATTATTCTACCATTTATTCTCAGGACAAATACACGATGCTTAGGCTACCATGCTCTTTCCCTTGCCCACTGCAGACATTACTAGTTGATCATGGAGCTCTTTCCCTTTAGAGCCTAGAAATGACCACAGAATCCTTCTCCACACACATTACTCTGGGCAGCCATTACTGGTCAATACTGTTGGCATTCAATGTCCTGCTTATTAGCTACTCCTACATCACCTCTTCCTGCTGTTTAGCCTTCATCTTAATGGCTACAGTGAAAAAAGAGTCAACTCTGCATGTTGTGTGGTCAATGTTACTTTCGAAAGACTGTTTGGTAACTCCTAGAAATGAAGTTCATCTGAGATGTGACGGTTCAGAGGCTGCAGCGCAACTGCCACTGATAAAGAGAGGATGCCATGTAAAGAGCCTGGGGCCCTCTGCCACCAAGCCAGTTGCAACGCCACCATTTCCAAAGTCTTGATGCTGCCGTGGTGGTCTGCTGCTTACCACGGGAGGAAAATGGCACTCTACTCTGTGCCAACAGGGAGGCCTGGAAGCCTGCCTTCTCTCCAAGGGGCTAGGTTTCATTCTCAGACAGCAAGCTCTCACAGGCATAATGACTGGTTGGAGGCTGGGAGTGCCCTCGGATCATGACATGGTACAGATTTACAAGAGCAACTGGTCATTAGCCTGGCTTCCCGGTCCTCAAACCAAGCCCAGATGGTTCACCTCTTTGTGCCCCAGCTCCCCTACCAACCCCCTCTAGCCCACATATAAAGATGCTTTTTTTCTTTCTCTTTCTTGGGAGAAGAATTTCAGAGCTGCCTGGACACACCCAAAGCATTGTTAGTGAAAGTTCAGGAAGAGACCGTGAACCCAGTTAGGAATGAGCAGAATCAAAATTAGAGTAGGAGAGGGAAAGAAAAGGGAACGTTTTTCTTTAAGCGTGCCAATTTCTAAGATAACAGAACTTGTAGACCTCACAAACAGAAACCCCAAATGCATTAAGCCCCCAAACTCCATCCATCCTTGCCCAAATCAGCATAGAACCAATTTATCAGGGTCAAAACACACCTTGAGAGAAGGGAAGTGTTATTCAGAGCCCACAAATAAATCAGGGATGTAACAAGCTTGGGAAGGTGGTCAAGGGTGATGGTCACTGGAGGGGGGAACACAGGAGAAGAAGGGGAAATAAGACAAGTTCTAGAGCAGATGGACAGGGTAGCAAGGTAGCAAGGTTGAAGGGAATGAGTACCATGCACATGATAAAGAATGAGAGAGTTGGATTTGAAGACATGGAGCGGGGTAGCAGCTAAGAGCTAAGACGTTAAAGTCTGACTGTGGAGACTGAATCTGAGCTCATCTCCTATTAGCTGTGTGGCCTCAGGCCAGTCACGTACTTTCACTAAGTCACAGTTTCCCTATCTATAAAATGGGCACATTAATAGCACTTGTTTCACAGTGTTGTTCTGAGAATTCTGTGAGATAATTCGTGTAAAGTGCTTAGCACAGAGTCTGGTTCCTAAATAACTCCATACATAGGAGTCATAGCTATCGTCTAAATATGTCCACAATATGTTCCTCAGATTTTTTTTAGGTTACATGATACTGTTCATTAAATAATCCCATTTATATAAAACATTTCCTTTATACATATATACTTACTCAAAAAAAGGAAAAAAATAAACATAAAAGCTATAAAAGATGTGGACCATAAACTCTTAACCATAAAAGACAATGATTTTTTTTCTGCTTTATGTATTTCTGTATCATTTGGTATTTATCTTTCCCATGAGCATGCATTGCTTTTATGAGAAAATAAAGATAAAACTATTTTAAAAATCAAATGACTTCTGGCCCTAAAGCTTGGAGTATAATGTGGGTCTAAAACGGACCAGGGTGGCCACGACATCCTTGACAAAGAAGCAGATGTCCCCTGCCAAGGCAAGCCTCAATGGCAAGAATGAAAGACCACTTGGTAAAAAGAATGAAAATGAAAAAGAGGATAGAAGTGCTCAGCGATACAAAATGGGATAAAATGCGCAGGGTGTAAGGCAGCGACATGACACCTAGTACTTATCATGCCAAGAGCAGATGTGACCCACTGTCCACCATTTCTGGTGGAATAAGGTGCCCTGTGTTGTCTTCCATGAAGGTAAAGTTTACTCCTCTGTCCATGTCTGTGTGTGGACTACACATGAGGTGGCTGAAGTCTGCTAAAATAGAAATGTATCTTGAAGGAAAATTTTAGAGCCAACACACCAAATGAAGAAGGATTTATATGGCCACCTTTAGTGGAAGTATTCCGAGCATTAGAAAACAATTGTGAAAAATATAAAGATGGGCCTTGTTAATTGGACTGAGGCTTTTGAACCTGTCAATTAATCCAAGAAGCTGATTTTAACTGAATATAGAGAGAATAAGGGATTTATTGCATTACTCCACTTGCAATGAGTATTCGTGGAATGAATTTTTCTACCAACATCTGAGGAGTAAAAATAACTTTTTTGTTTTTCTATGTTTTGAAGAGGTTGACAAGGCAGGAAACATTTGAATGCACCTGTATTGTATTTCAGTTTCTCCTTGTGTCAATGAAGCCCTGAGCTTAGCGTTCTTCAGTAACTCTGGGGATGGGGGATCCGTTTCCCAGGTGGCTTATCCCAGTGGCTACAAAGGACGCTCGCAGAGGCCTCCATCCCTTTCCACAGTCCCTCCCACCATGGACCTTTCCAAAGGGCTGCTTGTGCATCCTCTACCATAATGGCTGGATTTGGCCAAAGCAAGTTGTTCGAAGACTAAGGCAGGAGGTATAATGCCTTTTATACCTAGCCTCAGACTCACACACTGGCCAAGAAGTGAGCATAGGCAAGCCTTGATTCGATGTGGGGGGCAAATACACAGAGAGAAGAGGAGCTGAGGACTGCTGGGGGCCGTCTTCAAGGCCAGTTACCATTGGCACCAATATATACGGAGAGTGTTTAGAACCCACTGGAAGCAATGGACCAGAGATGAGACTCTTAGCAGAACTTATCAAAGCCTGGGTTATACGTTGGAAGTTTTATAATCACAAGACCAGCTACAGCCCTGTCTGATGCAGGGATAGACAGTTGGACCTCTAACATGTGTGGCTCTATTTGCGACCTAATTCTCAATTATTTCTAAGCCAGGGACCCTCTGCCCCAGATTTAAATGGAGTATCAGTGAATGGATTGATTCCTTCAATAAAATATTTACAGGGTGTCTGCTATGTCTCAGACACAGTGCTAGGCCCTGTAGCTCCCCTTATCTAACACTGCCTGTCCCATTGAAGATTTACCTGATTAAGGAATTATAATTTTTTCACAAGAAAAATCACAGGGACTAAAATTAACCAGGAAGTATCAGAGAAGTTATATTAAACTGGGAAATGATGAGCAGGAGAGGTCCAGAGAAAGAATGAGCAGGAGGGAGTTGGAAGTAGAGGGACAGCACGTGCAAAGGCCGCGAGGTGGGCACATGATGGGGTCCTCCGAATCGTGAACTGCCTGGTGGATACTTGGGAAGTTACTGAGAACTCTGATTCATTTGACTCAGGGCTTGATTATTAGGAGAAAAGCCTTCATCACTTAACACCAAATTATTTCTTCTTTCAGTTCTGGTTAAAGACACTCAAGTTGTTTTCCAGACACCCAACGCATCAAGGCAAAGTTTTGGGGCACATCTTAGGAGAAGAAAACATCTCTATATGTCACAGCGTAGGAAAAACATCAGAATTAGGACAGAAAATATAACTGGGAATTTTACTGCCAAAAGCTCTGGTTCCTTTCAATGCCTAAAATTAAACTGAGCAGTTCAAGAAATATTGTGACGTGGGGATTGAAATCTCACAACCAGTGACATCAAAGCCATCCTTTTACGCAGGCAAATCATTACAAAGGGATACTCTGTATGGATGATCAACTTCATTCCCTTTCTATGCTCTGAAATAACCTCAGATATAAACATCAGAAATAAGCAAAAGCAAAACCATGTAACGGTTCCTTTAAGATAACACTGGCAGTGTTTAACTAGAAATTACTAACTGTTCCAGAAATGGCATTCTGTGTTCTGCAGTAAGGAGGAGAGCTTTTTTGAGTCTGTTTTCTTCCCTCCCATTGGGTTACAACAGTGAGTCACCATTACCTGCAAAGCTAGACATGTAGATTCGTCTCTTGTGCCAGAAAGCCAAGATACCAGTTGGCTGGGATTTAAAATGAGAAGGGGAAAAATATTTAATTTACAGATTTAATTAAACATGAAAGCTTCCAGGGAGGAAAACGTGTCCCCCCAACCCCCAGTCTCTACTTTTAAAAAATGTCTCCATTGATCTTCATTCCAAAGAGGCTACATACATTAGAGAACTAATTTTTAATTATTTGTGGAAAGCATCAGTTTGCTTCAAATCAGAAAAACTGTGTAATGAGGACTGCTCCAGACAAAACTCTCCGGGTGTTGTCTAACCAAATCAGACCTCTAAAGGGAATTATTTAAATTTTTATATAAAGGTTGTCTCTTGGGCCCACCTATCTTTGGCCTCCGTGGCCCACTGTAGGTGAGCTAGTGGAAACACAGCGCAGAGGTTTCCTAAGAATATGATGAGGACAAAGACTGTACACCAGGCCTAAGCTACCCCCTGAGACAACCCCTCTCCCCAGTCTTTTTCCCCCAAACATGGTCTTGTTAGCCAAGAAACCTGACTCTTATTTGCATAATGCTTCAGGCATGCATAGCAAACAGCAGCTCTCTCTGCCCCTATAGTTTGGACAAGACCCTTCCATCCGAGCTGAAAAGTTAGAATTTCACCTCTTTGTCTTCGTGAAACTAAGCGGTCAGAAAGAGAGCAAGAGGGGAAACTCCTACTACATCTTTCCAAAAATATAGGAAAGAGTGAAAAATGAATGTGAGCACATACTTTTAAAAATCTCTTTCTATGAAGTTAGTAGAGATGTTGATACGTATGTATTTCAAGCCATCCACAGGGTTCTCTGGGCATGGATGGACTGCCTTATAACTTACTCCAAGGTCTCTTTAGTGTCTGCATATTCAACTCTAATTATGCTTCCAGTCCTGAAGCCCAATTTTCTCAATTTTAATGAAATGTGTCCAAACGTGACTTCCATGACGAAGTGACAAAGGAAGGCTCTGCTATCGGACGTTGGAGGTGGTGGTATGAGATGACAATAAGCTGACAGCTTTATAGCATAAAGCTAAAAGGGGGGAGGGGCTGAACCCCTAATGAAGAGGAGGCACACTGTGTGTGTGTGTGTGTGTGTGTGTGTGTGTGTGTGTGTGTAGGGACCAAGCCTCTTCTCTAAGAAAAAGGAAGACGTTTTGAGCACAAGTGGATTTTTCAGGGGCATGCTGTTCAACAGAAAATATTCCCTGAATGAGACTGTTTGTCTAGTAGACCAGAACTGTTTTTAGTTCTCTGTTCTGCACTGTGAGTACTCAACAAATGAGCAGCAATATTCCAACAGTGATGAGAGGTGAAGTCCATTTATTAGTCCGGCTTCACTGCATTCAGGGCTATGTCTGGAACATAGATGGTCACAAGAGACAATGGCAGGCACTTTTAAAGGGATATTTATGTTTGAGTCGGCTTATATACTCCCCTTATACCACCCACAAAAGACTTCTATTCCCATTTTAATTTTCTGTAAAATTTCTCTAACATCTCAGACCTTTAGTACCAGTTTTTTCATCTTCATTTTTACAGAGATTTTTATCATTTCTCAAATTCATTTCCACAGAGAAGACAGTGACACCCAGAAAGGCACTATGCGTTTGTCTATCTGCTCAGCATACACCCCTTCATCACAAAAGAATCGCCCTTTAATTTCAGAAATATTCCTTTTCCAGCTTTTGGTTGGAATGGGGATCGCCAATCAGTTTATGTGGATGAGCACGTGACCCAGCTGGGCCAATCATCACGTGCCACCTATGATTGGCCTGAGAGAGCCACACGTGATCAATTTAAGCCAATGAGAGTCCTTTTTGGAGTTGATACAGAGGCAGCCCTTTGACTCTGGTGATGAAGCTGGGAAGAAGTGAGCTTGGAAGCTGTCATGAAATCTGCCTCTAGCCATGGAAGGAAGCTGATTGAGGAAAAGCAGCCAACACTCAGAAAGAGGTAGAACTGAGAGAGGGAAAGAGTAGATTTGGAGTCCCATTCCTGACACCGTTCATTCAGCTCTTTCTTCAGATCTGTGAGATACCCAGGATTCTTTGAGCTAATCACCCTCTCTTATTCCTTTGGTAGTTCAGGCTGGGTTTCTGTCACTTCCTGATTCATGCAGGCTCTGACTGCATTAAGAAGCACCTCGCACAGTGGTCTGCATAGAGGAGGCACCTAATATATGTAGGTAAATAAAAGGGCAACTGTTTTTTGACAAACGAACTTTATTATTTTTTAAATCTTATTTATTTAATACAGCAGGTTCTTATTAGTTATCTGTTTTATACATATTAGGGTATATATATCAATCCCAATCTCCCAATTCATCCCACCACAAACGAACTTTAGAAAACAGAAGAGGGAATTCTAAACTGGATGACTGAATTTTAGTGTTATTATTAGCACTGATAGTGACAATATATCATGTCTACTAATATTTCAGTTCTTCTATGTGACGTGATTAAAAGTACTGACCTAAACTAACACGATTTTGTAAATCAACTATACTTCCATAAAAAAGAGTATAGACTAAGGCAGTCCAATGGAAATACAACTTGAGCCGCATATATAATTTAAAACTTCTAGTAGCCACATTTTAGGAAATAAAAAGAAACAGGTGCTGAAGAGGGCATGGAGAAAAGGGAACCCTCTTACACTGTTGGTGGGAATGTAAATTGATACAGCCACTATGGAGAACAGTATGGAGGTTCCTTAAAAAACTAAAAATAGAACCACCATACAACCCAGAAATCCCACTACTGGGCATATAACCTGAGAAAACCATAATTCCAAAAGTTACATGCACCCCAAAGTTCATTGCAGCACTATTTACAACAGCCAGGACATGGAAGCAACCTAAATGTCCATCAACAGAGGAATGGATAAAGAAGATGTGGTACCTATATACAACGGCATATTATTCAGCCATAAAAAGGACCGAAATTGTGCCATTTGTGAAGACGTGGATGGATCTAGAGACTGTCATACAGAGTGAAGTAAGTCAGAAAGAGAAAAACAAGTATTGTATAATATTGCTTATATGTAGAATCTAGAAAAATGGTACAGATGAACCTATTTGCAAAGCAGAATAGAGACACAGATGTAGAGAACAAATATATGAACACCAAGGGGGGAAGCGGGGGGTGGGATGAACTGGGAGATTGGGATTGACATATATATACTACTATGTATAAAACAGGTAACTAATGAGAACCTACTGTATAGCACAGGGAACTCTACTCAATGCTCTGTGGTGACCTAAATGGGAAGGAAATCCAAAAAGGAGGGGATGTATGTATACGTATAGCTGATTCACTTTGCTGTACAGCAGAAAGCGACACAACGTTGTAAAGCAACTATACGCCAATAAAAACTTTAAAAAAGGAAACAGGTGAAATTAATCTTAATATTTGATTTTATTTAAGCCAATATATCAAAGACTATCATTTCATCATATAATCAACATAAAAAATTATTAACGATATTTTAATATTCTTTTACTTTTTGTACTCAGTCTTCAAAATCCAGTATGCATTTTACACTTAGAGCACATGACAGTTTGGACAAGCCACAATTCAAGGGCCCAAGAGCCACATGTGGCCTGTGGCTACTATACTGACAAGCACACTCATATTCCCTGATTTTAATTCTCATTCCACCACTAACTAGTTCTATGACCTAGGGAAACCCTTCTGATTTATTTGAACCTCAGTTTCTTCGTCTGTAAGATGGAGATGATAAGAATCATCCCTTCAACATAGAGTAGATAAAGATATGGAGATGAAGGGGTTGGATGAAGTTCCTGCCCACACTGAACTGGACTCTAGTGGGGAGCATGGACAACTTACTGGTGTAAATATAGGCAAAGGGAACAATGTCAGATAGGGCTAGCAAGCAATTTAACAGGTTATTGAGTTAGCAAGTAACTCTGCAGGGGATGGAGACAAAGGGGCTGCTTAGAGTGGGCTACCAGTGTGGGTCTCTCCGAGAAGGGGACCTGGGACCTGAACAGTGAAATGAAGCCAGGCACATCAACTTCCAAAGTAGGAGGCCAGGATCTGTGTGCCAAAACCCCAGAAACTGTCTTCCAGAAAGAAAACACAGTAATAAATATCATGGTGAAGACTCCTGTATTGTAACCCGCATGCTAGCAGCCGGCACGGCGTTGTTTTCTAAGTTTCGTAGTGACTACATGCTGGCAACAGCTGGCTAGTGTCCTGCGTACTTTTCTCAGGCAGCCCAGGCATCTGTTCCACCCACCTCGAAAGAGAATGAAAGAGAGAAAACCAACTCTCCTGCCAGGAGGAGGGGCGGGCCTCGGTGGCATGAAAAAATCAGAGCAAGGTAATTTCAGGCAACTCTGGGTTTTGAATAGGCAGGTACAGGTGCCAAGCAGCAGCCCCGCCAGATCTTCCCTATCAACATGGGGGTTTCAGGATGGTCCTGAGCTTGTGAGCTCCTGCAGAGACTCACTCTCCGGGCGGCGCACCTCTAGCCATCGAAGCCGAAGCCGAAGCCGCCAAGTGCCAAATTATCCTGGCTCAGGGCTGGGCCCGCTGCTGGCTGCCTTGTTTTTATTCCCTTCTGCCTATTTCTCTTTGAAAGCAAATTGCCTCCCCAGGCTGTTTCTGACACATCTCAGGCAGCTGGCCTGGTAGCCTCTAGAGTGGTTTTGGGTTTGCCAGGCAGGTGAAAAAGCTTGAGAAGGTTAGCTGCTCCTCACATCAGCAAGGCTTCACGCTGAGACCTCGCTCAGTGCCCTATTTACATCAACTCCTTTCATCCTCCTGCAAACAACCCCAAGAGGGAGGTACTACTGCTCCCATTTTGCAGTAGAGGAAACTGAGGCTCAGAAAGGTTAAGTCACTTCCTCAAAGCCACACAGCAATAAAATGGGGACTCCAAACTCTTTATTTCTCCTGCTGTGCACTGAACGGGAACAGTTTAAGCTGGGGAGAAGGCAAGGACGTGGAGTGTCATGTGGCAGTCTGTGAGTCTTTTATAGGTAAGAAACTCCAGCAAGGAAAGAACTTGAACTTGACTTGACTCAGACTCTGACTTCACACACCCAGGTCAAGTGTATACAGTTTTTCATTTTGTTCCCAAGTCTGCTCCAAAGACAACAGGTAGTGTGCAGAAAAGATGCACTTTACGGACACAGGGAGTGCATCAGTGGGAGCAGAATCCAGAGAAAGGGGAGGAGGAATTCGGGTCAGCACTGCAAAGCCAGATGCTGTATTCATTAATAGATGCCTTTAGGAGAGTTTTTAGAAGCACAGGATTATAGGATTGGGGCCCAAATTCGAATGAGAAACAGAAAGCAAAAACAGATTGCATTATTCATCCTCAAAAGGTCATACTTCCCGCCTGCAGCAGTAACTGAGTTCAAATTTGGTCGCATCATGTAGGATCTATATGGACGTCATAGAAGTCTTGAAGCTACCCTTTCTTCCCCACCCCACCCCAGCGTCCCTCGCATTGCTTCCTTGTCAGATTCAGTGTTTTCTTTTTCCTTATCATTCTTGGTTATCTTTGATCTCCCTGCCACATTTGACGATGCTTGTCACTCCCCCTTCTCAATACCGTGTCCTCACTTGCCTTCTGTGACATCATGTAAGAGTGTCTCAGCTCTATGTTGCCGTGCAACAAATTAGCCCCCAAATGAGTGGCTTAAACCACACACATTTTTCATTCTCATGGTTTCTAAGGGTCAGGAAACCAGGCATAGCTTCACAGGGTCCTCTGTTTTAGATTCTCTCACAGGCTACAGTCAAACTGCTGGTGGGAGCCACAGTGCTCTCAGCTGGGGATGGATCTGCTTCCAAGCTCACTCACTGGTTGTTGCCAGGCTAAAGGTCCTGCGGGTGGTGGAAGAGAGGCTTCCGGGCGTCACTGGCTGAGCACTACAGAGAGCCCTCAGTTCCTCTGCTATAGACAGACTCATAGAGGAAGGTACCTCAGAGCAAGCAAAGGGGAGAGCCACAGCAAGACAGTCTTCTGTCACCCAGTCATGGCAGCGACATCCCACTAGTTCTCCTTCATTCTATTTGTTTGAAGGAAGTCACCAGGTCCAGTCCACACTCCAGGGGAGGGAACTGCACAGGGGTGTGAAAACCAGGAAGTGGGGACTGTTTGCGGCCATCTCACAACACTGCCAACCACAGAAATCACGTGCGCCATCTCTTTTTAGCATCACACCTGATACATCGAGATGCCCAGTGAAGGATGGCCATGTTTGACATCACATCCCCCTGCTCTCCTCCCTCTCCCACTGTCCTTGGGTCCACCCCAAGAAGATGGTGCAGTTACCGCGGCATTAGGCATAAAAAAAATTAAGCATCCCTCCAACACCCTACTCCACACACACACTTTTTTCACCCAGGGTAAGCCAGAGTAATCCTTCTAAAACCCAAACCTGATCACGTCACTTCCTGCTCAAAACCTTTCAGTGGGTTCCCAAAGTTCCTTTTTTGGGGGCTACGCTGGGTCTTAGTTGCAGCACACGGGCTTCTCTCTAGTTGTGGTGTGCTTTTCTCTAGTTGTGGCACGCGGGCTCCAGAGCACGAAGGCTCAGTAGTTAGCTGCCCCGCAGCATGTGGGATCTTAGTTCCCCAAAGAGGGATCGAACCCATGTCACCTGCATTGGAAGGTGGAGTCTTAACCACTGGACCAACAGGGAAGTCGCCCCAGTGTTCTTACCATGTCCTATCGTGGCTTTGGAGGCCCTGCATGGCAGATCCAGATTTACCCTTCTAAACTCATGTTTCTCCACGTCTCCCCTCTCTCCTTTTATGTTTCAGCCATACTTCCTTTATTTTAGTTCTTTAAACATGCCATCTTCTCTCTCCCCGCTGCGGGCCTTTGCTGAATATACTCCCTCACTTCAAGTCTTTGTACCCCAGGAAAACGGGAGTTCTTTCTCTTATCCATTACCTCCATGAGGGCAGAGATCATGCCTGTACGTTTATAGGCATGCTCGAGTCTGTTATATAAAGTGGCATAGTACAGCGAATACACAGTCGGCTCTCCATGTCCCCTGATGTGAAACCTGCAGATATGGAGTGCCGACTGTATATTCCTTGCAGCTAGAAAACATGGCACATAGTGGGGCTCAATAAATATTTGTGGACTGAACTAAGGAATCATTAGTTAGGACTGCTTCCAGTGCTGGTCTTGCCTTGTACTGGTGTTTGTGACCTTTAGCAAATTACTCTCAGCCTCAGTTTTCACCTGTGTAAGATAATGACACTGATGACTGAAACCCCTCGGAATCAAAAGAATTAAATGAAATTATGTTTATAAAGCACTTGGCATAGTATCTGGTTCACAGTAACTTTTAAGTTAATGAAATCTACTAGAATGAAAATTTGAAAAGTTCTTGCTTTCCATGCTGGTGTAGAAGACAAGGGATCATTCAGAGTCATTCCCCCAAACACTCTCCCCTAGTCTTACTCTGAAACTCCCCTCCCCAGTGGTGCTTAAGCAGCCGATACTGTGAATTCCACCTCCTCTCTAGTTCCACCCTAGGTGCCAACTGCCCCGACATCCCAGACAGTACGATGGCCAGTGGGGAAATTTGGAAATCATCACAGGTGTTTGGCCTCACCATGCATATGATTTGACTGGTGCTGAGATCAAAACAGTGTCGCCACCACCAACCTGTCATTAGCAAACAGCAGAGTTCCTATGGGTCTATCGTGTCGGGGGAGCCAAAACCATGGTTACTGCCCTCAAGGAGCTTACGATCCAAAACGTTCTCAAGAGAGGACCAAGGAGCTTCGTGCCAATAGTCATTACCATCGGCAAGTGTGTGTGCGTGCGTGTGCATGGACTGCATCAGTGGAGGCTAGGCGTGTGCATGGACTGCATCAGTGGAGGCTAGGCGTGTGCATGGACTGCATCGGTGGAGGCTAGGAATGGGCAAGAAGCTCTGGGTTTCCAGCTCATTCTAGTGGGCAAAGCCAGCCTGCCATTAGTTCCTAGATGCCCTCCCCTCAATGTGAAAGGGAAGGCAGATTGACATAAGGGATGAAAAATGAGGCTGGCAGTCCAAAGGACTGAGTTCAGGTCTCAGCTCTGCTGTGTGTCTTTGGGCAAGACACTGGACCTCTCTGATGATAATTATTAGAACAGCTGATGGTTGTTGCACGTTCACTGTGAGCCAGCAGCTCCATATATATCAGTCACTTGTCCAGTCATGTATTCAGCCCTTTGTGTGTTTACTCAAAGTGTATTGAGTGCTAGCCTCACACCAGGCACTGTGGATGCAGCCGTAGACAAGACAGTTTGACTTCTTATTTCACTGAACTTAAATACTGGTGGTGGAGACTGAGAGTGGATAATCCATTACACGAGTATTTAATCACTATTAATGATTTATTCACCCATTCAAAAACCACATGTTCAGTCTCACACTGCTGAACCAGTGAATTGTGGTCAGTGGTACAAAGGACAAGTTTCTGGTGCTCTTTGTGAGGACATATCCTGGGAGGGTGAGTGACTGGACTGGTCGGAAAGCTCAGCCCTGACTTCCAAGGAGAAATGGCTTTTGAACCACAAAACTGAAGAATGAGTGAGAGTTAGCTGTATAGTCCCATTTTGCAGATGAAGAAACTGAGGATCAGAGAGGTCACATAACTTGTCCACACACACAACACGTTTGATGTGTTTGATGGACCCTGGATCTAAGCACTAGTTTTTCTAACTCTAAAATGAGTGGTCTATAAGACTAGCATTTTTTTTTACACTGGGATATATATCGAAATTGCCACCGAGGGTTTTCTCCAGAATCTATGTGCTGGGGTTCCACCAAGAGATTCTGATTCAGCTGGTCCAAGCACAGCAAGGGCGGGTGGGTGTGAGGAGTAACTTTCAAAGAGCTCCCCACGTGATTTGGACGCACAACTCGAATCATACCACTGTCTAGTATTTCTGCTGCTGTTCGCAGAACTCAGTGACAGTGTGACATCACGGTACAAAACGCGGCTGGGCGTCAGGGCTCGGCCGTATCACTAAGTCCCTGCATGATGTGTGATGACATCAGTACTCCATTCCTCAATGCGCACGAGAGTCACCTGGAAAGCTTTCAAAATCTCTCTTATGCTCCACCTCCAAACAACAGCACCAGAATCTCCGGGGAAAGGACCCAAGCAGAGGTATTTACGAGACGGTTCATTGTGATTTAGTACTAGATGATCTCAAACGTCCCTTCTGACTTGGAAATCCTCTGCATCTATGAAATCTTCACCCACCGCCCCTTCCTGAGGGTTGCGGGGGACATTACGGAGAGTGCACGTAACCGGAGGGAGGCACGGACGATGCCTCGCCAGGACCTGCTGCTCCGCTCTGGCAGTGTCTTTGTGAAAATAGTAACTTTTTTTTTTTTTCGGACTGATTTATGTGACAGTTGGAAAGCAGCCCCCAGAACAGGCTGTTCCTCCCCTCGGTACTATTAACATAAGTATGTGCGCAGGGCCTTCGGCTCCTGCTTCTCTCTGTGTAAACGAGGCTTAAAGGGGCCGTGAAAGCCTGAAGAGAAACCAGAAGAGAGGAAATGTCATTAGAGGCACAAGAATGAAAAGGGGAAAAGGACAGGACGTTGCTAAGAGACAATGTCAAGCTGGGCCATGGGATTAACAGCCGGTATCAAAGCAAGTCCTTCTTAATGGTATGTTTCTCCAGTAGGACCTTTTCCCGACGCTGACGGAGGGTGAGATTATCAAAGCAATTCCATTCCAAATCAGGCGTAAAAGGCCCCTTTCTTTCTTGGGAGGACTAAAATGTTAGGTGAATTAACTGATTTAAATATCTATATCTTCTAGTTTGGGGAAGAGTGTAACTGGGTTCTTTACCGTGGAACTTCTCAGACTCTTTAACCTGCGAATAAGTGCTGAAAACCACTGAGAGGTAGATGTCACTTGCAGCCTACGCAGAAATTATTTGCCACTTTTTATTTAGAGGGGATGCATACTTCTAAGACATGTTTGAGAAGCCCTGGTATAAAAAACAACTATGTCATAGCTAATATTACTGCGCTAAGCATTTTACATGAATTATTTCTGTTAATCTAAGCAACAACACTTTGGGTTAGGTACTTTTGTTGCCTTCTTTGCACAGGGGGAAATGTTAAGGCATTGAGAGTTTAAGTACTTGCCCAAGATGACTCAGCTCCTGGGGAGTGGAAGGAATTTGGGCTCTGGAGTTCAGACAATCTGGATTCAAATCCTGGTTCTGCCATCTGCTGGACGGGCATCTTTGGACAAGTTAACTAACCTCTCTGAGCCTCGGCTTCCTTACGTACAAATTGGGGAAAATAAAATGCACCTTGTAGAGTTACTGAGATTGGAGATAACATATATAAAACACAGAGTAAGTGTCCCATAAACGGCTATAGATATCATCAGCATCAACTTCATTATCTTGTATTCAATGTTCAAAAAGGGAGTTTATGTACAATGAGGTACCATCTCACACCGGTCAGAATGGCCATAACCAAAAAGTCTACAAATAACAAATGCTAGAGAGGGTGTGGAGAAAAGGGAACTCTCATACACTGCTTGTGGGAATGTAAATTGGTGCAGCCATTATGGAAAACAGTATGGAGGTCCCTTAAAAAACTAAAAATAGAACTACCATATGACCCAGCGATCCTACTCCTTGGCATATATCTGGACAAAACTCTAATTCAAAAAGATACATGCACCCCGTGCCCATAGGGCTTGGCTTGGCTATTCACAATAGCCAAGACATGAAAGCAACCTAAATGTCCATCAACAGATGAATGGATAAAGAAGATGTCGTATTTACACAATGGAATATTACTCAGCCAGAAAAAAGAATGAAATCATGCCATTTGCAGCAACATGGTTGGACCTAGAGATTATCAAATTAAGTCAGAAAGAGAAAGACAAATACCATATGATATCACCTATATGTGGAACCTAATATACGACACAAATGAACTTATCCACGAAATAGAAACAGACTCACAGACACAGAGAACAGACTTGTGGTTGCCTAAGGGGAGGGAGAGTGGGGGAGGGAAGGATAGGGAGTTTGGGATTAGCAGATGCAAACGATTACATACAGGATGGATAAACAATAAGGTCCTACTGTAAACAGAGGAAACTATATTCAATATCCTGGGATAAACCATAATGGAAAAGAATATGAAAAAGAATAGATAGATAGGATAACTGAATCACTTTGCTGTACAGCAGAAACTAACACAACACTGTAAGTCAAATGTACTTTAATAAAATTTTTTAAAAAGAAAAAAAGAAAGTGATAGTGCTCTAAAAACTAGGGTAGTGGGACTTCCCTGGTGATCCAGCAGTTGAGGCTCCATGCTCCCAATGTGGGGGGCCCGGGTTCCATCCCTGGTTGGGGAACTAGATCCCACATGCTGCAACTAAGGATCCCGCATACTGCGACTAAAAATAAAAAAGATCCCACATGCCGCAACAAAAAAAGATCCCACGTGCCGCAACGAGGATCCCACATGCCACAACTAAGACCTGGCACAGACAAATAAAATAAATACTAAAAAAACCCCAAAAAAACTATGATATGCAGAAAGGATGGGGAGGGGGTTGGAGGTGTGTGGGGAGGGGAGTCCGTGATACAGGTTTGCAATTTGTAATAGGGTGATGAGGACAGGCCTCGGTGATAAAGTTACCTATTAGGAAAGAAGGAAAAGGGTCTAAATTATACCATGTTCATTCTGCCTCCCTAAAATGAATGGATGGACGACACAGTGAATGCAACCACTACTGCTATGTGTCAGCGGCTGTGCTAAGCATTTATCCACAATGTCTCACTGAATCCTCACACTGACCCTATAAGAAGAAGATCATCTCCATTTTTCAGATGAGGAAATTGAGACTCAGAGACGGTAAAAACTATTGTCCAAAATGATTCAGTTAATAAGTGATGAGGCTGGCGTTTCAACTCGGGTCCTCCAGCTCTGAAGGCCCCTGCCCTTTTCACAACCAGGATGCTGAAGAGTGTGGGGAGGCTGGGGGCTGTGGCAGGAGAGGAGTAGCACTGAGCCCAGCCCCCGACTTGAGAAAGTCACCCTGCAGCGCTGCCCTCGGGGGCAGGGCTGCTCTGAAGCTGGGTGCTCTCCTGGTGATGCTGGGTGTCACAACTGCAGGTGGGGTGGCTGACCTGCCCCATATGTCACGGTTTTTTTCCCACATGGTTTTGAAATCCATTTCTTTGTAGCTGGAGCAGACAGATGTAGAGAAGCAGTTCCCGAAGAGCCTTTTGCAAATGTCAGGAAATGCATGGTTTCTGGAAGCTCCCCAGGAGGGCTGCTCTTTCTTGGAGGAAGAGTGGCACCCTGGGCACTAGAGGCCAGAGGTGAAGCATCTTTTTAGGGTGTGTTAGAGGGAACCATTTATAAACTTAACAGAGTCTTGTTCTGAACTTGGCAAGCGTGGCTGTCGTCAGTGATGTCCCCTCACGTCTGACGGCACGCCCTCACTCTGCACTTTCTCTTTCCCATCGAGATGAGAAGCTCGGAGGTTTAAGAGGACGTGGCTTGTGGAACGAAGGTCTCCCAGCCTACAATGTATTCCATCCCCCTCCAGCCTCATGAGGATAGCAATGCAGTCATGTCAAGTTACATCCATTTCAAAATCTGTGACCGAAAGAGGTGGGTCACTTGAGCACCTTTGGTCACTCAGTAACAAACCCACTGAGACAGTGAAATGCTGATGTGTGAGTGCTCTGAAAAGTTAGGGGCGTCACGGAAATACACTTGGGAGATAATGAGGAAGCGGAGAAGAATGCTAGAATCCATTCTTTTGGGGAGACCCAGGTTTCCAGCCTCGGTCCACCCTTTGACCCCAAGCCAACTCAAAAGTATAGATTCTGTCATTTACATCCACTGTACATACACACAGTGAATGTGTATATATAACAATGACAACTAGTATTTCTTAACGTATTTTTTATGTTTTGAAAGCACTGTTGATGGGTATTGACTTGTTTGACCTCATTCAAGCGACAAAACCACCCAGGGAATGGGATACAGTGATTTATATCCCTTTTTGTAAATGAGGAAACTGAAGCAATGTCAATGTCAATGACTTGACAAGGTCAGAGCTGGCGAATGATGCCAAGTGTAGCTCAAGCCCAACTGCCCTGAGTCAAACCTTCCTCCTGGACAGAGGAAGGGTGTTTGGTACTAGCTGCGTTGGGAATAAGAACAGTAGGATCACACTCTACCTGTCTCTCTCTTCTTCCTGTGTCTCTGTTTCCTCAGGGTCACTGTTGTCTCTTCTCTTCCCCTTCCTCCCCCTCCTCCCTCCCCTTCCCCTTCTCCTCTTTCCTCTCTCTTTCTGTCTCAACTTGGATTTCAGTTTACTCCACAGTGAAATGCACAGAAAAGCATCATTACAAGGTGGTCTCACCTGCATTGTGAACCTGTGGCAGAGACCCCAAGAGGGACACTGTAATGAGACTTTCGTAAACTACCCCGGAGTCCTGAGCTGGCTGCGTGCTCCGGTGCCTTACGAGAGGGAAAACTGTCACTGGGAGCAGCATCAAGGGTGGCACCCCATGACCATGCAGGCTCACGAAGAGGGAGCAATGATCCAGGTCACACAGAGTCAAGGCCAAACACTGAACCCCGAGTTCCTCAGGGCCCTTCCTGGTGACTCCTTTACATTCATCACACTTTGAGGTACTTGCCTGTCCAGTGTCTGTCTCCCCATTTGACTGGGTGATGCAGGGCATAAGGACTGTGTCTGCCCTGCGAGCCACTGTCCCTTTCGTCCATAGTCAGGGCACTGGGTAAGTCCTCATAGATATGCGGGGAGTAAGTAAATGAAGGAATAAATGAGGGACTGATGCAACAATAATAGCTTAAGATTCTCCCCAGCTACACTGCATTTTGAAAGAAGATTCTAACGAAGGATGCATCTTAATCTCAGAATTCTCACATAGGAGTTCCATACGGAAGGCCCATTCTGGAATGAGTGTGGTGAGGAGGGCATCGTTCCAGCGTTTCTCAAATGGTACCCAGCAGATGCCTTGGCATTAAATCAGCCTCATCCCCAAGACCAAGAGTGGCTGGACCTCAAAGAGCCGTTGAGGAAGCTGAGAACAAAGGCAGCTGGAGTTTGACTTTATCCCACCCAGATGACCCCTCTGTGAGCCTCTGGTTATTCTATCCTGAACGCGAGGTGAACGTGTAGAAGTCTGGGGTCATGGCCTAGGAAGCCAAGTTCTTGTGGGACAATAAAAATCCGAACCAACTGCTGGCCCTGCTGGGTCCATCTGTTATTGGAATTAAGTTCCCCATTTCATTTCATTCAAACTGAAGAAACTTTCTGGCACGGTGTCAGGTTTCAAACAGAAATGTCAGCCAAGGGCTCATGAGGCCAAGGTCTGATCAGAGCAAACTTGAATCAATTTACGCATTAGGTAAAAATTCATAGGCAAGTTAGTGGTCTGGCGAGCCTTTCTGTTAAAAATATCCCTCATTTGCATGTTCTGGACTAAAAACCTGCAAGAAGCTGTGTATAAAATCAACATCAGAGGCCAACATGACTTCTACCCAACGTGAGCGTACATCTGTAGATGAATGTGAAGGGCCCACTAGAGTGATTTTCTTCCCCAGTATAAGAGCAGCAAAGAACTTGAACATATTCTCAACTCCAATTTAAACCTTGATCTCTGACCCAATCAAAGCTAACCCTATTAATAATAATAGTAACCTTTACTGAATATTTAGTATATGCCAGGCTCTATGTTATGTACATTTACTGATAAATTAATTGTTGATGATTCTACAAAGTAAGTTTTATTATTTGCTCTATTTGATAGAAAATGAAACAGAGAAACAGAGGTTCAGAAACATGCTCTAGCTTACAAACCAGCAGAGACTAGGATTAAAAGCTGCACAGTTCACCCCTAGAATCTCTGCCCTTAATGCTGGTCAGGAACTGGTTGGGTAATGAACCCAACATGCAGGAATATAAACTGATGCTCGTTGCACGTTTAGTTGTAATCTCATACCCCATACAGCATTTTTCAGAACTCAGACCCCATTTTGGTGGCAAAGATAGGTAAGCCACATAGTAGAACTTGTTTTTCTCCTTGCAGTTGCTGGTATAAAGAGAAAGCACTAGGATAATTAACTGGAAAACCCAGTCTCCAAATGCTTTTGTTTTGTATCAATACACTAGACAGGTCAAGATTCTGCTCATCCCCTAGGATGTTGAAGAAATGGTTAAATCACTTCTTTACACCCTTAGCATTTGGGCAGAGATATAACCAGAGATTGTCTGGGATTCCTACAGTCTGAATAAGGATAAGGAATAACATGGCCAAAGAAGGTGCCCTGCTGGGGGGTTGGCAGGTCTCATCCACCCACTAAATTATTTCCAACTATACACTCGCTCTTTGCAGCAGGCTTCAATCAAATCATAACGTAATCAACAAATATATGGAAAGAAGCCCAACTCCAGTAATAGGGATGGGAACACAAATTAAATGACATTTTTCACATATCATTTTGGGAAAAACGTCAAAGTTTGATAATATCAATCATGGCAATGTTGAGGGGAAGCAGGTAAGCATCTGCTGAGGAAAGTGTAAATTGATGAAAGATTGCTGATGACAGTGTGAACTGGACGGGCCATTTTGGAAGTATTCAAAATGTACACAACCTGTGAGCCAGTAAGCCCCTTTTACATACCTTCCACCAAGAAACATTTTTACATATTCATAAGGATGCTCACTGCACCATCATTCATGGTCTCAAAAAATTAGCAACAGATGAAATGTAACAATCCATACCATGTAATGCTATACAGCTCTTAAAAAGGTAGATCTTCTCTATATACTGCCAATAAAAAATGCTTAAGACATACTCTTAATTTTAAAAATCCACAAAGCATGGTATCATCCAATGATATTACCACACACACACACACACACACGAAACCAATATATTAAAAAAAAAAAAAGGAAGGGAAAAACACACATCAAACTCAAAGACTAGATTACCTCTGGGGAAGCTCCAGGGTTTGAGAGCAGTGGTCATGGGTACCACCCATCATTCATTCATTCAACAGATAATGTCAGGCACCTTCCATGCCAGGCACTGATGCTGCCTTGTGATCAAAAAACAGACAAAAATCCTTGCAACCATGACATCTTCATCCTAGCATTATTGTTTTGTGAGGTATGTTTATAGAACAAGAATGTATTTATATATTACCTCTGGAAATAAAAATAAGTAAAAACAAAAGCAAATTAAAGAACAGATTTTTATATTAACAAAAATGTCATGACTATTTATTTTGGCTTTTGAGAGTCCTTGCAAACAGTCCCAAACATAAATATTGTACTGGTGACTGCCATGTGGCTACTGTAATTACTCAAGTGGTCCCCTTTTGATAGCTGGCACAGACAGGGGTGCGGTGACAATGTCTCACAGCACAAAGAATTGCACAAAGTTGGTTCATTCCCCTTCTTATCATTTTTTGAGAGTATCATTAGGCACAAAGTATGAGTCAACCCCAATTTGATGATACATATCTTCACCAAAAGACATGTAGAGAAATGGTCTCAGCAGCACTAGTCATAACAGCCCCAAAATGGAAACTACCTAAATGTTTATCCACAGTTGAAAAGATAAATAATGTACTATACTCACAGAAAAGAATGCTATATAGAAGTTAAAAGCAATGCATTAAAACTATACACAATTTGGAAGTTTTAGCCACAGCAATCAGAGAAGAAAAAGAAATAAAAGGAATCCACATCAGGAAAGAAGAAGTAAAGCTGTCACTGTTGGCAGATGACATACTATACATAGAAAATCCTAAAGATGCTACCAGAAAACTACTAGAGCTAATCAATGAATTTGGTAAAGCAGCAGGATACAAAATTAATGCACAGGAATCTCTGGCATTCCTATGCACTAATGATGAAAAATCTGAAAGTGAAATCAAGAAAACACTCCCATTTACCACTGCAACAAAAAGAATAAAATATCTAGGAATAAACCTACCTAAGGAGACAAAAGACCTGTATGCAGAAAATTATAAGACACTGATGAAAGAATTAAAGATGATACAAACAGATGGAGAGATATACCATGTTCTTGGATTGGAAGAATCAACATTCTGAAAATGACTCTACTACCCAAAGCAATCTACAGATTCAATGCAATCCCTATCAAACTACCACTGGCATTTTTCACAGAACTAGAACAAAAATTTCACAATTTGTATGGAAACACGAAAGACCCCGAATAGCCAAAGCAATCTTGAGAAAGAAAAACGGAGCTGGAGGAATCAGGCTCCCTGACTTCAGACTATACTACAAAGATACAGTAATCAAGACAGTATGGTACTGGCACAAAAACAGAAATATAGATCAATGCAACAGGATAGAAAGGCCAGAGATAAACCCACGCACGTATGGTCACCTTATCTTTGATAAAGGAAGCAGGAATGTACAGTGGAGAAAGGAGAGCCTCTTCAATAAGTGGTGCTGGGAAAACTGGACAGCTACATGTAAAAGAATGAGATTAGATCACTCCCTAACACCATACACAAAAATAAACTCAAAATGGATTGAAGAGCTAAATGTAAGGCCAGAAACTATCAAACTCTTAGAGGAAAACACAGGCAGAACACTCTATGACATAAATCACAGGAAGATCCTTTTTGACCCACCTCCTAGAGAAATGGAAATAAAAACAAAAATAAACAAATGGGACCTAATGAAACTTCAAAGCTTTTGCACAGCACAGGAAACCGTAAACAAGACCAAAAGACAACCCTCAGAATGGGAGAAAATATTTGCAAATGAAGCAACCAAGAAAGGATTAATCTCCAAAATTTACAGGCAGCTCATGTAGCTCAATATCAAAAAAACAAACAACCCAATCCAAAAATGGGCAGAAGACCTAAACAGACATTTCTCCAAAGATATACAGACTGCCAACAAACACATGAAAGGATGCTCAACATCACTAATCATTAGGGAAAAGCAAATCAAAACTACCATGAGGTATCACCTCACACCAGTCAGAATGGCCATCATCAAAAACATCTACAAAAAAATCTACAAACAACAAATGCTGGAGAGGGTGTGGAAAAAGGGGAACCCTTTTGCACTGTTGGTGGGAATGTAAATTGATACAGCCACCATGGAGAACAGTATGGAGGTTCCTTAAAAAACTAAAAACAGAACTACCATATGACCCAGCAGTCCTACTACTGGGCATATATCCTGTGAAAACCATAATTCAAAAAGAGTCATGTACCACAATGTTCACTGCAGCTCTGTTTACAATAGCAGGACATGGAAGCAACCTGAGTGTCCATCAACAGATGAATGGATAAAGAAGATGTGGCACATATACACAATGGAATATTACTCAGCCATATAAAGAAACGAAATTGAGTTATTTGTAGTGAGGTGGATGGACCTAGAGTCTGTCATACAGAGTGAAGTAAGTCAGAAAGAGAAAAACAAATACCATAGGCTAACACATATATATGGAATCTAAAAAAAAAAAGGTTCTGAAGAACCTAGGGGCAGGACGGGAATAAAAACGCAGATGTAGGGAATGGACTTGAGGACACAGGGAGGGGGAAGGGTAAGCTGGGATGAAGTGAGAGAGTGGTATGGACAGATATACACTACCAAATGTAAAATAGATAGCTAGTGGGAAGCAGCCGCATAGCACAGGGAGATGAGCTCAGTGCTTTGTGACCACCTAGAGGGGTGAGACAGGGAGGGAGGGAGGGAGACTCAGAAGGGAAGAGATATGGTGATATATGTATATGTACAGCTGATTCACTTTGTTATACAGCAGAAACTAGCACACCATTGTAAAGCAAGTATACTCCAATAAAGATGTTTAAGAAAAAAAACAAAAAGAAACTATACACAAAAAAGTGGACAAATCTCACCAAAACAGTGTTGAATGAAGGAAGCCTGGTACAAGAATAGCACACTACATATTCAATTTATATGACCTTCAATAACAGGCAAAACCAAGACATTATACTAGAAGGCAGGATAGTGGTTACCCTTGGGAGGGAGCAGTGGCTATGTTATATTATGGAGACTTTGGGGATTACTAGAAATGCTTAGCTTCTTGCTCTGGGTGCTGGTTATACGGGTATCTTAGTTTAAGAAAATCTGTTGAGCTTTACAGTTATGATTTGTGACTTTTTTGTAAGTATACTGTATTTCCATCAATAGTTTACTGAAACAAAAGCAAAATTAAAACATAAAGCCCTAAAATCCACTCTGTGTTGTTTGAATCTCATCTTTGGCAATTCACATGCCTTCTCTGGGCTTCCGTTTCAGCATCTATAAAGTGGCATTTGCCAGCTGATCTGTGAGGGCCCTTCCAGCTGTATTGCCCGTGTATTACCTCTTCCATTCCAACAATCAACTTCCGGAACAAGGGGAAAAAAGTAGAAAATGAGCTTTGGGTCATTTGCTCTTCTAATGTGTAGAAGGCTTACAATATCACATGTGTCCCATTTCCAAGGCATGTGTTGTAAACTGAAGACACCATCAATGAGCAAGGGAAATCCTGCTTTCCGGGGAAATGCACGGAGCTGATTCTTTGCCAAAGTGCTCGCGGGATAAGTGTGCATATGTGCAACGCTGCCTGTGCCAAGCCTCTTCATGGGATGCCAGTTCACAGACCCTGAGACGGGAGAGTCGGCAGCTGCAGGGGTGGGGCCATTCCCGGTAGGAAGGAGGCAGCCACCATGCTTGCCGCCGGCTGACCGCTCTTTCAATAGGCACTTCCTCTCTGAGGGGAGTTGGTTCGTAATTTTCCTCTTACCGCTACTGGAAGTCCTGGAGTGGCCACATCACAGCCTGTACCTATTCACAACAGGAAAGTTTGACATCCGCAGACAATTTTGGCACGAGGGGAGGAAAAGTCCAGTCCTGTGTGTCAGCTTCTATATTAGAACCAGAACAATCATTTCTATAGTGTAGACCATGCTGTCATCTTCAAAGGAGAGGTTGGGCTCCAAGAAGGGAAACTTACCCTAGTGAAATTCAAGCCCGATGTCTGCAAGGCAGGGGCCCCAGAGAAAGCAACACTTTGAGGACCCTGAACAGACACACTGTGGTAACTCTAAATCCAAGGAAAGGTGCTTTGATAATAGAAGACAGGTTCTGGTGAGTGAGCTCCTTGTAGGGCGTTATCCTAACTGTCTAGGACAGCGGGGCCTCATGTGAAGGGGGCGTTCTCACAGGTACGCTGAAGTTAGCAGCTGAAAATAACCACGTACAAAATCTGATAGGACTCTTATGTCCTCTAGATTGGTTTTTCTCAAATAATCAGAGATAAAGGACCCGTTTTGTTGGCTATTTATTTCTAATCATTCACTGGTCGATACATTAAAAAAAAAACAATAAAAAGGAAGGATTAAAAATGGAATAAAGAGACAGGCAAAATACAGGTCCCAATATTTGCTTATTAGTTTCAATAGACATTATTCTGTCAAGTGGCTAGCAAAGTTCCTAAATGCTTCTTCTTGAGCTGGGCGCTGGTCAAATAGACGTGTTTAGTTTAGGAAAATGTGTTGAGTTGTATACAATGTCTGTATAACATTGTGAACCGCTGGCAGTCTGTGGATTTTAGGATCGCTGCTCCCTGGAGGCTTTCTCACTCTCCCAAGAGCACACTTCTTTGGGAATAAATAGAGTTAACACAATGACCCAAAATAGAGGATAGAAGCAGGGAACAGGATATTGTGATAAGGATGGAGACTAAAGAGAATGGAAGAACAGGTAGGAAAGTAGATTTGTCTTAAAAATCAAGATTTTAGTGATGAAGCAATTTTTGGTGATGATGAGAGGAACCTGCTGTTTTCAGAGTAGGACCAAGGGACATCAGTAACTAACCAGAGTAATTATGGAAAAGGAGGCACAGAGATCCCTTCTCATTGTGTTCAGCCAATCCAGATGCTAATCAAGAAATATGCACCACGTCAGATATTAAAGTTCTCATTCAGGTCAACCTGGGGACACGGGTCAGGTAAAGGGTCACTTCTCTCCACGCATTTCCTACTCACACATGGCAGATGGAAAAACCGATGTTCACAAGAACAATTTTCCTGTTTCACCAAATACCAACTATAAGAGCTCATGTCAGTATCATCGCCGTTAATGATTCTTGAAAGCAAATTTAGAGTTAGGGACAATTACCATGAAAGACGAAGAGAATAAGCTGTAAAACAATTTATATAAAGTCACAGAAATAATGTTTCCCTGAAGCCAGACAACCATTCTTGTATGGTTTTGGTATCTTGGAAAAGAGAGAGAGGTAAGTAGGTAAGACAAAAGACCAAAATTCTACAAGCATTTTCGTTCCCAATCCAAGACAGCTGTTGGGTGATATCACCCATTGTGCGCACAGCCATGCGTGGAGGGAATTAGCAGATGAAAAGGCAGCAAACTCAATATGGGGTATGTAAACGTACTTTCTCAGTCTCTTTCAATTCTCCTTATAGATCGACACACCTAAAAGTTAAGTTACGTATGTGGATGTTTATATGAAACATAAAGGACACAAGAAAGGGTCTGAGACATGAAAAATGGTGGAGGAAGATAAACATTTCAAGATTCAGATCACGTTGCTGCTGCCCCAATTCAGAGTCTCTAAGGAAATAGCGAGAAGGGCTGCTCAGTGCTCAGCTTCCTCCCAAGGAATAAAGAGGTTGCTTCAAGCAATGGAAGTGCCAAGAAAATGCCAATTTGTGTCACACTAACATCTTTCTTAAGGGGGGACGTAGACTTCAGAAATGTAAACTTTTAGCGCCAGTGAGCACAGCCAGCCTTGAGGGATTGATATTAGGTTTTTCTGAAGGACTGAGGGAAATTTGAGAGGAGATCAAATTAGACACCAGTCATTAGAAAATGTACTGACACCAGAGTTTTAGTTGCAAGAGTAGTGGGGTCAACTTTCCCATGGCACCTGGGGTGAACTCAGAAAAATGGAAGCCCGAAAACTGCGTTTGGAAATGATTTCACTGGAGACAGACAAAGACAGCAACAGCTGGAAGACGAGGGAACAAGGGACAAACTAAAGTGAGATTCTGTAATCGAGAAGACCTGCGGGAACCAGTGGAAAAACTTTCCTGCCTCAGACAAAACAACCTTCAAAGACTACCTTCCTTCTCGTTAGTGGGGTAAAGTTGCCTGAAAAAACCACCGATGTGTTATACATATTTAAAACTCTCCTTTCTGGGTTTATAATTTCCACACAGGCAGCTTCCTGCAAACGTAAGTCATGAATGTAAGATGATGCTCCTTTGTGGGGTTGTAAAGACAATCTAAGAACAAGTGATTTCAGAGTCACAAACCACAGCCGGAAAGCGTTTCCATTGCCTAACGCACTTACCCTTGGAGCTTTCATTGTTTCACTCTTACCCAGTTGTGTCATTATTTGACTTACCTCATTGGGGAAATCATTGTTTAAAAACCAAATATAAACGGTGAAATAGTTTTCTACTTATCTTTTCCAGGATAATAGCTTCCCTCCCCCACTTCCCGCCACAGGAGGGTTAGGCCGTCCTGGGTGATGAATTGTTCCAAAGAGTTTGACAGTCCCAGAGAGAGAATGAGAGTAAAAATAACTAGCTGATTACCAATAGGGAGTAAATTGGCCACTTGAGAATTCAGTGGCTAGAAAGACAACCAGAGAGAAAACGAAAATCCTCATCAAGAGACCAGGCTTTCTGATTAGGCCATGTGCTGAAGACTGCTTTCCATGCCTCTCCCTCCCTGCTGTGTGATGATGTACAACTGACTGGACATCATTTTGTATTTGGGGTAGTCATTTCCAAAAGGGTGTTTGGGAGACTTTGAAGTCCTTAATTATAACCAGGAGGCATCTGGGGGCTGAGCAACTAAAATGGAAGATGCTCTGTCTTGGGCTGTGGAATGTACATTTATAGAAGGAGCCCATGTCTGGTTGGTTTGGTCTGGTTTTTCATTCCATCACCCCATAAGGCAGCCTTCCAAGGTTTTCTGGACTCTGGAAGAAAATAAAAGTGAGAGTGTTCTTGGCCAAGGGAATCCATACTCAAGGCAGATTCAAGGATTTCAATATGTGGATGGACTGGGCTTTCTGTTAATAGTCAACTACTAAAAATAGAAATACTTTGGGACTCTTTTGAAGGGAGGCCATTTTTACTAGTTCTCATTTGAACAAATCCATCAAGTGAGGGAGGGTATATAATGAACCACAGACATGCTAGCCGTCCTCAATAAGCTTAAATTTATCACTGGTGCTAAGTCATGTATGCGTGAAGAGATAAAACAGGACCATCAACCATCAGCCCCCAGCTGGGCATAGCCAAATGAGCTGTAGGAATTAAGAAGAGAAAGGGGGGGATTTTAAGTTAGGTAATCAGAATAGGGTTCAGGGAGGAAGGGTGATATTATGCAGGCCTTGAAGGATGAATAGAACTACAGTGAATTTCTGGGTGAGAATCGCTTGAATGAATAACAGTATGGGTTTTTTTTGTTTTGTTTTCTGTTTGTGTTTTTGTTTTTTTAATGATTTGGTACAAAGTGAGTAGAATGGTTTGTCTTGAGAAAAGGGGTCTGGAAATAGGTTTCCCATGTATGCATGGACCTTCCACACTAGGCACTGAATGGGTTTGGTCTTAGGAGCACTGGAGAAACATTAGTGGTTCTGGGTAGAGTTATAACAGTTTTAGAGGTCTGTTACCTTCACTGATTAAAAGAAAAGGCAAAAGAATGTCCTCTGGAGCTTTACCAACTGGTCAGATCAAAAGATAAGACCACCGTTTTGATTCTTCTTCAGTTTTGACACCTGTGATATGGAAGAGACGAATGCCAGTGCCTGACACATAGAATGGCTCAATCAATACCGCTGAATGGATGAACTGGGCTGAAGAATCAGAACACTACCATTTCCAAGAAAAGCTGAGGAAGACCTGAGGTTACCTCAGCCCTCTCAAGAGGCAGTGATGAATGATTTGAAGAGGACCAGGTTAGGAGTTAGTTGAACTTGAGTGTTTAACTTGACTTTCTTGGGTCTCTATTTTCTCACTTAAAAAGATAAAGGTGGGACTTCCCTGGTGGTCCAATGGTAAAGAATCCGCCTTACAATGCAGGGGACGCGGGTTCCATCCCTGGTCAGGGAACTAAGATCCCACATGCCTCGGGGCAAATAAGCCCTCACGCCACAATTACAGAGCCCACATGCCCCGGAGCCTGCGTGCTACCACTAGAGAAGAGAAAACCCGCACACCACAACTAGAGAGAAGTCCATGCACTGCAATGAACAGATCCTGCATGCCTCAACGAAGATCCCGCATGCCACAACTAAGACCCGACGCAGCCAAAAATAATAAGATATAAAAATAAATAAATAATAAATCTTAAAAAAAAAAGACAAAGGTAAGTTTTGTGAATGGGCTCTAACAGCAGAAAGCTTTTTTAAAATATTTTTGGAGAGAGAGATGCCATGTGTATCTTGACTCGAATGCCTGGAGGAATCCACGATCGAACTCAAGGTTAAGAACCCAGGGATTATGTTCCCTTTAAAGCAGAAGGGACTGTGATTCTAAGAGGCCAAGGATGATCTTCCTCTCTGGAAGGACAATTGGAACATCTGACACCACAGCTCTGCCGATTTTGTCACCTTGGAGGCCTGTGGCTGATTGGTTTAACTGAAATGAAGAAGAAAAGATTTTGTTTCTAACCTTCAACCCAGCCTCAGATTCCTTTAAGGAGTATTATTGATCTGATCAGTCATGCTGGGGTGTAACTGACCATCAAAAAGAGATACATCATTGCAAGGCACTTGCTCCCATCAGAATGTGACACTGGCAATGTGTACCCTCTGACACAGCCCTTTTTTGTAGAATTTTTTCCACTTCTACTTCCTTTCTTTATAATGGCCTCTGTCATAAGGTTATTGGTAAGAATAACTAGTTAATGATGGGGGAAAAGTACTTGGGAAGATGATGTACTTTTGCTCTTAAGGCCACTGTTCAAAAGCAATATGTAATAATCTCTTTGTTGAATGGGCATGTTCAGTAGGTGCTCTGATTTGGGCACTTGTCAATAATGATATGATGCTGACTGCCTGAAATATGAGCTGTTAAAGAAAATGTTATCTTTCCCCAGAAGCTATTTTCAGTGTACAACTACAGCATGGAAAGCTAGTTCTTGCCATTTATAATGAGGCAGGACTCTTAATAATGATTTTTGGCTTAATGTATTAATGAATAGAGATCTGAGGGAAAAAGGACTTACAATGTAATAAGGAAACTCAAGAAAGATTAGGCTCTAATCCAAATAAATTGTTTCTAAATTGATTGTAATAAATTCAACTCTGTTTCCTTCTATTTATACCAAAAAGAAATGCACTGTGGTAAGCTGATTCATATCATTGAAAAAAAGAGTGGATAATTTATTTAAATATAATAGTAATAAACTGCAAATGCTAACTTACAAGAAGAAAACATACACAGGTAAGGATAGATATTCTTGGTGAGAAAAAATGTTACCTATAAATGTCAGTACCTCTATTTTCACTTTTTGAGTAGCAGCTGTCAGATTTAATTGAAGAGCTGAGTAGCTCCATAGAAAAACACCTAAAATTGCAACGTTACAAATAATGGCAATAAAATTTGAGTACCTTTTCTTTCTATTGCTTCACCCTCTCAATTTCTTCTACTTCTCTAAGTAGTGACAATGTTGCTTATCCTTCATTAGGCAACCTAAACTGAGAGGAGGCAATTTCCTCCAAGAAATTTCATTAAGAGCTCCACTTTACTTCACTCATAGTGTTCTATGAAGAATACTGTCAAATGCGTCAAGATCACTCTGTGCAGTACCTAACTATTCTAGACTTGTCCGTATCTGTAAAGGGAACCCTCCTGCACTGTTGGTGGCAAAATAAGTTGGTGTAGCCACTATGGAAAACAGTATGGAGGTTCCTCAGAAAACTAAAAACAGAATTAACATATGATCCTGCAATCCCACTCCTGGGCGTATAGCCAGACAAAACTATAATTCAAAAAGATACATGCACCTCTATGTTCACAGCAGCACTATTCACAATAGCCAAGACGTGGAAACAACCTAAATGTCCATCAACAGATGAGTGGATAAAGAAGATGTGGCACGTATATACAATGGAATACTACTCAGCCATAAAAAAAGAATGAAATCATGGCATTTGCAGCAACATGGATGCAACTAGAGATTATCATATTAAGTGAAGTAAGTCAGAAAGAGAAAGACAAATACCATATGATATCACTTACATGTGGAATCTAAAATTTGCCACAAATGGAAGTACGATACAGAAACAGACTCAAAGACACAGAGAACACACTTGTGGTTGCCAAGGGGGAGGGAGGGGAGGGGAGGGAGGAACTGGGAATTTGGGATTAGTAGATGCAAACTATTACATATGAAATGGATAAACAACAAGGCCCTACTGGATAGCACAGGGAACTATATTGAATATCCTGGGATAAAACATAATGGAAAAGAGTATTAAAGAGAATGTATATATGTGTATAGCTGAGTCACTTTGCTGTACAGCAAAAATTAACACAACATTGCAAATCAACTATACTTCAATTAAATAAATAGACTTTTCCATATCTTAAAATCTCTTCAACATGAAAGCAGAAACTTCTACTCCATCTGTAATTTTCTTTCTTCCACTGACAACAACTAAAAAAAAAAGTATCCGGTACCACCCAAATCTCTGTCTTCCACTGACTGAGCATGGCAACTTCTTTCCAGTTGCCTGAAAATGGAACCTATGGGTTAACTCTAACTCTGGAGTCCAGCGCAATGCTATAACCTACTGTGGGTTCTAAGTATCATAATGCTTAGCTTAATCTCCCATAGTATCAGCAATAGGAAGTACCCAATAAAAACTTCTTAAGTAAAACTGAAAAATGGCTCTAACTGGTCACTCTGCATTGGCAAGTTGCGTGGGACTCTATGGTATAACCCCAGTGGGGGTTCCATGGTCTCCCAAACTACCTAATATTCTCCCATATCATTGCTCATATTCTGAGAAGAGTTGGCTCAATGTGTCTTTGCTGTGATATTGATCTGTTAATCCAAAAGTGGTACTATACATAACGGATTTTTTAAACGTACTGGCCAGATTCTACTGGGGTAACATTGGGGTCAGATTCTCATCGTAGTGAACACCAAGGGGGACAATGTGGAGACAGTTATAAAGGATATAAATTAAGTTTATTCATGTTGAACTCTTGCTGACTTCCTGAGGATGAAAGGATCTGAACTATAGATGGTTTACCCAAGTAAAAAGCATATAAGGGTATTTATTAAATGCCTTTAGCCATTTTAGGTTATGGCATGTTTAAATGCCAACAAGCACTTAAATTTTCTGGGTAGTAGAGGATCACTGGTGTTTTCATGTCAAGACTGTAGTTGTATGTTAGTTCCATGGTAGATGTTAATTAATCCTGTTATTATAGTTATAATTGTTACTGGAAACTGGTAATTCTGTGGTGGCTCTTCTTTGGCATCTGAAACACAGCATGGTGTTTTCACTGGACTCTCCAAAATTGCTGCTTTCTACCTGTGGAGGTAAGTTCTCACTGCAGAAATATTACAACTTGAATGTTTTGTGATGCCCTCAGAAGGTTGGAGACAGACCAGGGATTCCAAACCAATCTGATGGGCTCCTGAAATACAAGCTAAGCTCTAAGGGATTCTGTGTTCCTCATTCATTCCTAATAATTATACCCCTCCTTGGAGTATGACTCCCTCCATTTCACAGATGAGGAAACCAAGATTGTGGGAAGTTAACCAGTCACATACAAAGACACAGCTAATATCAAGTCAACCCAATTTCACTTCATTGATTTTAAATCTTGAGAACTTTCTATCAGGGTTCAAAGCAGGCTGCAACCCTGCTGTACAAGTCCACCTTATCTTTAACCACAAGATAAAGACTTAGGGAATATGAGAGAAGAAGGAAAATTAAGACAATGTATCTTAATGCTGTAATGTAATGTAATGTAGCTGAATTGGTGAGTGTACAAACACACACACGCACACTACACACACAGACACACACACACACACACACACGTGAACTTTTAAGTTTGGGCTCTGTTACTATGTTTCTCTGACTTTGGGGAAGTCACTGTTCAGTCTTTCATTTCCTATGTGTCAAATTGGGGCAGGTAAAAGAGTGAGAAGATCCGTTCAACTGCATGCATTCTTAGGGCTGATGCGGAAGGATTCTAGTATGTGTGCTTGTACCATAGCATGATCTGTAAGGGCCTGGGAAAATATTGTAGCTTGGGTGTCTCCTTTTCATGATCCTTCCCCTCTTGTCTGCTTCTAAATTTGAGAATTCCCCAAGTTCCACCCCAAACCCTCTGTTCTTCTCTAGCACTGCTTTCTCTTTGGATAGTCTCCCCCATTTCCAGCTCCTGTTTTAAAGGCTATTTTGTCCGCTATTAGTATAGCCACTTCACATTGCTCATGGCTGCTATTTCCACGGTGTATCTTTTACCATCCCTTTGCTTTCAAGCTATTCGTATCTTTGAATCTAAAGTGCCTCCTGTACACAGCATAGTTAGATGATATTACTTTTTTAATCTAATCTGATAATCTTCCTTTCAATTGGACCGTGTGATCATCCACATTTTAGTATCATCCATAACCAATATTACTAATATGGCTGGATTTACATCTGCCACTTTGCTTTCGGTTTTCTCTGTCTCAAATCTCTTTGTTCTTCTGTTCCTCTTCTACTACTTTCATTTGTATTTAATGGATATTTCCTAGGAGGAGCAACAGAGGCCCAGTTCTCTCCGAATGACGCTCCTGCAACATGGGACTTCTGGAGAAAGATGAAAAACGCTGGCAGCCTGCCCCTTCCGTGGTGATTCCAAAGATGTAGCTGGGAGGGAGGTGTCACGGCTCAAATGTCAAAGACTCTCTCTCACCGTTCTTACCGAGATTTACTAAATTTACCTGAATGAATATTGCTCTAATTGCTGTATGCCCTTAGACAATTTTCAGAGAATATATATAATCTTCTTCAGTTAAATGGTTGTCTCACTGGGGAGAACGTTTGCTGTGTTTCTCACTCCATCATTCCAGAAGTTAGTCTCTTATCTAACCTCTTAAATATCGTCTACAAGCTAATGATGCCCATGTGCCTATTTTCAGACCAGCCTTTCATCTGGAAACCAGACTTCCATCTCTAACACACTGCTTGTCATCAAGCAGCTTTGGTTAGTCTTCCTCAAAAACGTTCTTTATAGGTCTACTTTATTTCGGTAAATAAAACTACCACTGACTTAGTCAAGTAAAAACTTGAATATCAGCCTGATGCCTCCTTCTCATCAACCACTTGTAATCCATCAGCACATCTCATTGGTTCTTTCTGTCAACTATAACTAGAAACTGCCCATCTCACTCTACTTCCATGCCTACTGCCGGAATCTACATCACTCCCCCCGGACCTGGTCTATTAAAATCGCCTTCCAATGGCTTCTGCTACCCCTCCAATATGTGCCTCCCACAACTCAGAGTGATCAGTTTATACATAATGTTAATACGTCTCCCCTGGCACATACTCTTTACCACTGGCTTCAGCTCTGTGTGAGTTGGCTGCATTTTACTGCTTCTTCCAACCTTAGCTGGAGCCCCTCCATTGCCTGGTCTGTTATAGTCACATTGTCCTCTTTCATAGTGTACTCTCCTCCGCCTAGCATTCTCTCTCCTTCTCCCTTTGCATGGCTGCCATTTCTCCTCTTTTTCTAGCTTAAATGAGAAGCTTTCTATGTAGCTTTTCCATTACTATTCTCTGTTGCTTCATCTCATTCATTTCTTTTGCAATCCTTGACACAGTCTGTAATTATTAACTTGTGTAGTGATTTACCATGTGCTGCTCCCACTTGATGGTGAATTCCAGGACAACAGGAACCATAGTTGTTTTGTTCATCACTCTGTAATAAATACCTGCTACTACTACTAAGAGCTCCCTCCTACCAAGCACTGGATACGTGCCAGAAAGTGATTTAAGATACATACAAAAATAAATGTGTATGTGTATCTACCCATATATACATATATGTGCATACACATATATATACTCATATAGATACACACATGTACATATATTTATCTACATAAACACACATATACATACACACCCATTTAATCCTCATAACAACCCTATGAGATGATTTTATTATGTTCATTTTACAGCTGGTTAAACTAAAGCACAGGGAGGTTAACTGACTTGTCCAAGGTCCCACAGTAAGTGAGCAGTTGAACCCATTGCTCCAGGGTCTAGGCTCTTAGCTGTTTCAGGCTTTTCTCAGAGTACTGCCAGGAAATGTAGGTGTTCAGTTAATATTGTAGGATGAATGAACAAGTAGTGAAAAAAAAATGAAGATGTTACCATCTCCTAGAGCAGGGCTGTCCAACAGAGCTTTCTGAGATGATGGAAATTTCTACATCTCTGCTCTCCTATGCAGCAGTCATGAGTCTCATGTGGCTGCTGAGCATGTGAAATATAGCTAGTGTGACTCAGGAACTGAATTTTTATTTTTGTTTAGTTTCAGGTAATTTAAATTTACATAGCCACATGCAGCTGACTACCACACTGGAGAGTTTAGTCCAAGACTTTTATGAGGTGGTATCATTTTTGATGCCTTGAGGTTTCTACAGTCTTGATGAATTTAACTCCAAAGACAGAACACAAGATTCCCTTCTGCACTTCTTTTCTCCCTAGTGCCTTCCACCCCCAGCTTTGCAAACATCCTTCATCCTCCCACTGTACTTCATTCCAGCCTGTAGAACTAAGCCTCCACCCTCATGTGTGGCTCCAGCAAAGCCATTTTTCCGCCCCCTCAACAGAACCCTAAACAGTCCTCCAGAAGTATTTAAATAGTCAACAAACATTCAGAGCCTACTTGGATAGAACACTGGCCCAGGCACTGAAGAGAGGTGGCGGAAGATTGAGACACAAAGAAAATTAAACAAGGTCCCTGCCTAACAGTGAAGGAGAGAGGATAGACTGATAAACTCACACATCCTAAGGATCTGGTCGGAGGGGTGGAGTGGGGGGTGTGTGGGGGGAGGCTGAGTACCCATCTAGGCTTGTCGCTCCAGGAGCTTGCACTTCACAGAGATTGCTCTAAAATGGCACTGATTCCACTCACACCTGCACCACAAGAGTAAACGGAAGGAGACAGGTTTGGTTTCAAAACCAAGCTCATGATGGATATAAAGAAAGTCTTACTGATGTCTAAAAAGAGACGACCGGCCCAGATAAAGAGACCTGTTGTTATATTTCACCCTGATGGCTTGGGCTTGATGGGGGTTGGATTCAGTTCTTGGAACACTAACCCAGCTTTTACAGAAAGAGAAATAATCATAGAAAGAGTAGATAAAGATTAGACTGAGACCAAATATTAAAGAAGAAGAGGAAGAAGAACAAAAGTGGGGCACATTAATCATCCAACCTGTGGGCAATTACTACTCATATTCTACACAATATCCAGTAATCGGGGTAGTGAACATGCATTTCTTTCCTCCCACCATTTGCATGCTTGGAATCTCACTTACATTGTATGTAGGTTAGGGCAAAAAGATGTTGCTTTCTTTGGATTTTGCTTCTTTTGTGGAATCCATTATAAAGCAATGTGCTTTTGTGTGTCAAAGAGCAGAAAGGCTCCACTTCCTCTTTTCAAAAGGATTTGGGTAGAAGTCAACTACTGTATTTATTCCATGCCGCTCTCCTTTTGATAACTAGATGTGTGCTGGTTATAGATGCCACAGGAAAGCAGTGAATTTTCTCTCCACAAAGGGCTTTCTATCTTAGGATGTGTCTCACAGCATCATGCTTCTGAAAGTGCAATTTTTAGTCAGTCCTCTAAAAGTCACTCCATCGAGAGAAAGCACTTAAACATACAGAAACACCCTGACGATGCCAAAGTGCTTCATTTCTCATCCACAGATCCGTTATGAGTGCACAGGTGAAATGATCGTGTCTCTTGTTTTCCCCAGCCTTCCTCTATTTTACTCTTCTCAAAAAAAGTAGACTGTTAAATGCAAAATCAAACGAGATTTCATTGGGATGTCTCCCCAACACTTTTCTTATACATGACATCCCAGATCGGAAAATCAAAATACAAACAGAAAAGAACTAGATCAACTGTCCCCATCTATTCTAGACTGATGGAAATATCACCTAAGAAATTAACCCTCTGCTTGGAAGTTAATTCCACACTTTCTCAAAGTGTGTTCCTGAGAACACGAATTCCATGAACTGTACCACAAAGAAAGTATTTCATGGCGAACTGCCCTAAGCCCATTTGGCCACAAAAAGTGGTTGGACTGTTTCCACCTCACATCCCTGCTGCCAAATAAGAAGTCCTAACGCAAGCAAGCCTAGGCCCAAACCCTGCCAAACACACATGTGTGTAATAACAAACAAGCACACAAGATGAAAACGCACATTTTTCTTATAAGCTCTGGGAAGTCTCAGTCTGCCCTGAGGTTCTTGCATAAGCTCCTTACATAAAATGTGCACTCTGCCTACGACAGGTTGAGACCGCTGTCCTCTGGTGGCTGGACCATCCACTAAAGGACTGTGTCCAGTGCCAGAGCCCTCCATGAAATGGGGGTGTAGGACCTTGAGGACCAAAAGGATTAGGTGATTGGCTCCCCCGGTCCCTATACTTCATTCATGGAAGGGTGGTAGGGCCATGCCATCATTCTGGCCGGTAACACAGCTGAACACCACTAACTCTAGCAATCAAAAAAGCATTTCTATTTCTCTTTTGCAAATTAACAAATCCTATGGTGTAGATTACAAGAGGCGCATTCAAAAGCTCTAAGTAACTGCCTCTGAGGTTAGATTCTTGCTGAGGGTGCTTCAAATGCTAATTTTTCCTACTGGGTAGGCTGACGGTAGTTTACGCATGCCTGTGTTCACATACAAAACATGACCCTGTTTATGTTAAGTGCTTACCAAAGTGAATCCCCACATTGATCCAATCATGCATGCTTGGCTGAGTTTGGAAATCCCCTTGGGAATTCACAGAACTCCTAAACCTCCTAAACAGGTTCTCCCAAGTCCTACAAAAAGGAAACCTTGGCTACATTTAAAAGATTTCCACGTATTTGGCCTCGGAAATGTCAGGACATATGCGTCCGAAGAAAATACTGATTCTGTGTACTAATCTGAGCATCGTTTCCAGACTGGATTCTGAAAAAAGAGCAGATGTTAGATGTCATTCCAAGTCCAGCCAATTCTTTACATGTGAAGAAATGGACATTCTGACTCACAAATCATTCTCCGGTGAGTCTAATGTGCAAGGATCTGCCTCCTAGAGTCTAATATCCTCTGTCTGACACGGTAAAACTGAGTTTTGGGATCAGCAAAATTCACAGGTCATGGCAACCTTTCACTGAGGTCAGAGTATAGCATAGAGCAGGGATGTGCTATGATGAGGAGATAACATCTATCATTTAATGTACTCCTTTCAATAATATACGAAAGAGATATTCTCATCTTCCTTTTACAGAAGAGGACACTGAATCTTTGAAAGGCTAAAGAAGTTTCTAAAATCACTGAGCAATTAAGTGGCAGCATTAGGATTAGAATACAGAGCAAGCCTATTCAAAAGTGTGGATTCAACCATCATGCTGCCCTTAGGAGGAGCAGATCCCACACCTGTAGCCAACCTCTTGAGCTCAGCCTCCCCCAAGTTCAGGCTTCAGCAGCAAACCAGTTGCGCTCAGCCAGGGTCAGTTTTGTAGATGTGTGATCTGTGCAGTCGCACAGGGCCCCATGCTTCGCTTAGTGTTTTGCTCTGCCATCTTGAAATTCTTAATAATTTTTGAACAAGGAGTCCTACGTTGTTTTTTTTTTTCCACTGAGCTTCACAAATTACATGGCTACTGCTGTCCATAGCACATAAGCTATAACTGACACAAGCTTTAAAAAGTTCAGTTAATTTTAGAAGGTAATTTTGGGATATACTGTCCAGTCCTAGGTTATGAAAAAATATTTTGCCTTATTTGAACTCTAGTGGAAACAGATAAGCCAATTATTACTCAGTTAATTTCCCTGGGAAGAGTTTTCAAAACTCATGAGCAACAGGGCAGGAATTTCCCATCCTCTAACATGTGACCCAGTTCTATATGATTAACTCCAACACACTGACCAATTAAATGATCGTAAGGTCACAAATCATTGGTCACAGTACTTGTATGGTTAGGAATGCTCCAAATGTGTCACACTCTTTCACACTGTGGCAGAAACTATTCTTTAGATAACACAGAGCCATTTCTATCTCCTTTGTTAACCTTGCTCTAAAGAGGCTGGAGAAAACCTGGAGACTTGCTTCTTTCCCATTCTCCTCTGCAGTTAAGTGTCATCATGTGACTCAATTCTGGCTAAGAGATGGAAAGGGAATTTTTCTGGCAGGCTCCTGGAGAAAGTTTTTCCTTTTGTTAACAGAAGGAGAGTTCCATTACAGGAAAAGAGCTTTTTCACTACCACGCCTTTATCCACTTCCTACCTTGGTTTTGTATGGTGCTACCGCAGCCAACTTGTGACAATGAAGTAAAATCATGAATATGAAACACCAAAAACTAAGATGGTAGAGTAGACAGAGGGGACACTGGCGATATCATGGGACAAGTGAACCAATGCTGCTGAACTCTTAATTAACTCACTATTTGTTTAAATTTCTGTTATCTTTTTTTTTTTTTCCCAACCAAAAATTCTTAACTAAGCACACAATTCTTCAAATCTGACCCCTTTAACTGAAGGACAAGACTTCCATTACCTTCTGGGGAACACCCAGTTCACTGGCTGTCATGGTAGCTCAGACCAAGTCCCCAAAGCACATTGGCCTTCCCTCTAGTTCTTCAAAACTCAACACATTTCCCTGTACTTATCTGTATACCTATCACCAAACTATGCACATTCTTGTGGCACTGCCTGCATCTTACCACGCATTCCAATGTCTACCACAGAGCCTGGCCCTTGCAACCCACCTAGGGAAATTTATTGAATTGATAATGAGCATCCTGTCACTTTATTCAGTGACGAAATCTCCTTCTTCAAAAATTTTGTTATTTTGCAACTGAATTTAAAAGTGAAATACCTACTACTTAATGTTTTGATAGGTGATGGCCTTAAAAAATTTAAAAAGGAAAAGACTATTGAATAATAACTGAGGAATACTAAGTATAAAATTGATTGGGTTCTAGTAGGGCATCGTGGTCTTGGCAGTGACTGACAGGATCTGCTGTGGCGTGGCGTGGCATGGTGTGGCATGGTGTGGAGAGGCACAGAGGTCAAAGGCAAAGGCTGTGGAGACAAACTACCTGGACTCAACTTCAACTCTGTCACTTACTTACTAGAAGCCCTTAAGCAAATGTCTTCCCTCTGACTCTTGGTTTCCTTATTCTAAACTGAAGTGGTATCTAACTCAGGAAGGTTACATGAGAATTAAATGAATAAGAGAAGGAAAACATGAAGCCCTTAACACGAGGCATGGCTCTTAGTAAGTATGCAATAGGTTTTAGCTACTGTTTTTCATCTCAGGTGCTATCTGGGAGTCACTTCTCAAAAATCTTCCGAGCATTGCACTCCTCTAGCAGCTAGCACTGAGATGTCATAAAATACATATTTAAAGAAAAAATGTTAAATGGCAAGTAGCACACCTATGAGAATGGCCCAAATCTGGAACACGAAAAACACCAAACGCTGGCGAGCATGTGGAACAACAAGAACTCGCATGCACTGCTGGGAACGAAGAGAGGGGAAGCCACTTTGGAAGGCAGTTTGGTGTTTTCTTACAAAACTAAACCTACCCTTACCACCAGGCAATCCAGCAATCATGTTCCTTGGTATTTACCCAGAGGAGTTGAAAACTTATGGCCACAGAAAATCCTACACATGGATGTTTACAGCAGTTTTATGCATAATTGCCAAAACTTCGAAGCAACCAAGATATCCTTAAGTAGGTGAACAGGGATAAATAAACTGTGAAATAACAAGACAATGGAAATGATTTAGTGCTAAAAGGAAATGAGCTATCAAGCCATGAAGAGACATGGAGGAGCCTTAAAGGCATATCACTAAGTGAAAGAAGCCAACCTGAGAAGGCTACATACTGTGTGGTCCCTACTCTATGACATTCTAGAAAAGGCAAAGCAAACACAAATTTTAATGGTTGCTGGGGTAGTAAGGAGCAGAGGAGGGATGAGTAGGCGGAGGATTTCTAGGGCAATGAAAATACTCTGGACAACACCATAATGATGGACACTTGTCATTATATATTTGTCCAAACCCATGGAACGCATAACACCAAGATTGAGCCGTAAGGTAAACTATGGACTCTGGGTGATTGTGATGTGTCAATGCAGGTTCATCAGTTACAACAAATGTAACCTCTGGCTGGGGATATTGACAATGGGTTGGGGGGTGGAGCTTATGCGTGTATGGGGCAAGGAACATATAGGAAATTTCTGTACTTTCCTCTTAATTTTGGGATTAACCCAAAACTTCTAAAAATAAAGTCTTAGGGCTTCCCCGGTGGTGCAGTGGTTGAGAGTCCGCTTGCCGATGCAGGGGACACGGGTTCGTGCCCTGGTCCAGGAAGATCCCACATGCCGCGGAGCGGCTGGGCCCATGAGCCATGGCCGCTGAGCCTGCGCGTCCGGAGCCTGTGCTCCGCAACGGGAGAGGCCACAACAGTGAGGCCCGCGTACAGCAAAAACAAAATAAAAATAAAATAAAATAAAATAAAAATAAAGTCTTAAAAACAAACAAACAAGAAACCCAGTCATGGATAATTTCTGAGTAGCCAAACTGATCATCACATAGACCTATATAGGATGTCAGAGAGCTTGGGGCCCAGGGTCCAATGGCCTGAAGTTCCCTCACTGTCCAGCTATGTTACCAAGGGCAAGTCACTTAACCTCGAGTTCCTCAGTTTCCTTTTGTATAAAATGGGAATAATAAACACCCTGTTGGGTATTTGGGGGAGTGAATGGGTTCTGCCCAGTGTCTGACACTCAGCAGTCAATAAATGCTAATTCTTTGTAATAAACCTTATAGGAAGCTCTGATGCGTTGTACTGAATGAAAACATACATTTGAAATTAATGACCCTTTTTGCTGTCTGAGGTTCTCTCTAAACCTCGTGACATGTCAATCTTAGAGCTCTTCCACTGTGTACGGAACTGTGAACCTTACTGTGCTAAGTACACAACACACAACATTGTCACCTCTTGTTTAATTAAGCAAACTGCTCCCTGCAAGGGTAGCAGTCTTCAAGTGCAAATTCCTATCTATTCAGCTCTCTAAAAGCAAACTGCAAATCAGAGCCAAGCAAATCACTCCTGGAGTCCTTGCTCTGGTGAACTAAGATGGACCAGGGCCCATTCTACAGTTTACCAGAGACGCTGCATATGGTGGCAAAACTGCGTCTACATGTTTCCCAGGAAATTTCAGAAGAAGTTCTTCCTGGCCGCCTGCAGCTAAAGGCACTATCCTTCCTGAAGGCAGAAAAGTAAAGGGGCAGGGAGGCAAATGAACAGAATACATGAGCGAGAGACAGATCTCCTGTGGGTAGATGACGATGGTGGGCATGAGAATTTTATTCTAGGAAAACTGGGCAGAAAGAAGTGACAGCAAACACCTTCCTGACACACAAGCAAAGGATGTAAGGCATTTATTGCATTTCTCTGTCCAGAATCCATGCCTTCCTTTTTTGACAGCTATACCTCAGTTTCCTTTGAAGAGTCTTCTAGTCCTTACAGTTTAAGAGACTGGTAGGTTTTGGGAGGGAAAAATGACTCAGGTCCAGCCAAAGAGAATTTTCAGAGCTTTTGCTGAAACCCCTGGCAGGATCCAACCCCAGGGACGCTGAGGTCACCCAAAGGGGCAGCCTGCTTGAGAATAAAAGCCACACTGAGGAGCCAGAGTGAGGAGGTAAGAGATGTGGGCTTGCTGGGTCACTGGTCGAGAATCTGTATCTAGCCAGCCATGAATCCCCTGGACTTTTCAGTTACAAGAGCCAGGGAACTCCCTTTTTGCCTATGCAAGTTTCAGTTAGTTTCTGTCACTTGCAACTGAAAGAAGTCTGACTCATTACTGAGGTAAAAGGTGAAGTCACACCTGCTGACAATATGTCGTACTCCTTCCTCTACCACCAAGTATCTTTGACGTGATCTCTATATCGCTCTGTGGTGGCCATATTTTCCCAACCACTTCCTCACAAATCAGCATATCTGCTGAGACAAGCAGAATTATACTCATGGAACAACAGAGCAGAATGCTTGAAAATCAGAGTTACTCTGAAAACCAGGGACACGCGGAGAAAACACACCTCCTGATAGTAAGAATCACACAGTCTCGTTCCCCTGGTGAACTTTGGAGGCTTGCATTTCAAACTCACATTCCATCATTTAGTAATCAGGCTAAAAATATGTTTCCTACGCTCTCTGGGTGAAGCCTGAAACACACTGCTGAAAGCCATTGCACCACAGATCTGCAGCAAACTCTGAGCTGGTTAGTCAATATGTGGACCCTGTGGAGAGAATCCCAGTGGGGATTTCAGCCTACACACCCCTCCTGCCATCGCATTCGTTAGCAGTGACCCAGCTCAGTAACCTGTCTCCTCAGTATCTCAGTAGCCACTTTGCTATGCAAGGGTAACACACCTTATGATGCAGAAAGTTTCTTCTTAGAATCTGTGCAAACTCAAATTTCTTCACTCCAGACCTATGGTTTATGCATTACATGTGACCCATTTCTGTTACAGATTGGCAGCTGGCAAGGGGTTCCTAACGCTGTGACTTCCAGTGTGACTGATGAAGCATTATTTTGCTTCTGAAATCCAGAGCGCTATGGCTGGATTTAGCCCTTACTATGTACCAGGCACCATAGTAAACATTTTATATACATTGACCAATTAAATATTTATACAACTGCATGACATAGGGTCCAGTGATATCTCCAATTTACAGATGAGGAAACTGAGGGTCAGAAAAGTTAAGCATAATTCCCAAGATCACATAGTTAATAAATTATGGAACTGGGGCCATCCCCTCTCCTCCCCATAATCCATGTTCTTGAATGCCTTCTACATTTAGACTCTTATTGAAAACTTTGGTATTTTATCTGGGAACATCCAGTGTTCATTTTTATAACTTGAAAATACTTAATAAGAGAATGTGAAGATAACTGATTAGGCACAAGTGCAGCAGGTATATACAACAGTAAGAGTAACTTATTATAGCATCTTCCCTAGGCCAGACACTAGGCTTGGGGAATATAGCAGAGGATGAGAGAGAGACAGCCTCATGAAGCAGCACAGAAAAGCAATGACCAAGAAAGGTCCATGGTTTTCTAGGAAAAGTGAGGGTTGGAATCAGATACTTCTGTTCTGGTGTCCGCACTGCTCTGCTACCCACTGGCTAGAGGCACCTGGCAGGACTGTCTGCCCTTTGGGAGCTCAGTTTCCTAATCAATAACAGAGTAAGGCTAGGCGAGATGATCTCCAAAGCCTCTTCCAGCCCTGGCATTACGTGGAGCCTCGGGCTCTTCTTCTGGGTCCCTGAAGAGAAAGGTAAGTAGACAGATACATGCTAAAGCACAGTTCTCAAATTTAGCGAACATCAGAAAAACCTGGGGAACCTGTTAAAACAAGACTCCCAGACCCACCACCAGAGGGTTCCTTCCAGAGGCCCTAGGATGGGGCCCCAAGACCTGCGTTTTTAATAAGTCTCCCAGGGGATTTTCATATAGGAATTGTGATTTGGAACTCTGGTACTCAAAGCATTGGCACTACTTGGGAGCTTATCCCAAGTGGATCTTGGATCCTACCCAGGATGTACTAAGTCAGAACCTGCATTTTTACCAAGGTCTCTGTGTCATGCTCCTGTAAAGGACCAACCTGGTTAATCTTGACACTGTGCTCAATCTCGATACCAAAGAAACCCCAGCAGTCCCTTAGCTATTTGTTATTAAATTTCCCTTGGGGTGGATGTTTTTAACCAGGACAGATCTATAATTACTCCTCCTAAAAGCATCATCTGGAAGAGTGTTTTTCAAGGTAGGTTTGGCAGAGCCCTAGGCTTCAGTCCTCCAGGGCCACCGTGGGGTAGGGACTGTGTGAGGCAACCTGGACTGAGCTGGCCTCCAGGCTACAAACCTTACCTCAAACAGAGCTGCCCCACTTCGACCAGCTTTACAAACTGGGATTATAGTTTGCTTTTCTTTGAAAAGAGGGATTCACTGCTTCAGGATTTAACTCACGCTCCACAGTGCCCCTCAGTCCTATCAGTACCTTCCCCATGCTCTCCATGAGATGGGCTTAGGGAATGAACCTGGTTCTATTCTCCTATATGCTTCCCTTGGGGGCTGAGACGTGACCTTCAAAATGTCAAAAATAGCGCTCCTATTCCCGGGAGGACTGTTAAGTTACTTTCTTATCCTACTTTAATATACAATGACCATGAAAGACATTAATGTGGAAAATTCTGAATTTGGCTCACATGCCAGCCCTAGTTTGTCTTCTAACAAAAGCTCCATGTATCTCTTCTTATAATCCAAAACGTTCCCACCAGTCAATGGGAATTTGATCTTTAAGGTAAACATGAGCAGTCCAGATCCTTCTTTAAACCAAGTATTTTGGGGACATCTTTAGAGATTCGCATTGCTTGATGGCTCTAGAGTTAGAGTCTCAGAACTCACTTAATAAAAAAGTCACAAGAGGCCCAGGAAAAGATAACTTCAGTTTTATTAACACCTAATAAGTGGTGGTCAATCGGGATGCACATAATAACCACCTGGGGAGCTCTGAAAAATCTTGATGCCTAGGTCACATACCAATAAATCAGAATTTCTGGGATTGGGTCTCAGCCTTTAGTGGGACCCCACATGACTCTAACGTGCAGCTGAATTTGAGATCCACCGAGCAGTAAACTAGATATGGGAGCCCTGGAGATGGACTCCTATAAGACATATGCTCACTTGCCCTCGTCCTCCCTCTCTTGGTCCCTCTCTCCTGCATCTAGAAGATCATTCATTCACTTAGCAGTTTTTTATTGGAAATCCACTATGTACTCATTTGGAACTGGGAATTAGAAATTCAAAAATCCTATCCTTGTGGAGCTAATAGTTCTACAAACAAAATTAAGTTTTTAAAAAATTTCAGGTATGACTAGGTGCTACAAAGAAGATAAAATAGGCTGTTAGCATAGCGTGTAGACATAGCCTCTCTGAGGTGACATTTGGGTTCTGGGTTGACATCTGAATTTGGATGGGGACAGAACTATAGGACAACTATAGGATAGGGACAGAACTACAGGACAATATAAGAGACAATCTGTCCTCTTAAATACGAGGAACAATCAGTGTAAACCCCCCTACAGGAGGGAATGAGCTTGGTAAATGGAAAGGACAGATAAAAAAAAAAGTCAGGGAGGCTGGAGCAAAGTGAATGAATGAAATTGAAAGGAAATGAGATCAGCGTGGGCCAAGAATGAGATGGCGTTGGTCTTTATAGGCCATAAAAAAAGAAAGAGTGGAAGACAGAGTTTGATACATAACTTTAGCAGTGGGAAAATACCTATACAAAAGACTACACCAAACACATGAATAATGGTCTGTATGCTAACATAAGGCTTTTGCATTTTATTTTAGTTTATGGCAAGCGGGGGGGGAGCAGAATTGATACCTTTCCTTGGAGACAGATACTAGAATTGCCTGGGAGAAGGGTTCCCTCAAGCGGATGACACACATTTGTCCCTCTTCACCGTAAGTGCAACTCTCTTTCACTCCCCCAGGGGTGTGGCCCCTACCCTTAGCAAGCGACTACTACAAGCAAGAGTAGGCTGTATCCCGTGGTTCAGAGACCAGCAACACGCACTCTCAGCATTTTCAGGTCTATACCTTTAGTCTAGTTCATTCACCCTAAACTTCAGACACCTGTACTCTCTCAATAGCTCTATCAGGATGTCCCACAGCACCTCAAACACATCATGACCAACCCTGAACTTGTCTTTATTCATAAACACACTGGTATCTCCTCCTATAATCTCTCTGTGGGTTGATATCAACAGATGGTCATTGAGGCTGGATCATCTAATGGTTTCTTCACTCACAGGTCTGCTGTCTGGGCTGGAATGGTCAGAAAAGCTGGGTGGGAGCTAAGTCAGTTCTGCCTATTCTCTTGTGGCTAACTTGGGCTTCCTCATGGTATGGTGGTCTTTGCGTTGTTGGACTTATATGGCCACTGGCTTCTCCCTGAATGAGCATTCCAAGAGGCAGGAAGGAGAAGCTGCCAGTCTATTAAGGCCTGGGCCTGAAAACAGTCACAGCATCACTTCTTCCATATCCGCCTGCTCAAAGCGGTTTCTGAGCTCATGCAGATTCAAGGGCAGGAGTCACAGACTCACCTCTCAATGGGAAGAATGCTGATAAACTTGTGCCCGTGTTTTATCCACCACAAAATACAAAGCATATATATATGCACACATGCACACACACATAGTATATATAGTGCCTGGTACATGTTAAGTTATAATCTTTCAAATAGAATCTACTGTAATAGTAACTAAATGCTATCCTTGTTACCTTATAGTGATGTCCTCCAATCTTTTCATAAACTTACTGGACCAGCAAATGTTGGGAGCAAACAGGGAAAAGTGACCAATATAAGCACTGAAAAGACCCATTAACTTCCCTGTCAGAGGCGTGAGTCACCCTCCATCTGTTGGGCACTGTAGGATTGCAGGAAGTTGCTGTCATAATCCTTCCAATGCAAGCAAGCACTGTGAGGTTCCACAGAAGAGGAAATGCAGGGGGTTCTGTGTGCTTTTGTGTAACGGTGGCACCATCAACAAGGAACAGGATATGCCAGTGTGACAGTGAGTCACTAAGTGAAACCATGGCTGCGCAGCTTGCAATGCCTGCCAGAGCTGTGACCAGTAAAACTGTCCCAGTGTCCCATTCCCTCCAAGGAAGGATCAAAGAAGTTTCATCTCAGGACATACACGAGGAGAGGAAAGAACATGGTGCCTCAACTTTTCATATAAGGGTATTATTGGATTCTTTTTAAGGGCAAGCATAGGCCCACAGTTTTTCTTGAAATATATTATGAGGAAAAAGTGAAAATGAGCCAACCTAAGAAAGTAATATATTAGATTTCAAGATAATTCATTATGACCAAGTTGGGTTTATCCCAAGTATGTAAAGCTACAGACATTAGAAAATCTACCTGATGTAATTCACCCATGAATATATTGTGGCAGGTGGTCTCTAAAGATGGCCTCTTGGCATCAGGCCCTTGTGTAGTCCCTATGGTACTGAATTTGGGCTGGCCTGTGACTTACTTTAAACAACTGAACATGGCAGAAGTGATGCTGTGCAAACTTCAGGAATATGCCTTAAGAAGGCCTGGCAGCTCCTGCTTTACACTTTGGGCCACCATGTAATACGTAAGCCACCCAGCTGGAGACACCTTGTAAAGGTCACATGTAGAGGCCACAGAGAGAGAAAGAGGCCCTGAGACTATGTGGGGAAAGACAGGACCAGCCTTCCCAGCATCCCAGCTGCACTGGGACTTTTACCACCTCCAAGGAAGTGCCAGACCTGTAATGAGCCACCTGGGACACTTCAACGTCCAAGCTGAGCTTCCAGATGAATCCAGAACCAGATACCATCTCACTGCAACCACATGAGACTACCCAGACAAGAACACCAGAAGAACCACCTTGCTGAACCCTCTCAACCCACAGATTGTAAGGGATAATAAATGGTAGTCTTTTAATCCACTCAATACTGGTATAGTTTCTTATAAAACAATAGATAAAAGAGAAAATTCACAAGATCATCTCAAAGAATGCAGAAATGCAGAAAAAGCATTTGGAAACAATTCTATATTTATTCATAATAAAAAAAGAAAGCCTTATAGCCTTAGAGCAAACCAGCAATAGAAGGGTCCCAACTTCCTTAATCTGATAATGGAAATTAAAAAAAAAACAAAAACAAAAAACCTGGCAGTCATCATACTTGAAGGTGTATTCTCACTTTGAGATAAAAAAAAAAAAAAAAAAAAAGACAAACTTGCCCACTGTTACCACTTCTAATCAGAATTACACTGAAGGTTTCAGTCAGTGCAGTGAGGCAAGGAAAATAAAAAGAATAAGAATTAGAAAGGAAGCAACAAATTTGTCACTTAAAGATGATATGACTTTATACACATAAAACCCCAAAGAAACTACAGATGCATTATTTACAGACTTATAATGAGAGAATTAAACATGTTTTCTAGATATAATATCAATATGAAAAAATCAATTGTACTACTATATGTATTAGCAAACACAAATAAAACTTTTTAAAATAGCATTCATAATAGCATCAACAATATGTAAGAATAAATCTAACAAATGTGTTAAGACTTCCACTGAATAAATTATAAAATGTTATTAACGGGCATTTAAAAAGACCTAAATAAACGGTCATAGATTGAAAGCCTCAATATTGTAAAAATATAAATTCTCCTCCAGTATAATCCCAACTAAATGCCCAAATTTTTTAACAATATGACAAACGGAGTGTCAAATGTGTATGGAACAGAAAAGGATGAATAAGGTGAATAAGAACCAAGAAGAACAACAATGTGGGAGGTGTGCCCCACCAAGGATCAAGAATTACTATGATGTAAGAATTAACTGTGGATCAGTGATAGGCAAACAGACCAGTGGGACAGAATAGTGAGCCCAGAAACAGACCCAGGCATGTAATATGGGCATTTGTTGTATGACCGAGGTATCATGGTGGTTTGGCAGAGAAAGGATAGATTTCAATAAATACTGCTAGGACAGTTGGGTATCCATATGGTTTTTTTGTTTATTTGTTTTGTTTTGTTTTAGCGGTACGCGGGCCTCTCACTGTTGTGGCCTCTCCCGCTGCGGAGCACAGGCTCCAGACGCGCAGGCCCAGCGGTCATGGCTCACCGGCCCAGCCGCTCCGCGGCATGCGGGATCCTCCTGGACCGGGGCACGAACCCGTGTCCCCTGCATCGGCAGGCGGACTCTCAACCACTGCGCCACCAGGGAAGCCCTAGTTTCAGTTTTGAGCAATGAAGATGGATTACTTTTTAGGGAAATAAAAAGGAGACTATATTCTGTTGGGAAATAACACAACAACAACAATGACGACAACAAAAGACTAGAGCTCTCAGAAAGGGAATAAGAAGCCTGGTATTAGGTGAGAGGTGTATTTAGAAAATACCTGGTATCCTACCAGCCCCTAGTCATCCATTTGAATATAACTTTTCCCTGCCAGTTACCTTTTTCCTACCTGGTTACTGTTTTTCCCAGAGCCCCAGCTCTGATGGCAAAATCAACATCTAGCTGTATGCTTTGGAAGCAAGTAGGCCATGGGGGGAGGGGTGGGGGAGGTGATCCCCTAGGACAGTCTGCTCCTAATTGAAAGGAAGTGAAAACCTCCAAATGTCTCAGGGAGGGCTGACAGATCGTCCTTCAGCTCTTGTCCACCTGGCCTGCTGCCTCGTACGGAAACCAAGAGAGGAAAAATGAAGTCTATCTAACACAGGAATGAGGGGAGTCATTCGGATAATATAGCACCAGGTCCACATAAAATGTGTGAGGTGGGCTGGGCAGTGAAACAAAGGGCACCAGTTACAGTGTTCACATCTGACTTCACGCTGGGTAAGTAGCTACCTGAAGACACCAAACAGTGGGTGAGTATAGAGGACTCCACATTCAACACACAAATATTCCCGGTAGCCAGGGTGGGTTCATCCTGTGCATCCCTGTCAGCTCATCACAATGAAATGTCCCAAGTGGTATAGTTTCCCCATGAGACTGATCCCCTCAGCCCTTGGGCTATGACCTCCCATCTGGGCCAGTGCTTCATAAATTTACAGAAGGAGTCACAGAGTATTTTATGGCAGGTAAAGATAGTCAAAAACCATGAAGCGGACAAAGGCTGACCATGATCCATTATGGATATGTGGGGCATGCAACTACTATATATTTTTATTATACATGTCTATGGGTGTCATGACATATAAAAGATGGTGAAGTACTGGAGTTACTATAGGTCATCCTTGCATTAAATAAAATCTGAGAAAAAGAAGAGCTTCCGGGGTTCGGGGAGGGGAGTGCAGATGGGCTTACGGGTTGTGGTACTATTTTTCAATGGAATTGAGTTACTGTTAACAGGTGTGCTGTACAATAGGGGTGAAATGAATTTGGGGAAACTTAAATTTAGTAAGAATATACATGGTTTCAGGAATTCCTAGGGTCTTTAATCGATGAAAATGCATTGTGACTCTGCTGTGCATTTCTCTCTAGTACGCAAGTAGAAATAAGACGGTGTTACTGTGCAAAACCTTTGTGACCACAGAATAGCATGTAAGGAATACACTTTGGAAATTTCTTTAGTAAAGGAACCCTTCTCTTGCTGTTTGATCCACTCAGGAGGGACAGTAATGCTCTACTTTTGCACAGACTTCACCCAGTGTGTGGTAGAGAAGGGACCTGTCTCTACACAATGTTTCAACACTTTCCTATCTGACGATATGGCTGTCCCCACACCGGCTTTTCCTTGTATTGATGGCTAGTGATCACCCTAATAAAGCTCAAACTACACTACTAACAAGCATCAGAGGTCTTCATCGACCAGACTAAGTCCAGAGCCTTTGCAAAATGACCTCCCAGAACTCAGAGGTCATCCATTGCTGGAACTGTTAATACTTTGCCAGAGTGTATACTTGGTCTTTGCTTTCAGTGTATTTTCTTTCCCGGAAGAGAAAACAAATGGGCTCAAAAGAAATAAACAGAGGAGTGTGTAGAAATACCTTCAAAATGGCAGCTTTGTGACTTTGCCAAAAAAAAGGGAAGAATGAAGGCATAATTTATCTATGTACACTGACATGCTTGCCACACACAACTGTCACTGTTTATGACACTCTTGATTTTCTTTGAAAACAACAGAATATAAATATTCAGTCAGAAGGACTGTCCTATAAATGGAGTCAAGTTGTAATAAGGACTAAATTAAGAACATGGCTAAGAATTATATACCCTTCTCACTTCACTTTTTCTAAGCTTCCGGGTACACCCCTGCCCTTTTTTTTTCTTTTTTTTTTTTTTTTTTTGGTAGTAACAGAAACTCTAGCCATAGGAGCAAAATTCAAATGAAGTCGGCAAGCCAAAAGAAACAGAACTTAGCATTTATTCTTTCTTTCTGCTTCCACTTGGAAGGTGTCTTTTCCCCCTAAGAAACACATTTAAAAGGATATAAAAGTGGCTTTCTATTTTTGACCAGAAGTAGAAAATGAAAGACATTAGAGAAAAAAATATTAGCTTTTCCAGACTTGAAATAATGTGTGCTTTTTCCCAGTTTTCCAACTTTTGGAACCAAGTCTGGTAAAATGCTTAATTCATTCCGCTGGTGAATCACCTTTCCTTTGTGGGAATATTAATGCCAAGCTAAAATTTCTCCATATGAGGAAGGAAAAAAAATTAAATGTGGCAAAGCTGGGAGTAGATTGGAAAATAAAAACTTTCTGCCTCTACCTCATTAATTCTCCCTTCATCGTTTGGAGGTCCTGTGGGCTGTAGCAGTGCATCATTGAAGTGGTACCTTCAGGTGCTTCACTGAGACATAATTAAAAGCGATGCTGTCATCTTGTGTCTCCTTGTGCAATTTGTCTGACTCCTTGAAAACGGCAAAACAGAGCTCTTCGTCATGATTTTGTTCAAAAAACTGTCCAAGATTTCCTTGAGGTGCTCTGGAAAACTGTTCGGCCAACTGGAAGAGAACTTAAGGGTCACCAAGTTCCCTAAAGGAGTTTCCTTAGCAATATATCCATGTGGTCCATTTGAATGGACCTGCTATTACAGGCAAGACTGTATCCAAGATATTCCATTTCAGAGTTGAACAGCACTCATGAACTTTTAAAATCTCCCGTATATTTATTTATTCCCTCAGAAGGTCTGTTATCAGACTCATACTATGAACTTCCCATTGGAAAGAAGGCTATGATAGGCAACAAGATCCCACCTCATAGTGGAGCTCACAGTCTAGCAGGAAGGCAAACATCTAGCTAGTGATTAACAGTACCACGTGAATACCACATCAAGAGGAAGTCACCAATGCTGTGGGTTTAACCTAGGGGTCTGGAAGGCCACCCTCCCTGAGGAAGCAAATTCAAGAAACCTCCTAAAGGATGCTGAGTGAAGATGGGACTGAGGAGGGTGCCAAGCTGAGGGAGAAATATGAGCTGTAGATCTTCAGAAATGAGAGAGCTATGCAGTTGTTTCCTTCCTTTCCTGTTTCGGTGCAAGATGCACCTTTAGTTTTACATAGGCTAAGCCCACTTGTTCCTCATAGAAGACTAGTAATAAGATTCTGTTTTCTACTATTTTCTTTTCCTCTGTGCTTCTTTAAAATAGGATGATTTAAAAATAAGCGCTACTATTTGCCGAACTTCACTTCATGCCAAGCCCACTGACTTCCCACAAAACCTTTTATTTTATCCAGTTATTTTGAGGGCGACTGGGGTCCACAAGGTTACCCAGCCAGGCTATGGCTAAGCTGGATTCAAAACCAGATCCGAGACTTTCAAGTTCAAGATTTTCACCACTTTACTGAGGTTTCTTCACATTCAGGTCTACAAAAAACTTCATCGAAACGCTGTGGGTGGTGTGGAGGGTGCAGATTTGTTAAAAAGACAGATTCCCAGGGCTCGACCAGCTGTTTTGAGTCTGAATCTCCAAGGATGTGGTCTGGGAATTTGTATTTTGACAAATTCCCCAGGTGCTTGCCTTGCCTTTGAGAAGCACTGAACTTCATCCCAGTTCCATGCGTTTGTGAGAGAGAAGGGGGTGTTGGGGAGAGGGAAGGGAGAGGGAGGAAAAAATGGGGAGAGAGCAGGAAAGGGAAAGAAAGGAGATAGGCAGACAGCCACTGATGTAGTTTACTGTACTCTTCTTGCCCACGTTCTTGGAATGCTCTTCTGGTTATCTGATGAAACACTGCAATGCAGAATGGTCATGATTTTCAAACGGCAACAAATTTAGCCTCGTGTACTGGCAAGATGTCTAAGCAGGGCTCAAGGAGCTGCTGATTCAGGCTTCAGCCAAGCTGTGAAAAGTGAGGCTTTTTCAGAGGAAGTGAGATAAGACAAAAACTTACAAAAACAAACATCCTGAGGTCGGTGTTCAAAAGGCCACTGGCAAAACCTATAGTCTAACGCCCGAAGTGAGCTAAACAAACACATTACTGGTCCATCCAGGAAACGTGAAGCAGATGCCTGGAAGCGGGATTGTGTTTTCAACCTGGGTAGAAATATCCTGGGGAGTGATGATACGGAATCAGACACAAAGTTCCGATAAAAACAACAAGGTGGGGTGGTGGGGTATTCTCAACAAGCAGTGTATCCAGGATGGACTGGAGGGTCTCCAGAGCAAGTTCAGGGTAGGAGGGAGACGGTGCTCCAGTCTTTTTTTTTTTTTTTTTTTTAGTTAGTTAGTTTTGGCTGTGTTGGGTCTTCGTTGTGGTGTGCGGGCTTCTCACTGCGGTGGCTTCTCTTGTTGCGGAGCACGGGCTCTAGACAGGTGGGCTTCAGTAGCTGTGGTGCACAGGCTCAGTAGTTGTGGCGCACAGGCTTAGTTGCTCCATGGCATGTGGGATCTTCCCAGAACAGGGCTCGAACCCGTGTCCCCTGCATGGGCAGGTGTATTCTTCACCACTGCACCACCAGGGAGGCCCTCCAGTCTTAGTTAAAGATGTATGTCCTACTTTCCTCCTCATCATGGGATGACCTCAGGGCTACTAGTCAACGAAGGAGTGGTGATGAAGGCCCGCGGCCAGGGACAAAGCTTTAGAGGTTTTGATACTGAAAAGATTATGGTGCCGCCTCCCACCTCCTATTATGTACTTTAAAATAAAAACAATACCAATTCAAAATATGAACAAAGGTAGTTCACCAGCATTTCCAGTTTTCCTCTGAGACCAATTCAACACTTTTTTGAAAATGCAAAATATCACTGTCCAGCTTAAAAAAAAAAAAAAAAAGGTTCTGTGTACTTCGCTGGTGCACTGTACAGAAGTTTAGTCTGATGAGAGGGAGTCCACAAAATGTTTATCAAACTCTGCGACACAGACGAAATACTGACCCAATGTTAGTTATTATTATTTACAATAATAGCAACCTACGTTCCCGATTACATTTACCGCAGCTTCCTTCCCGTTAAAGGAATGCTAGGGCTCTCCTTTCTGTGGACTCACTTTTACTAGTATTTTACTATGGGGCATTGTTGGAACTTGGCTCTGCAGATATGAGGAAGTTGACCCTTGCTTCCCTCTCCTCAGACTCAGTCCAAATCTCTGACCTGGTTTCCCACTGAGCCCTTTCTTTCCTACACTTTCCCTGTCCCATTATGACATTTAATTAGTTATCATTTTTTGCTTGCGTTTAATTAAAGAAACACTGTTTGCACTAATCTTGGAATCATTCACTGAATGCCATCTAACTCCTGACATTTATTTAGGAAACATCATTTTGCAGAGTTTTTACAGCATGAATATTTGATGACCAGAGTAATTCCAGACCCTCTCCAATCACAGGCTTATTCCTCTTCTTCTATATGATAATACCAGTCAGGTAAACCTAAAAATTCATTATGACTCTATCACACTGAAATTTCAACTGCATTTTGCATTTACATAATCAGTAATAACTGGGAAAATTATAGTACATTTTAAGGTAACCACACATTTTTTTTGTTATACCTTGAAAAATTGCATGTATTTGCTCAACAGAAAATTTTCTTTGGGAAGTGATTTATTTTACTACCAGCAATTTTAAATATTGCATTTGTCATGGTAATGTCTAATTATTATTACAAGTAACTTCTTCCAGATATAGATCTGGCTATGGGCAAGATATACTCTATGGAAAGGGAAAAACAAGCAATAACAAAAACTCTTAGCCACTATTTCCTTTGTTAAAAAGTTGCATTCAGGTCATTTAGTTCTGCTTATGACATCAAGGATGCCTATTTTTATGAAAAGCTGGTTTTAGAGAAGGAAAATTGGCCTTTCCTTATGATGCCTAATGATTCATGGTTGTTAGAGAACTCTTTCATAGAACAAAGCAGGTTGGATTTGTTGGGGGAATTTGCATTCCACAGTATCTCTAAGGATCTCTATAGGGGTCAGGGATTTAAGTCCTGGAAATTGTGTTTGGGCTCCAAGTTTTCGGTTCCATTTACTGCAGTCTCTGAGGGCAATTGTACAAACTGCTAAGAGGCAACACTGTGAACTGATGCAAGACACCACTGCCAGCAAAAAGACCCAGGGGCCACCAAGGGTCTCAGCTCTCAGGAATAAGGCAGAGATGCTCACTAAGAATGGAAAAAAACACGGGCAACAGAGAAAGCGAGCCATAATGCGGGACCAAAATGGGTGCAGAATGGTTTAGCTTTTAAAAATTACATTAGGAATTTGGAATTAATAGATACACATTACTATATATAAAACAGATAATCAACAAGGAACTACTGTTGATTGATTCCTATGGTACAGGAAACTATATAACCTACAACAGAAAAGAATCTGAAAAAATACTATATTTATATATATAGTATACATATATACTACATATACATAAAGTCTCCTACATACGAACCTTCAAGTTGCGAACTTTGAAGGATGCAAATGTGCGTTTGCATGTCCAATCCCGTAAGTTAGTTCAAGTGCCTGGTGTACATTATCACGTGTGTGCATCCTCTACAAATGGCTTCGCTTTTGTGTACTTTACTGTACAGTACTGTATAGAGTACAGTATCTTTATTTCAAGCCCAGGATGTCTGGAAGCAAACATAAAAGCAGCGGTGATGTAGCTGGTACTACTGTACTTTTCCAGGTACTGTACTGTAAGATTAAAAATGTTTTCTGTATTTTTTGCTTGTTTTTTATGTATTATTTGTGTGAACAGTATTATAAACCTATTACAGTACAGTACTATATAGCCGATTGTGTCAGTTGGGTACCTAGGCTAACTCTGTTGGACTTATGAACAAATTGGACTTAATGCATTCTCGGAATGGAACTCGTTCATATGTAGGGGACTTACTTGTATATATAGAACTGAATCACTTTGCTGTACACCTGAAACTAATACAACATTGTAAATCAACTACATTTCAATAAAAAGTTATTTGCCTTGAGAAAATTACATATTCTCTAAGTCCGCCTGGGGATAGCCAAGGTTTTCTTAGCCTCAGAAGCATCTCATTGAGCCGTGAGAGGATTTTTTCCTATACGCACTTGCTCATCTCACCCAAGTTCCTGATTCTTTCATCTATCTCTACCTAAGTGCTAGTTATTGGTAATCCTGGGGCAGATAGTGTTTTATCAAATTTATTCTGAGCACTTACTATATCAAGAGTGATAAATATCCTATTTTCTGAGTTCTACAAAGTCCATCCATCAAGTTAATATTGGGGTATAGGGAGAATACTGTACTGATACCATAAGGTATATCCCCAGTTCATAAACTTTATGAAAGAGAGTTTATCTTAGAAGAGAGTTTATCTTAGAAGGGGGTGCTTCTGGAACATTTAAGAACACAGTTATAATAAGAATATGGCTTTAAATTAGATTGACTTAGGTTTGAATCCTGGCTCTGCCATTGCTGAGTGAACTTGAACAAGTTATTTAAACTCCCTATGTTTCAGATTCTCACCTTTAAATCGTGACGATGGGCATTATTTCACAATTTTTTTGAGAGGCTGAACATAATGTTAGCAAAGCATCAATACAATTGCCATCATTATCATTCTTCTAAGGTTTGAGCTAGAGATTCAAAATGTGACGGTTGTCAACATATAGGGACTAGGTGAGGGAGTAAGCATAATGATTAAGAATTTGGAACTTGATATGTGAGTTTCAATCTCAGCTTTGCAACTTCCTAGTTGTGTGACCTTGGTCTTACTCACCCTCTCTCAGGGCCTCAATTTTTCTCATTAGTAAATAGGGATAACAATAGCACTGATCTCCAAGAGTTAATGGAAGGATTAGATTAATGACTATACATAAAATGACCAGCCCAGTGCTTGGTACACTGTAAATATTCAATAAATATTAGCAATTCTTCTTGTTATTATTATACTATGCTTATTTTAAATTTTTTTCTACTGCAGTAAAATAAACATAACATAAAATTTACCATTTTAACCATTTTTAAGTGTACAGTTCAGTGGCATTAAGTGCATTTATACTGTTGTGTAACCATCACCACCATCCATCTCCAGAACCTTTTCATTTACCCCAAACTGAAACTCTGTACCTACTAAGCAATCACTCTCCATTCCCCCTCTTTCCAGCCCCTGGAAACCACTCTCCTTCTACCTGTCTCTATGAATATGACGACTCTAGGTATCTCACCTAAGTGGAATCATATAGTATTTGTCCTTTTGGGTCTGGCTTATTTCACTTAGGGTAATGTGTTCAAGGTTCATCCATGTTGTAGCATGTGTCAGAATTTCTTTCTTTTTTAGGGCTGAATAATATTCCATTGTGTGTATATGCATTGCTTAATATTCCGTTGTATGTATATGCATTGGTCATTCGTTCATGTGTTGATGGATATTTGGGTTGCTTCCTTTTGGCTATTGCGAATAATGGGAACACTGGTGTATACAATACTTAACAAAACACAACCTCAGGGAACATGAGAGAGAAAACCCTAGGGAGCCCCAACATTTAAAGGGCAGGCAAAGGAAGACTTACTCCCTTAAGAAAGTTAGAGTCTTTGAATGATTTTAAGTAGAGGCAGGGTGCGGTCTCATTCGTGGTGTGTTGGCAAAATATGTCAGGAGTCTGACTTTGGACAGTGGCACTGAACACAGTATTTCAATAGTGAACATGAATGCACACCAGAGAAGTCTCACCAACATGGATCGTACAAGCAAGAAGAGCCTAATCAGAACTTCACAGCACCTTCGAGAAGGATCTGCTATCCTCGGGTACTTGGAATGTGCTTGGTACTGTGCTAAGTCCACTACATCGCATTTTTAATCCTCTATGCTGCCCCCAGAGAGTACCATCTCCATCCAGCAGATGAGGAAACCAAGCATCATTGTGTAATGGCTTGTCATTTCAGAGACCTAGCTAGCGGTCAAGCCAGCATTTCACTCTGGGCCTGCCACCTGCTAACATCTGGATTCAAAAGCAATGTGCTCTGTGTCAGTCCTGAATGAGGCAAGAACTCCTCCCACATTCAGCGAAGAATCCTCTGAATCCTTGCTCTGGCTTGATTATCTCTTGGAACTCTGTGTCTTTAAGACATTTCCAGAATCAAAGAGGGTCCTCTGAATGTATAATGGACTTGACACATTCATACTCATATATTTTTAGCTTGCCAAGGACACCCAAACAGCAGCTCAGCATCTGATTTCCCCAATATCTTCTTCACTAAATGTTCAAGTGATGCTCTATGGATCACAGCACAGTAAAGCCATACAAAGATTAGATCACAGGCCGGGAAATTTCCCTGATCATAACTCCCTTCTATTTCAGGTTCTATTAAAAAAAGGCAACTCAAGTAAGAAAATCACTTCTAATATCTTTTGCTGCCTTCCATAATATGGTTTTTATTAATTAGATGTGTGGTGCAATTGTAGCATACCATACAATTTAACTCTTCCAAGGCAGTCCCTGAAGCTCTATATTCCTTTGCAGTGAGTTCATTCATGCCCAGTAAGAGAGACATGAGTAGCCCACACCCTGAATATTTCTTTCTAGAAATACTTGAAATGATTTGTTGGTGACTCTTCAATAATTAAGGTGTTATCACAAGTTGAAAAGCCATTTCAAGAGATTCAGGAGGCAAAAACAATTCCCTTTCTATAAAATGATTAGATATCAGGTACAACTCTTTAACAGGGTTGAAGCGATGATCAAATATGGTGCTATATATAAATCTATTTTCCACACTATAATATGCCTTACATATGTAAGGGATTGCTATTATTTTTATTACAAATGGACCTGTTTTACATTTGATGTTACCAACTTGAAAGCACTTTGCATCAGAAAGCTATTGATGTAGCTTGATGTATCGATACCATGTTGAAATCTAAATTAAATGTTTAGCTTCTTCTTTCAGTAGGCTTACAAACCTAGGAAATTGGCATATGTGATTAGAGGGCTGAAGGAATGATCTAGATCTGGGTTTCTCAAATCGACCACTATTGACACTGTGGTCCAGATAATTATTGTGAAGGCTGCCCTGTGCATCACTGGGTGTTTAGAAGCATCCCTGGCCTCTGCCTACCTTCATCTCTGAGTCATGATAATCAAGAAGTATCTAGACACTGCAAAGTCCCCTGGGAGGCAAAATTGCCTGGGCCTGAGAACCAGTGCTCTAGACAATGGAGCTGGAAAGGCTGGCATATCAGCATGGACGCTCAGTTCCATATTATTTAAAAATTTTCAGTGCTGTTTCTGCTTTGTGGGACAAGTTCATTTTTATCCTTCTCCTTGACAAATGTGAGAGATTGAATGGAAGGTTCTGTATAGTGCCACTGAATTCATGTAGCTGATGGCTAAGGCTTCTAGAGGAGTAGCCATACTTGGCTAAATGAGCATCTGGGATTACGTCAGCATGGAGACCCAGGAAGGAGCAAAAGTAAAAGCAAATGAGGTGGGGCTTTGTTTCCTCTGTTGCAAATGTTTTATATTTTCAGTGTAATAAAAGACAAATTGCTAGCATTGTCCACACACAATTCAACACATAACTCTCTCTCTATCAAGCCCCCAAGATTCTGCGCTCTTCACTTGTAGGCAAAGCAGAAAAAAAAAAAAAAAAATCAAGACAAATCAGCCTGCTAAGCAGTAATTCTTTTTTCTTTTTCTTTTGTGAACAGAAAACTTCACCAAGTTCTCAATCTCTGAGGAGAACTTTATCAAAATTACTTGCTATTGCTACCTATTAAATAAGATACCAAAATCCTTGGAGCTTATCAGTTTCAAAGAAATCTGAAATATAAAATATGTGTCATACTTGGCACTTGAGTTACACCTTGCTCTGAAAGCCCACCAGACTCTATTGTTTAATTAAGGCTTCAAATTTAGAGAGGGCAACAAAGACGTAGATTAAGTTATCAGCCCGAGGTCCTGTGGATGGAAAATGACAGATGAGAATGTGAACACCAGAGAATTTTGAAGTCCATTTCCTAAGTTATTTTCTATCTCTCTCCCCTACTTTCTATCTTTTGCCCCCTCACTCTGCTTCCCTTCGCTTATTACTGAGGATTCTGTCAACACAATGCTCAGCTCCTCATAGATGCTCGAGAAATATCTATTACTCAATGAAAGAAGACTCAAACCACAGATACCAAGGGAAATAAATTAAAGCAACTTGCCACTGAAAATATTGTTCGCCTTAGAAGACTATGGTATCATGACTGTTTCAAAGTGAAAGTGCCGATTAACATCACTCTGAATTCATGGCCACAGATCCCAGATGCATGTTCACCAATGCCTGGCAATCCAACTGTACTAGACATTCGATTCCCTACTTTCTCCAAAACCATAAATCAAGAACCTTAGAAACCCACAGACATCTTTGGTAGACAATCAAATACTGAAATAAAAACAATTTTACAGGTAGAAGTGGGCCTAGCACAGCTTAAAAAAAATAAGTCTGCTTTTGATAAAGGCTATCCACAATGAGGGGAACATCTCAAGGCCAGTCAAAAATCTCCACTGGAGTTTGAAAATTCACAGCTCTTGAGCCTCGATGCACAGTCATTTGAAACCAGATGTCATGCTCTCCTTTCTTTTCAGATAATCCGTGAGCATAAGCACAGAAAAATCAGAAACTCATTACCCTGGCTATTCTCTGCCTTTTCCATTCAACTCCACGTCAAGGAAACAGAAAAGAGACCAGGGGCTAGTGCATCCCCTCCTAACCTTGCCAGAGAAGCTCACTACCATGGCAACCACACGCACATGCAGACATCTGCAGAACCCCAGAAGTTCAAGTGTTTTGCACATGACTAAAATCACAGATATAGGCGCTTTGTATACTCACAATCTCTGGCAAATGACAAAGTTTAAAGCAGGAGCCACGGCCTTCCAGCTTCCCTAATTGTTATTTCCCCTGAGAATGCTTAATGGAATTCATGCAATGTAATCAGACTTATACAAACATTTCACATTCATGTCAGCTTTGACCCAGGTCCAAATGAGTACAGCCAATGACAAGGGAACAGATAAATAAATACATCTCACTTGTGCTGCACTTGAACTATTGTAATCGCCTACTATCTCAACCCCCTGCTTCCACTCTACTCCTTTTTCAACCCATCTCCTCCGCCAAACTGAGTGTGAACGCTGCAGCTGGAGTGATAGTTCTAAAATGGAAATCAGACCACGTCACCTCCCCGCTTAAAACTCTCCAGTGCCATTTCATTGTCTGGGACTATCTGACCTCTGCTTGAGTCACCTTCCCTCTGTCCCAGTTTGCTCTCGCCATAGCCTCCAGTCAGCCCAAGCTCTTCCTAGGAGTAGACCTCAGTCCAAGAAACTTCACCCCAGTCTCACTGTGCACATGCCCCTATTCAGGCGGAGGTTCTTCAGACGCCTCTCCCCCGAGGACTTTATCTACAAAGATCTCCCCCTCCATTCTGCATCAGAGGACTCTGATTGCTTTCTTCATAGCAACTGTCTCAGTTGCTTGTTTATAAACTTGTTTATAAATAGTCATGTTCACTTATTTCCTTATCTCTTCCTTCAAAGACTGTAAGATGTAAGAGATTGTGTCTATCTCACTCTCTGCTGTAGAGCAAGTTTCTAACTGTGCCGGACATGGAGTTAGCACAATAGACGTTGCTTAAATGAACAAATATCTATCATTATACAAAGAGGATGACAGCTGTGAAGGGACACATTTGACCCAGAGACCAAATTTAAGCCTTCTGCCCAATGATTACATATACCCATCTAGCCCTCTTCGTCTTTTCCGTTCTGTTCTCTTGCCCTTTGACCAAGTTTGGGATTTACAGGAACTCACTGTTTCCCAATGCGGTAAAGGCCGAGGAAGCCCCAATCAGTCTATTGCTTACTTTTCATCCCAAGATTTTTGACCCCTGTATACTTTGAGACGTCTAACCTTGATTCATTTATACTTGATGAAAACAATTTTATCTAATTGCCCTCATTTTTTTTTAAATCAAAACCTTCTTTCACTGATCCAGGAAGTCATATTTCGTCAAGACTAGATGAACTTGAACCCGGAGAGGTTTGAATTCTACTGCAACCTCAAAAACCGCAAAAATGGAAGAAATTCAGAAAGTCAGATAGGTCCTTGTGCCTCGTCGATAGGGCCTAATCTTGGGAAGATTTGTGTGTTACCAGTTTCACCCCCACTGAGCTTTCTTGGTACAGACACGTGATGCAATGCGGGGACTCCAATGTGAGAAGGCAGTTTTCACAGCAACCCCTTTTAGCCTCTTGAGTTTCTAATGTAACCTCTGAAAACAGCTGGACCAAATTCCATCTTGCCCCAGACCCACACAGCCCTCCTCTGCATTGTGTTCAGTTTGAGGACAAAGGAAGTTCAGGAAGGAGCACGGAGCAAGATGTGATTTGGCCAAGCGATTACAGCTGCTTTGCTAGCACCCACCCAGATCTGCAGATTTTATTGGTGTTTTTTTTTTAAACCTTTAAATGACTTATGGATCTGTACACGTTGACACTTTTTTTCCCCAAAGCTGAGATAGAAGGCTTAACCCTAATGGGTGTTGTTCTACCATTAAAACGAACCCTGGATATTCACGAAGAAAACTTCCTCATGACCTGGTTAATTCCCAGATATACAAAAACCACCAGGGCCCTTAATTTCCCTCAATGAGGTCCAGCAAAATTTAATTCAATGACGGATGTGACATTTTCCAACTATGAATAAGAGTTGTTTATGCAGGCAACAGAGTGTAAGAGAAAAAAGATCCAACCTTAAGCTTGGAGTCTGATAATCTTGGGCTTATGTCTTCGCTCTTTCACCTGTAAATGACATCACCTTGACCTCAGATTTCTCATCTGAAAAGCAGAGCTAAGTAATAGAAACTTATACATCAGAGGATTACTTTGAGATTCAAATAAGTTAATGCAGATAAGATGCTTAGCAAAGGGCCTGGCATATATTATATACTCAACATGTGAAAGCCAGTATCATTATTGCTTTTTTTTTCTTCTTTCAGAATGAGAAATAGGTAATAGCAAATCTGTCTGAGGTGGAATCTGGGCATTTGATTGGGATCCTTCAGTAGTGAAACACATGGGTACGAGTGAGCCATGGCACGTACAATTCAAAGTTCTGCTACAGCAGAATGGTGATTCATGGCATGAATCTCAGGGACTGCTTTCAGAGAGAGAAACTCCAAGTATCAAGTGTCTATTATTTTCTTTATTTACTGGAATTTGAGATACAAAGCGAGTTAAAATTCAACTACATATGAAAATATTTTTCATCCAAAAATGAAGTTTACCTTAAAATCCCACATTGAAAAGATATGTGAAGGAGATATTCCCATGTACTACTAGTGGAAACAGAACTTGGTATAACCATTTTGGAAAAGGGTACAAAAATATTTACTGAATTTTTTGAAAGCTTATGCATCTTGAGACCTAGCAATTTCACTTCCCTGCATTTAACATTAGAGAAACACCTACCTGAAGAGATATTCAGAATAGTGAGAAATTGGAAACTACCAAAAGGTTTTTCACTTTTAAGTAAGAGATGCTAATTCTATAAGAAATAACTCTAAATATCTCAAGAGATTAACAATTTGATGCAGAGTTCACAGGCAGCTCAGGTGGTGATTTCAGGACCCAGCCTTATTTCACCTGTGGCTCTGCCATCCTCTAGGACCTTGGCATCTTCTGCTAAATCCTTTGCATCTAGCTGGCACATGAGATATGATAAAAGGCATGGAAGACTTCATACCATTTTAACATATTGGGACTGTAAGTATCATACATCACGTAGTTTCCACAATCCAGTGGACAGGACTCGGTAACCTACCTATTCCTAATCACTATGTGGTCTAGATACAGGCTCAGGAAGAAAGGGAACCAGGGCTTTGATGAACAACTACTCAGTTTCTGTCACAAATACTACAAGAATACTGAAAGAAGAGGGCAGATCTATGTTAACTGGTAAATGAGCCTTCCAAGACATACTATTGAGTGAAAAAGTAAGCAAGAGGCATGTCATAGGATGGGTTCCCTGAGAAGCAGACTATGAGTTTACTGTTTACTGTTCAGGATATTTATTAAGGAATATTCTTGCTTATCAACATCTGAGGAAGCAGGACTGGGCAGAGGGAGAGCTATAACACAGACCCAACAGCAGCCTCAGTCACCCCATGCAGAGCTCTCAACCTTGAAGGGTCATTCTGAGTTGTTCCAAGTTGGGCCAACGTAGCAAGACATTTATAGCCTTGCAGTGAACTTGCATAAAAACTTGTACACTGGAACTAGATCAGTTATTGGATGTTGGCTGACTCTGGAGGGGGTGAGGCTGAGATGCCTCTGTGCCATTGAGGCAATCTGTGAAGGGCCTGACAGCTAAAACTGTCTGCTGAGAGCATTCCTTACTGAGGCAATGAGTCCTTCATTAAAGAGCGAGTTGGGCAATGCATCACAGTGTCTACCACATAGCTAAACAATATAGTCAATTATTACTGTAAAACAAAACAAAGCCATGCTATGTTCTTTGGCTAAATTTCTATGTTAAATACAAAGAAAAAAACTGAGTAGATAAAAAACTGGACACTGTATATAATAATAAATAGATGTCAAGATTGTAGTGTTCCTTTTCAGAAAAGGAGGCAGGTCAAAGATGGAGGTTAAAGGTCAAAAAAAAAAGGAAATTCAATCATATCATTATAATGTTTAATATTTTAAAACAAAGAAAATGAATTGATTTTTAATCATGTAATAGAAATTGAATAAAGTTGTACTTAAGATGTGCTTGTACAAGTATATCTGATAAGGAAATCAATCAAAACAATAGTCTACAAAGAGCAGGACCTTCCTTTTCAAAAGCATCACATTAAAATAGCTCTATTTTTACTCAAGGGTTGATCAGTTTCCTTCTCTCTTCTTCCTCCCACAGCTCTTTGGCCATTTCATTGCTTACTAATATCTCCATTGAAGGGTGACTGGGACTAGGGGCCCTGGGTGTGGGGAGGAGAGGAAGGAAACTAGAAGCAGCAATTTCCATTCCTTGCTAGCAATGCTGGTAAAGAAGTTTAGTGGGGGAAATGCTGAAAATCAGGTATTTGGATTATCTGAGCCTGTCGACCATCTGTATTACACAGACTCATGAGACTTGGTCATAATAGCATTTGCAGTGATGGTGACTGAAATAAGATTGTTTTCAATGATTATGTGGTTCTGATTAAACTTTTTTTTTTTCTTTCTTTCAAATGGCACATCCTAACAAGGCATTCTGAGGAATGAGACATTTCCTATGGTATTCAGTACCATATGAATGTAACACATCTACACATCTTACAGGATGAGTAACTATCTAGATAGACCAGGACATGTTCCTTGAATTTGAAAGGGCATTTTATCTTTTGTTTTGGCCTGGTAATAGAATTGTTTATGTGGGAGGTCCAGTAGTTAAAAAAAAGAAAAAAAAAAAAGGCATAATGTCATCAATAAAAAGACACAATAAATATCTGAATAAATATTTGTTAGATTTAACAGAATTAAATATTATTTATAATGCCAATGTTATAACTCTGTCTTTAAAATCTCTGTCATGACTGTTCATACACTGGGTTTTGCCAGTGTTAAAGCACTGTCTTTAAACTTTCTGTTGTGACTGTTCATACGCTGGGTTTTAACCAAACAACTCAGGCCAATGCAAAAGCAGACAGTTTTCTCCCGGAATTACACAATGAATGCTGTGTTGGAAAAACCTAGTAATAAAATTCAAAAAACTACGATTCTGATTTAGACTACCACTTATTTAACGCAGTGATTTTGAGGCAAATTCAACAAATCCTGCCTCAATCTGTTCAATGACAAAATGAATATATAAGAACAAATCCTATGTTTAATGTTTTATACATATGTTGGTATCATGATTTCTACCCTGACACTGATATTAATGAACTATAGAAGGGTTTCATTGGTACTGAATCTCGACTTAACCATATATTGGCTGTTTGATATTAGGGAAGCTAAGTGGCCTCTCCAAGATCCTATGTCTTCATTTGTAAAATGAGGCTACATATAACTCACTTATCACTGGACTGTTGGGAAGGTCAAAAGGGCAAAAGCATGAAAAGCACATAGCACAATGCCTGGGACACAGCAGTCCATAATAAAAAGGAGTTATCCTCAAGTCTCAGTTATCCCTCAAACAAGACCCACTCTGTTTTTCTCCTTTTCTAAGAAAAAGCACACGTTGTAAAATAAGCATTCTTCAAAGACAACTTGAAGACATCTGGGAATTCCAAAGGCTGAAAATTCCAGGAGTTCACAGAAGCTTTCACTAATACCACTGATCTAAAGACAAAAAGGAGAGACGCAACTGTGTGCCCAAACTCATTTCTGATGATTTCTTCCATCCTACCCTTGCTGCCTCTCTGGGGGTGGTTGTGCCTGTGAAAACGATTGACATTGTCAGGAACAGAGTCAGCTTTCAAGACTGGAATGTCAGAGTAGACTCTTCTTTTCCTCAGACCAGAAGAGGCTTGGTTGGGTAAGAATTTCAAGGTCTGAAAGGAGACAGAGCTGGAATGTAGGAATTGATACAGATCAATAGCACAAACACCTTGGGAGGGTGATATGTCAAGAGAGACTAAAACAGGGCAGGAACAAGATCATGAAGCAAGATGAGATGATAAACCAAAAGACCCTGTCTACAAGCTCTAATGTATGTTGCAACCAAAGGCTGACTATATCCACAAAGTCCCAAATGACGTAATTGTAATGGGCACTTTCTCATAAAAAGGAGAGATTTGTTTTTCCTTTTATGGCTAAAGAGAAAAGCATGAGAAGTAACCCCACTAGGAGTACAGAGTGCCATCATGTGAGCTGGTATATTTCAGGTGAGTTAGACTGAAAGGATTACGCAGTTGGGTTGATTTTACACAGAGAAAAATCTTATTTCTAAAGGTTTTGAGACACAAACTGGGGACAGGTATTAAAATGTTCAGGTGCCCTCTTTTGTTGTGAATAGACCATTAAATAACACACAGTTAGACAAAGAGCCAAAGAAAGGGGTTCTATTCCTAACTAGAATGTAAGCTCCAAGAGAGATTGTTTTGTTCACTGCTGTATTCCCAGCTCCTAGAACATGCCCAGCCCTTGATAAGTATCTGTTGAATTAATTAACCAGCTGTGAGGCCTCGGGAAGGAATTAGTCCACCTGTGTAATGAGAAGATTGGATTAGATCATTCTAGTTTTAAACTTTTACGGTTCTATCAGAAACTACAAGTGAAAAACTGTCATCACATTTTTTATCTCCATCACCTACGTCACTTCTTCATTCAATGCCTACGTGATCTACTCCCGTATGCCTAGGTGTAGAAAAGTGCCCGGTGGGATACAGGTGCTTTCAGTAGTCCAAAGATACATTTTGTTTATTTTTAAAGAGTTTTGCTTATTTTAATATATATTGGAAAAATACAAGTAGTTTTTCAACTCCATTTACGATAACGTTTTAGAGCTTACTTTTCAAATAAATTTAAGTTATAAGCAAGTTAACTGAAAGAAAATATTTTAAGTAAATTATAATGCAAGGTCTCCACAGAAAAAATCACAACGTTGAGACAAAAGCAAGTGCAGTTTGGGAAATAGTGATCTCCATCACTACTAATGGCATGTATCCTAAAACCTAATTTTGACTAGTGCTCTCAAAGGGAATGAATCACATCTAAAGTAACCATAACTTTTAGCTGGGTCCCCTTTAGCACTATATCCCTGTTTGTGGTAAAGTAACTGCCTTAATTGTACTGTTATAAAATATATCTGTTCTTCTTCTGGCCATGATGGACTAATTACTACTGAAAGGACCACTCACCATAAACTATTAGCAAACAAGAAAAAATATATGAACTCACTGTTTTCAGACAGTGGTCAACAGGCAGCACAAGACTATGATCCCTGAGTGAAAGGAAACAAATGGGATGAGGACATAATATCCAAGAGACACTTTTCAGATTGCCACTTGGGGAAGGGAAACTCAGGTAGCACATGGGGACTCACCGAGTAGAGGAGACAGAAATCAAAGATTGAGGAAGTTGAAGTGACCGGAATTTGTAGGAAAGCGAACCAAAAGAGAAGATATATAGAAAAAAAAGAGTTCCAAAAATACACACAAGGGTGACTTTGAGTTTTTGGCTCATTTTTAAGCTGTATAGGGCAAGACTCCACAAAACAAAGAACTACTAGGGAAAGAACAATAACTGAAGAACTGTAAATTGAATGATTACCATATCTCCCACTGGGCTGAGATATACTTAAGTTGCAGTCAGCCAGACTGGAGACACACCACTGAATCCATTCAGAATTCAGCAGAGACCCTAGAATGTCCACGCCTCAGTTGGTGAACATTACCTCTACAATAATGACTAATTTACACCTTCTTTAACAAATCTTAAAAAGGTTAAACTAATTCACACAAAATTTAAATGCCTGCCACATAAAAGAGCAACACTCTTTAAAGGAACATAATAAAATACAGACATTCAACAATGAAACATCAACAGTGCCCAGCATCCAACCAAAAATTACTTGACATGCAAATGACTAGGAAAAATTCTTTTCTCCATACCAGAAGAAAAATTAGACAACTGAAATAGACCTAGAAGTGACGCTGATGATGGAATTAGCAGCCAAAATTTTAAAGTAGCTATTATAAATAGTTTTAGAATTTATTTAAAAAAATGAATGCAATAAGAGAAATGAAAACTTTTTAAAAAAAGAACAAATGAAACTCCTAAAACAGGAAAATACAGTATCTGAAGTAAAAAAAAAAAAAATCACTAAATGGTTATAATAGTAGTTTTATGCTGTAGAAGACAAGGTCAGTGAACTTGAACAGAACAGAGCAGGGATAGGATAGCATTTTCAAAAGCTGGTGCTGTAACAATCAGATGTCTGTATTGAAAAATATCAATATTGAACCCTACTTCTTCCTACACACAAAGGTAAACTAGAAACATCACAGAACTAAATGTAAAATCTAAAACTATAAAACTTTATGACTTTGTGCAGGCAAAGAGTTCTTAAGACACAAAAAATGCTAACCATTAAAGAAGCAAATTGATAAACTGGACTTTATCAAAAGTAAAACCTTTTGCTACTGACAAGACACCATAAAAAATAAAAAAGATGACAAGTAAAAGATTGAAAGAAAATGCTCACAGTACACATCTTTAACATAAAATTCTACTCAGAATATTAAAAGAACTCTTATAACTCAATGATAAAAACACAACCCAATTTTTAAAATGAGCAAAATATCTGAACATATATTTCACAAAAGTGAAAAATATGAGTGGTTAATAAACACTAAAAAGATTTTTCATATCAGGGTCACCACAGAAATGCAATTTTAAACCACAATAAAATACCACTCTATACCCACTAAAATGATTAAAATGAAAAAGACTGATATTACCAAGTTTGGCAAGGATGTCGATCTGACAACAAAATATGATGAAGAAATGAAACAAAGAAACATAAACTGGGATGGGAACCTGGTGTCAACAGCTAATTTGTATTCTTGGTATTGCAATCCATATTTTCCACTGTTTTAAATAAATAATTCAACTTCCACATGGAAAAATGAAAATAAAAACGAAACAGAACAAAAGGGATATAGACCTGGAAATGTCATACGTTGGCAGTGGGAGTGAAAAATGATATAAATATCTCAGAACACAGTTTGGTAAGTTTCTTATAAAGTTAAAAACAAACTTATCAGATAACCCATCAATTCATCTCCTAGGTAAGAACCTAAGAAAAATAAAAACCTATGTCTACACAGACTGTCTATTTGTATATGAATGTCTGTTGATACATACAATGTGAATGATTCTCAAAAACTTGAAAGCAGCCAAACACAATAGAGTACATATCACATTACTCCATTTATATGAAGATCTAAAACAGGTATATTTATTCTATACTGATAAACATGTAATGGCATCTGGGGGTGGATTGGGAGGTTGTCTGGGCTGTGGCTGAAGAGACTATTTTAGTATGTTGGAAATTTTCTGTTTCTTGGATGATGGTTGCATGTGTTTATGCATACATCAAAATTCATTGAACTGTACATTTTAAATGAGTACACTCACTTTGTTGTATGTAAATTATACTTCAATAAATTTGTTAATATACCTATATGTATACACATACAGGTCAAAGTTATTGCAGGTTTCTGCCTATACATCTTTTGTACCATGTATCTTCTGGATATTTTTTTCTGTCAGATTTATGCTAGTCTACGTCTCTCCTTTCCTACTCTTGGTAGGTTTTAGCCCTTCCCCCAATACATTGCATGACCAACATGATAAGTGACAGCTGTTGTCATATCTACAAATACTTTCAGTTGTACAAAAAGAAAACCTCACAGGCAGTCCCCAGTTAGGTGGCATACCCATGAAAGGTTTGCAGTATACCAATTGAGACACCCAAACCTACAATCTTCTGGCTCATATTAATGCCATAATGCTTGAGCTAATTGTTCCTTATGCAGATCCTAAACAACTCTGCTTTGTTTCCCTTCTTCTAAACACAAACTAAGGATGTTATCCCAAGTCTATGTTCCTGAACACCATGCACTGGTGAAGGAAGGAAGACAGAAGCTTGGAGTAAGACTCAACATGCCTTTTCATGATCTGAAAGCCTGTCTGGACCAAAGTTAATAGAGACTGTGGGTCTGGCTGCCAAAAACATCAGATTTTTGGTTTCAGCCCATGATTCAAAGGCTGAAAGTATGGGGACTGGGTAATGGTATCTAGGAATAATTCAGTCCAATTGTCTTTGTAGAAGGAGGAACAAAATGAATGTCAACAACATTAAATAGCCAGAAAACAAAAGTACAGTCTCAGCTAGCAACAATAAGAGAATCTTAAGACATGTAACTTACAGCATTACTGTTGATGAAGTTAGTAACCTTTAACAAGGAGAATTAGAATCAACAGCTGCCTGAGAGTTTGCAGCTGTAAATGGAAATTGACCAGGAATTCAGTTGTAAGAGGTACTACCAGAATATTTAAACCAGATTTTTAAAAGTTAGGTTAGTTATAAATAAGTGACCCAAAATGTGGCATTAGAATGAAAATTACTTCCATTTCCTAGGAAAACTGGACCAATCTGTATTCAAAATATAGCAGAGTTAGAGAACTGTGCATTGATGGATTCATGGAAAGGACTTTTGGGTATTTAAACTGTGGCTTTGAAAGTGCAGAATAGGAAAATATATTTTTAAAATTCAATGCATGCACTTTTATCAGTGTACCATGTATTTCTCTGCTTAGATTTTATGGTGTTATTGTTGAGATGCTTATCATACAGCCTACTCAACTGGACCACGCTATGTCGATGTACAGAGTTAATCAACAGACTAGGTAAGTGATGAGGCCTCAGGGAAGAAGCACATTAAAGCTCAGCTCCAACACAATGAGTCATCAACCCCTTTGGGAAAGCAGAGCTGTTAAACGAAACCAGGAGGCCATATTGCTCAGTGAATTCAGTGGGATCGAGTGGGAAGTTCAGAGTAAATTTATTTTTAAGATGTGTAGAAAGCTTAATAATTCAAAGTACTTTTCTATTCCAAAGCAAGTCACCCAATGAATCTTTCCATTTAACACTAATCAGTTTGCTTAATGGATTAGGAAGGGAAAAGATGCACTCCGAGTGATCCTTCTTTAAATCTTGCATTAAAAACTCCGTTCACAGCCTCCGACAAATCTCTATTATCACTGCAGTCACAACTTAAGTATATCTTTTGGTATCAGGAAATTTGGGGGTGTTTAGGATGCTTGTCTTGTTCGGTGGTAAAATACCTCTTCAAACAAGCCAAGGGCTTACCAAAAATAGAAGATGCCATCCAACTAACAAAATGATCAGGTAATTTGGGGTAACTTCAATGCTTAGTGCAGCAGAATGAGATATGTTTATATCCTCCAACATTCCATAATCCTGTTTTAAAATATTTCAAAAGGAATAGTAAATAAACCTTGACTTTTGACAACTCTTTGCTGTTTATTCCCTTACTTACCCTTACAAGTATATCAGCTTGACGTCATAGAGTAAATAGTATCCTGGGGATTTTAAAAACTAGTGATTATTTCATTTTAGACTCAAGGACCAAAGACAGTTGGACCTGCCTCTATGAATAACTGAGTAACATTCCACTGAAGGGTTTCTTACTTTTCACTGTCTTATTCAGAAACTACCAATAAAACATTACATTCAAACTAAATACAATTAAAAATGACTTTTATGGGCTTCCCTGGTGGCACAGTGGTTGAGAGTCCGCCTGCAGATGCAGGGGACACAGGTTTGTGCCCCGGTCTGGGAAGATCCCACATGCCACGGAGCGGCTGGGCCCGTGAGCCATGGCCGCTGAGCCTGCGCGTCCGGAGCCTGTGCTCCGCAACGGGAGAGGCCACAACAGTGAGAGGCCCGTGTACCGCAAAAAAAAAAAAAAAGACTTTTATGAAAGAAGAAAAAAATTAACACTGAACATTTTGACTTGGGAAAATTTGATTGATCTGTTATGTACACTAGCTCCTTCTGTAAGACCAACTCTATTGTTGGCTGCCTACTTTTATCCCAGTAATAATATCAATCACAACTACAACTCTTCTCTCTGTTCGAGTCACTGTTCTAAGTCCTTTACATGTAACTCACTGAATTCTCTGAATAATGTGAAGCATTAGTTATCATGATCTCCATTTTGCAACTGAAAAAACACAACGAATAATTAACTTGCTCAGGATGACAGAGCTTAGGAAGAGATGAAACAGGGGCTTGAGCTCTGCAAAAAATGACATCCTTAAATACACAAGGAACACAACAGGAGTGGGTCCATGAAGCTCCACCTATGGATGTCCTTCAACTAAAAATACCAGGCCTACATATCTGGAGAAAACTGTAATTCAAAAAGATACATGGAAGATGGCAGAGGACTAAGACATGGAGATCACCTTCCTCCCCACAAATACATCAAAAATACAACTACGTGTGGAACAACTCCTACCGAACACCTACTGAACGCTAGCAGAAGACCTCAGACCCCCAAAGGGCAAGAAACTCCCCACGTACCTGGGTAGGGCAAAAGGAAAAAGAAAAAACAGAGACGAAAGAATAGGGACCGGACCTGCACCAGTGGGAGGGAGCTGTGAAGGAGGAAAAGTTTCCACACACTAGAAGCCCCTTTGCAGGCGGGGACGGGGGTGGCGGCGGGGGAAGCTTCCGAGCCGCGGAGGAGAGCGCAGCAACAGGGGTGCGGAGGGCAAAGAGGACAGATTCCCGCACAGAGGATCGGTGCCGACCAGCACTCACCAGCCAGAGAGGCTTGTCTGCTCACCAGCCGGGGCGGGCGGGGCTGGGAGTTGAGGCTCGGGCTTAGGTCGGAGCGCCAGGAGAAGACTGGGGTTGGTGGTGTGCACACAACCTGAAGGGGTTAGTGCGCCACAGCTAGACAGGAGGGAGTCCGGGAAAAGTCTGGACCTGCCCAAGAGGCAGGAGACCATTGTTTCGGAGAGCACGAGGAGAGGAGATTCAGAGCACTGCCTAAACGAGCTCCAGAGACGGGCGCGAGCCGCGGCTACCAGCGCGGACCCCAGAGACTGGCATGAGACGCTAAAGCTGCTGCTGCCGCCACCAAGAAGCCTGTGTGCGAGCACAGGTCACTCTCCACACCTCCCCTCCCGGGGAGCCGGTGCTGCCCACCACTGCCAGGGTCCCGTGACCCAGGGACAACTTCCCCGGGAGAACGCACGGCACGCCTCAGGCTGGTGCAACATCACGCCGGCCTCTGCCGCCGCAGGCTGGCATCACAGTCCGTACCCCTCCCTCCCCCCGGCCTGAGTGAGCCAGAGCCTTCGAATCAGCGGCTCCTTTAACCCCATCCCGGTCTGAGCGCAGAACAGATGCCCTCAGGCGACCTACACGCAGAGGCGGGGCCAAATCCAAAGCTAACCCCCAGGAGCTGTGCGAACAAAGAAGAAAAAGGAAAATCTCTCCCAGCAGCCTCAGAAGCAGCGGATTAAAGCTCCACAATCAACTTGATGTACCCTGCGTCTGTGGAATACCTCAATAGACAACAAATCATCCCAAAACTGAGGCAGTGAACTTTGGAAGCAACTGCAGACTTAGGGTTTCCTTTCTGCATCTAATCTGGTAGTGGCCTTATGTTTATCTTAGCGTAGTATTTAGAGTTTAGTATCACTGGTAGATTTGTTCATTGATTTGGTTGCTCTATTCCTTTATATATATATATATTTTTTTCCTTTTTCTCCTTTTGTGAGTGTGTATGTGTATGCTTCTTTGTGTGATTTTGTCTGTATACCTTTGCTTTTACCATTTGTCCAAGGGTTCTGTTGGTCTTTTTTTTTTTTAGTATAGTTTTTAGCACCTGTTATCACTGGTGGATTTCTTTTTTGGTTTGGTTACTCTCTTCTTTCTTTCTTTTTTTATTACTTTTTAATTTTTTTATTAAATTTTTTTTTTTCATTTTTTATTTTAGTAGCTTTATTTTCCTTCGTTCCTACCTTCCTCCCTCCCTCTCTCCCTTCCTTCCTTTCTACTTTTCTTCAGAGCCATGTGGCTGACAGGGTCTTCATACTCCAGCCAGGTGTCAGGCCTGTGCCTCTGAGGTGGGAGAGCCAAGTTCAGGACATAGGTCCTCCAGAGACCTCACGACTCCACATAATATCAGACAGCGAAAGCTCTCCCAGAGATCTCCATCTCAACGCTAAAACCCAGGTCCACTCAACAACCAGGAAGCTACAGTGATGGACACCCTATGCCAAACAACTAGCAACACACGAACGCAACCCCATCCATTAGAAGAGAGACTGCCTAAAATCATAATAAGCTCAGACACCCCACAACACACCACTGGACGTGGTCCTGCCCACTAGGAAGACACGATCCTCCAGAAAGATCCTCCAGAACACAGGCACTGGTCCCCTCCCCCAAGAAGCCTACACAACCCACTGAACCAGCCTTAGCCACTGGGGGCAGACACCAAAAACAACGGGAACTACGAACCTGCAGCCTGCAAAAAGGAGAACCCAAACACAGTAAGTTAAGCAAAATGAGAAGACAGAGAAACAGACATCAGATGAAGGAACAAGGTAAAAACCCACCAGACCAAACAAATGAAGTGGAAATAGGCAGTCTACCTGAAAAGAGTAATAAAAGTAAAGATGATCCAAGATCTTGGAAATAGAATGGAGAAAATACAAGAAGCGTTTAACATGGACCTAGAAGAACTAAAGAGCAAACAAACAATGATGAACGACACAATAAATGAAATTAAAAATTCTCTAGAAGGAATCAATAGCAAAATAACTGACGTAGAAGAACGGGTAAGTGACCTGGAAGATAAAATAGTGGAAGTAACGACTGCAGAGAGGAATAAAGAAAAAAGAATGAAAAGAATTGAGGACAGACTCAGAGACCTCTGGGACAACATTAAATGCACCAACATTCGAATTATAGGGGTCCCAGAAGAAGAAGAGAAAAAGAAAGGGACTGAGAAAATATTTGAAGAGATTATAGTTGAAAACTTGCCTAATATGGGAAAGGAAATAGTCAGGTCCAGGAAGCACAGAGAGTCCCATACAGGATAAATCCAAGGAGAAACATGCCAAGACACATATTAATCAAACTATCAAAAATTAAATACAAAGAAAAAATATTAAAAGCAGCTAGGGAAAAACAACAAATAACATACAAGGGAATCCCCATAACGTTAACAGCTGATATTTCAGCAAAAACTCTGCAAGCCAGAAGGGAGTGGCAGGACATATTTAAAGGGATGAAAGGGAAAAACCTACAACCAAGAATACTCTACCCAGCAAGGATCTCATTCAGATTCGAAGGAGAAATTAATGCCTTTACAGACAAGCAAAACCTAAGAGAATTCAGCACCACCAAACCAGCTTTACACCAAATGCTAAAGGATCTTCTCTAGGCAGGAAACACAAGAGAAGAAAAAGACCTACAATAACAAACCCAAAACAATTAAGAAAATGGTAATAGGAACATAAAAATCGATAATTACCTTAAATGTAAGGGCATTAAATGCTCCAACCAAAAGACATAGACTGGCTGAATGGGATACAAAACGAGACCCATATATATGCTGTCTACAAGAGACCCACTTCAGACCTAGGGACACATACAGACAAAGTGAGGGGATGGAAAAAGATATTCCATGCAAATGGAAACCAAAAGAAAGCTGGAGTAGCAATCCTCATATCAGACAAAATAGACTTTAAAATAAAGGCTATTACAAGAGACAAAGAAGGACACTACATAATGCTCAAGGGATCAATCCAAGAAGAAGATATAACAATTGTAAATATTTATGCACCCAACATAGGAGCACCTCAATACATAAGGCAAATGCTAACAGCCATAAAAGGGGAAACCAACAATAACACAATAATAGTAGGGGAGTTTAACACCCCACTTTCACCAATGGACAGATCATACAAAATGAAAATAAATAAGGAAACAGAAGCTTTAAATGATACATTAAACAAGATGGACTTAAATAATGTTTATAGGACATTCCATCCCAAAACAACAGAATACACTTCTCAAGAGCTCATGGAACATACTGTGGGACAGATCATATCTTGGGTCATATCAAGCCTTGGTAAATTTAAGAAAACTGAAATCATATCAAGCATCTTTTCTGACAGCAATGCCATGAGACGAGATATCAATTACAAGAAAAAACCTGTAAAAAATACAAATAAGTGGAGGATAAACAATACACTACTAAATAACCAAGAGATCACTGAGAAATTCAAAAAATGCCCAGAATCAAATGACAATGAAAACACGATGACCCAAAACCAATGGGATGCAGCAAAAGCAGTTCTAAGAGGGAAGTTTATAGCAATATAATCCTACCTCAAGAAACAAGAAACACCTCAAATAAACAACCTAAACTTACACCTAAAGCCATGAGAGAAAGAAGAACAAAAAAACTCCAAAGTTAGCAGAAGGAAAAAAAATCATGAAGATCAGATCAGAAATAAATGAAGAAGAAATGAAGGAAACAATAGCAAGGATCAATAAAACTAAAAGCTGGTTCTTTGTGAAGATAAACAAAATCGATAAATCATTAGCCAGACTCATTAAGAAAAAAAGGGAGAAGACGCAAATCAATAGAATTAGAAATGAAAAAGGCAAAGTAACAGCTGACACTGCAGAAATACAAAGGATCATGAGAGATTACTATAAGCAACTATATGCCAATAAAATGGACAACCTGGAAGAAATGGACAAATTCTTAGAAAAGCACAACCTTCTGAGACTGAACCAGGAAGAAATAGGAAATAGAAACAGACCAATCACAAGCATTGAAACTGAGACTGTGATTAACAATCTTCCAACAAACAAAAGCCCAGGACCAGATGGCTTCACAGGTGAATTCTATCAAACGTTTAAAGAAGAGCTAACACCTATCCTTCTTAAACTCTTCCAAAATATAGCAGAGGGAGGAACACTCCCAAACTCATTCTTCAAGGCCACCATCACCCTGATACCAAAATCAGACAAAGATGTCACAAAGAAAGGAAACTACAGGCCAATGTCACTGATGAACATAGATCCAAAAATCCTCAAAAGAAAAATACTAGCTAACAGAATCCAACAGCACATTAAAAGGATCATACACCATGATCAAGTGGGGTTTGTCACAGGAATGCAAGGATTCTTCAATATACGCAAATCAATCAATGTGATACACCGTATTAACAAACTGAAGGATAAAAACCACATGATCATCTCAATAGATGCAGAAAAAGCTTTCAATAAAATTCAGCACCCATTTATGGTAAAAACCCTCCTGAAATTAGGCATAGAGGGAACTTACCTCAACATAATAAAGGCCATATATGACAAACCCACTTGCAACATCATTCTCAATGATGAAAAACTGAAACCATTTCCTCTACGATCAGGAACAAGACAAGGTTGTCCATTCTCACCACTATTATTCAACATAGTTTTGGAATTTTTAGCCACAGCAATCAGAGAAGAAAAAGAAATAAAAGGAATCAAAACTGGAGAAGAAGAAGTAGAGCTGTCACTGTATGCAGAGGACATGATACTATACACAGAGAATCCTAAAGATACTACCAGAAAACTACTAGAGCTAATCAATGAATCTGGTAAAGTAGCAGGATACATAATTAATGCACAGAAATCTCTTGCTTCATATAAACTAATGATGAAAAATCTGAAAGAGAAATTAAGGAAACACTCCCATTTACCATTGCAACAAAAAGAAAAAAATACCTAGGAATAAACCTACCTAAGGAGACAAAAAGACCCTGTATGCAGAAAACTATAAGACACTGATGAAAGAAATTAAAGATGATACAAACACATGGATAGATAGACCATGTTCTTGGATTGGAAGAATCAACATTGCGAAAATGACTCTACTACACAAAGCAATCTACAGATGCAATGCAATCCCTATCAAACTACCAACGGCACTTTTCACAGAACCAGAACAAAAAATTTCACAATTTGTATGGAAACCGAAAAGACCCCGAATAGCCAAAGCAATCTTGAGAAAGAAAAACAGAGCTGGAGGAATCAGACTCCTGGACTTCAGACAATACTACAAAGCTACAGTAATCAAGACAGTATAGTACTGGCACAAAAACAGAAATATAGATCAATGGAACAAGATAGAAAACCCAGAGGAAAACCAATACACCTATGGTCACCTTATTTTTGATAAAGGAGGCAAGAATATACAATGGAGAAAAGACAGCCTCTTCAATAAATGGTGCTGGAAAATGTGGACAGCTACATGTAAAAGAATGAAATTAGAACACTCCCTAACACCATACACAAAAATAAATTCAAAATGGATTGAAGACCTAAATGTAAGGCCAGACACTATCAAAGTCTTAGAGGAAAACATAGGCAGAACACTCTAAGACATAAATCACAGCAAGATCCTTTTTGACCCACCTCCTAGAGAAATGGAAATGAAAACAATAATAAACAAATAGGACCTAATGAAACTTAAAAGCTTTTGCACAGCATAGGGAACTGTAAGACAAAAAGACAACCCTCAGAATGGGAGAAAATACTGGCAAATGAAGCAACTGACAAAGCACTAATCTCCAAAATTTATAAGCAGCTCATGCAGCTCAATATCAAAAAAATAAACAACCCAGTCCAAAAATGGACAGAAGACCTAAATAGGCATTTCTCCAAAGAAGGTATACAGATTGCCAACTAATACATGAAAGGATGCTCAACATCACTAATCATTAGAGAACTGCAAATCAAAACTACAATGAAGTATCACCTCTCACCAGTCAGAATGGCCATCCTCAAAAAATCTACAAACAATAAATGCTGGAGAGGGTGTGGAGGAAAGGGAACCCTCTTGCACTGTTGGTGGGAATGTGAATTGATACAGCCATTATGGAGAACAGTATGGAGGTCCCTTAAAAAACTAAAAATAGAACTACCATACAACCCAGCAACCCCACTACTGGGCATATACCCTGAGAAAACCATAATTCAAAGAGACTCATGTACCACAATGTTCATTGCAGCTCTATTGACAATAGCCAGGACATGGAAACAACCTAAGTGTCCATCTACAGATGAATGGATAAAGAAGATGTGGTACATATACACAATGAAATATTACTCAGCCATAAAAAGAAATGAAATTGAGTTATTTGTAGTGAGGTGGATGGACCTAGAGTCTGTCATACAGAGTGAAGTAAGTCAGAAAGAGAAAAACAAATACCATATGGTAACACATACCGTATGCTAACACACATGGATTCTCAAAAAAAAAAAAAAAGGTCATGAAAAACCTAGGGGTAGGACAGGAATAAAGATGCTGATGCACTGGAGAATGGACTTGAGGACACAGGGAGGGGGAAAGGTAAGCTGGGACAAAGTGAGAGAGTGGCATGTACATATATACACTACCAAATATAAAATAGATAGCTAGTGGGAAGCAGCCACATAGCACAGGGAGATCAACTCAGTGCTGTGTGACCTCCTAGAGGGGTGGGATAGGGAGGGTGGGAGGGAGACGCAAGAGAGCGGAGATATGGTGACATATGTATATGTATAGCTGATTCACTTTGTTATAAAGCAAAAAGTAACAAACCATTGTAGGTCAATTATACTCCAATAAAGATGTTAAAAAAAGAAATCACCAGTAGTTTAACTGTGGCTTATTGAATGGCAACCAGGTCCAGGATGATGTCTTTTTCTGGTCTATTATTATGCAGTGGGGCAGAGTGAATGTTTGCTAAGCAGGCACTGAGATTGGCACTTTACATGTGGCATGGCACGTAAGGTCAGGAATTATGTCCTTTTTACAAATTTGGAACCTAAGGTTCAAAACACATTCAAGGTCACACAGCTACTAGGTGGTGATGTTGGGATTCATCTCCTGGTCTATCTGATTACAAAAGCTCTTGCTCTTTCCACCATCCTAAGCTTTAACTGCCATCACGGAAGCCCTAAATACAAAGAAGAACAGGTATCATTGTCCAAGATGAGCTTCAATTGTCAGCTTATCTATTCAGATAGACATTTTGGCTTGGGAAAAGAAAATTACTGGTTAGTCCTTCACCCTATTTCAACTTCTTGTCTTTCAGTGTACATATGAGAGGATTAGCTTACAATTTTAATGTTTGCAAACAAATCACATCCGGTGATATCAGATTAGCTATGTCTTCCAAAAAAAACCCACAAAGCATGGGAAGGGTGGGAAAGTAACCTGACCTTGTTCTTGAGAATGGAGATGCTTAAAGGCATGTGTGAAAACCCCCAGGGGAAAATATTCACTATTTTTCACCAGTTCTGCTCAGTTTCTCTTGCCTCATCATTTTCTTATCGCCAAATATTGCATATTTACACAGGTGCTTCTCTGATTTAATTGTTTGGAAGCAGTCACTGGAAGCAAAGCTATGTGACTCAGCTTTGGTGATGCAGTCCAGCTGGGGTCTGACAGGTAAGTAATTACCACTAATCAAAGCCTAAATGAATTCAGGTTCTTCAAAGTCAGACAGGGGGAGGGGCAGGGGTTATAAATGAACTGTGAGAAATATCAGAAGTAAGAGCAGGGCAGTCTAGTCTTGGACGAAAACAACAAAGAGAAGAGTGAATAGTAAGGGCTCGGCTGCCACATGTTTTGTAGCCGAAAGACCTCTGGCTGGGGCTCTTACCCCCCCTTCAGCCATCATTAGCTTGGGATCTCAGGAGCCTCCCCACAAAACTGAGTCCAGTGATGAGGTAGGTCCTTTTCAGGCTTTACGGAGTATAATCTCATGATTTCATTATGCAGAATTCAGGTTTCTTGACATAAAGAAAAAATTTTCTTTCTCTGTATCAGTAAATACTGCTTAAGATAAAAATCAAGAATGAACACATATTTATTCCTTAAGAGCAAACTATCATTTCTAGGTGCTTACTAACTGAACAGATTTAGGTGGGAGGCTATCCAACATCTAGAGGCCAGTGACTTCAGCAGGGATGTCCACGGAGTTTTCATGAAAGATACCTTCCCCAAGGCCTCGGCCCCTACATGATGTATTCATGAGCTTTGAGGACATTTGTTTAAAAGTCATCCTGTACTGGCTGTAGAGAGCCTTTCAGCCTTCTTTGCTGCTTCCTGGTAATGAACAAAACAGGGCTGATCTTTGTCAATAATACACTCAGGAAATGTGTGGTGCAGGACTGCAGCGTCCAAGCAGTTGTCACAGAAATCTAATTCCTTCAGTGTTGAGCACCATGCCCGAAGATGCCATCAGTATCTTGGGACCAGCCAGGATAGCTGTATCAGCCACAACAAGGTCATATTTTGATTGGTTTTCATCAATTTGACTTCGGTGTTTTTTTTTTCTTTTTCTGCCTCTTATAAAAGCATTTGGCTTCAAAGCAGAAAAAAAAATAATTGTTCAGTGGTAATTCAAAGTACTTTCTTATGGTCACTGGTAAAATGTGGGCTGGAGGATTTACCTTATGGCTTGGCTCCTGGCTAGAAGTAAGCAAGAGTCTAACATCAGGGGAAGACATTAAATGGCCACTTGAGTTTCTCCTCTTAATTCTCCTCTCTAGTCTGAAATGGTGATACATACCCCTAAGCCCTGAGCAGAATTCCCACCACAACCTTGAGTGTGGGGGTCTGGGAGCAACACACGCCCTCTTGTATCAGAATGAGCACCTCGAAAATCCCAAGCCCAAAGAAAAATACCACCATCTCAAAGGAACGGTTCTGACAAACTAAGGTCTTCCGAGCTGCAGGGCTATGTGCTGACTCAGGGAAACTTAGGGCCACATGCTGAAAACATTTGCAGGCCTGGAAAATAACTGGTTTAATAATTCAAGATGCTTTTAAGTTACAAAGAAAAGAACTACATAAAAACAAATAAACCTCCCTTTCCACAAGTAACGGTGTAGGATAAACTACTCCTGAAATGAAAAACACAGAGCGTGCCATCAGATGCGTACTCAGCTTTATGCAACTCCTGAACAGCTGACAAAAAGTCCTCACCACCCCACAACCCAAGTGGACACACGGAAATATCCAGTTCATGACTTCAAAATTTTTAGATGAAAAGGAAAATATTTAGTCAATACCCCAGATGTATTTTCATCCGTATGTCATAATCTCAGTGCTTCCAAAGGGATTTTCCAAGTGTTCCACATTCCTGGATGATTTTAGGTTTTTTTTTTTTTTTTTTTTATGGCAACACAACAGATATTACGATATACACCGTTTCTTAACCTCGGCACTATTAACACTTTGGCTAGATAATTCTCTGCTGAGGAAACAGTCTCCGCACTGTAGGATGTTTCAAATCAGCCTTAGTCACTACTCCCTAGGTGCCAGGAGCACTCCCCCAGTTGTGACAACCAAAATGTCACTAGACATTGCTAAATATCTCCTGGGGGAGCAAAACTGCCACCAGTTAAGAACACACTTCACTTACTTTTATTAATTCAGTCCCAGATACATCCTATTCGATAGCTGCTATTACTACCCTCCTATTTCTTCACCATTTATTAATAATAAAAATATAGCTGAGAGTGCTTTAAGAGATCTGTTCAATTTCATAGTCCAGTAAGTGGCAAAGGAAAGACTTCAACCAAATCTGCAAAGCTTAGACTCTTCATCCTAACACTGTGAACACCCAGAATCTGAGTTGAACAACATTGTAGGTGCTTTCTCTATAGTCTAAGATTTCTAAAAATACAGAAATAAATAAATGAACACTTTTTTTTTCAAAAGTTACAAGATGACTGTATTGAAATTTCCTCCTAATTCAAAGATGCTCATTGGAAGGCAGGGAAGGACCATACAGTTGGCCATACTTGGAGGTGGGTAACTGAGTCACAAGTAGAATATACTCCTTAATACTTACTAGGTATTTCAGTTACTTGAACGAATAGACAGGTCTGAAGAGCCTGCCAGATTCACTATAAAGCAGACTGTTCTAACACTGGTTGGCAATAGATCCATTGTGACAATGGAAAGAGAATGGAATTTGGGAGTTGGGCACCCCTAGGGTTTTCAGCTCACTAGCTCTGGGAATTTAAGGAAATTGATTAACTCTCTTTAGCTTCCGATTCCTTATCAGAAAAAAGAAGACAATCATAACTATCTTGCAAGGCAGTTATAAGGAGAAGTTAATACATGCAAAGCCCACAAACATAGAGCTTGCTATGGAATAGGTACTTGATGTATGGCAGCCATTGTCATGATTCATTTAATAGTTTTGAGTGACACAGAGAGAGAGAACAGACCTATGGTTGCCAAGGTGGAGAGGGTGTGAGGGAGGGATCAATTGGGAGTTTGGGGTTAGCAGATGCAAACTATTATACACAAAATAGATAAACAACAAGGTCCCACTGTTAAGCACAGGATTCTATATTCAATATCCTATCATAAACTATAATGGAAAAGAATATGAAAAAAAATGTATATAACCGAATCACACATCTATATATAACTGAATCACTTTGCTGTACAGCAGAGATTAATACAAGATTGTAAATCAACTATACTTCAACAAAGTAAATTTTCAAAAATAGTTGTGAGTGAGACATAAAAGGAAATTTTAAAACTTTTATTAGAGAATGGTGGGGGAGACAGACTTCATAATACTTATTGGGTTTTTACTATATACTAAGCACTGTGCCAAGTGCTTTACAGGAATTATTTAATTTGACTCATGAAGTTCACTGCCTACTAAACGTTTATATTAGGCGGCTCTTCTTTGGTTTGTTTACTTACCTGTTATCTGTCTCATTCACTTACAGGAGAGCAAGGAGCATGTCTATTTTACTCACTGGTATAGTCCCAGGGCCTCATACCTCAATCAATATTTGTTGAATTAGTAAAGTAACAAATCAGTGAAAGAAGAAAGGTCTCCCTGGGAAGGATCTTTGACTCTTCTACCAAGTACTCTTGATTCTTTGACAGCAGCATTTCTGGGATTCACTCATTTTTCATCATCCCCACAGGCACCAGGCTGCTCCTGACTCATTGCCTTGAGCCTGGACTACCGTAGCCACATCATAATTCTCACGTGGTTTCTAGCCTCTTCTCGCTCCCACCCATGCTCCTTGCTGCTGCCATGGAATCTTCCTCACAAACCTCCCATCAGTCAATCATTACCAGTGACCAGGTCCAGGCTGAGCTGACATCTTCAACTCAAACCAAAGCCTTTCAGGATCGAGCTCAGCTTGCCCTCACTCGTCTCACCTACTACCACTGACTAATGTCATCCTCTATTCCAGGCAGACATGATCTGCTTGAGCACTCTGGTATGTGAACCTCAAGATCATCCCGCCATTTATGTCGTGTATAGTTTACTGAGTGCCTCCTTCGATCAGGCACTACCTACTATGTGTGCTACAACACCAAACATGACTCCTGTCCTTTAGAGCTTAAGATATAGTTAAGGAGAAAAGCACCATAACAACTGCAATACAGTATCAATTAATTTGAAAAGGGTTGTATAGGTTACCAGGTAGTGTCTGTTACCCATACTTGGGAGGTTCCCGGGGCAGGGGAAATATAAACTGACATCTGACAATTGAAAGATGAAGACAGCTTTTCTAGGAAAAATAGTGTAGAGAGAATAGTAGCATGCGCTAACACTCCTGAAGGAGGAATATGGCTCATTTGGTGAACTGAAAATAGTTGAGAATATCTGGAGAGTAGAATGCAAAGGAGGTAGAGGAGAGTGGACGGGTGGAAGATGTTTGGAGATGTGAGTGGTAATCACAGGTACCGGCTTATCCACCATTTGAAACCCACTCTCAAGACAATGGGGAATCACAAAGGAATTTTAAGTAAGTTAATTGAAATGTTACTATTTGAGACTCTATAAGAGGATGGCACTGCTGGGGCAAATAAGTTACCATTCTTTCCTTATAAAATACAGCCTTATATAGCAATTCCAGTTCCCCGCAGAAAAAGGGAATGTCACCTTTAGTGTAGTGAAATGATGTTTGCCCTCAGAGTCTGGAAGAGCTCTGAAAAGCCTACATTCAGGTTTCCCTGAGCTCCATCACCAACTTTGGTGCGTCTCTGTGCCTCAGTTTCCTCCTCTGTGAAATGATAGGAATTAACTGACTGTATGATCTCCCAGGGCTCTCTCAGCTCCTGCCTCCTTTGAATCCTGGCCTCTTGCAGATGGTCATTTTAAAGCTAAAAATTTTCTGAGAAAACCATCTGAGGAGCTTGTTAAAATCATAGAAACTTATGCAAAAAACAAAAAAAGAGAAAAAGAAAAAAAGAAACTAACGCCTTAGCCTCTGAAATGTAGGTATATAGGTGTGAGGTGGGAACATTTTAAAAAAAAGTGCCCCAAGTGAATCTCACGCACTGGTCCTTAGACCAAACTTTTGAAAAACCCTGTGATGGAAGAATGAGTCCCTTCATTTACAGGAAAGAGCCCTGGGGATGCCCACTCTCTCGGGAATTGGCCCTTGGAAATCCAGTTAAATCAAAAGGAGTCCCAAGTATCCAATTATACTTTTAGAATGTAGAAGTCAGACTAGATCACCTCATGGAACTGAAATCGAATAAATATCCCCCCTTTTTATTTTGCACTGTGTGCCCTGGTGCCAGATACTTGACACACTTCAGCTCCTCCACTGGTCACAACCAGACAGCCAGCGCTGCCGGATTCCAACATCATGGGGCTTAAGTTTGGAAAAGGATGCCTGTGGCATTTGTGGGGGAAGAGGAAGCATCACAAATGCTGACAGCTCTGGTTGTCTTTTCTCATTTCCCATCATCCTGTCGTTGATGTTTCAACCACGTATTCAACACTAAAGCCCTTTGCTTTAGTGTTGCTTCCCCAACATGTTTTTCCTTTTAACCAAAACAACTATCTCATCAATATATTACCATAATATATGACTGAAAACATGCCACTCTCGGAGGCTGTGCTCAAGGGAATCAATTTCCCATCTTCTCCTTTCCTGCCAGATATGCCATGAAACAGGTAAGATCAGAATAAAATGCATCAAAGGATTCATCTGTGGAGATCTTTGCAGGAAATAATCCATCAACCTTTGAGACAGTCAATCTGGCTCTTAAAATCAGGGTAACTCCCTGCATACAAAAAAAGAAGCTAATGTCGAGCTTGAGCAAGCCTGACATCAGGTATTTTCAAACAATGAGAGACATGGACCATAAGGAGGATTTGATCTCAAAGGCGAAGCATGGATGCAGAGGAACACCAAGGAAACAGGCCTTCTGATATTGAGAACTATTCCTTTTTTATCGCCATCAAAATGTTCATGAAACTGAGGAAGATGACATAGTAGCCAGAATAGGCTGGATGTACAAAGCTTTCAAGCAACACTTGCTTTGATTTTTGCTTTAAGGTCACTAGGCATCTTTCCGCTGCAAAGTTCCAGGGGGAACTTGCTCATTAATGTCCAATACTGATCACATTGCCAGTGGAGCTCCCATAGCTCCCGTCTCAGATGTCAAGGTGTCCTAAGGGGGCAAAATGTATTTCGGACAGACAGACCTGGATTTATATCCTTGCCCCGCCGCTTTCTAGCTGGCTGTCTCTGGCAAGTTGCAAAGCTTCTCACAGGCTGTGCTTCCTCATTTGTAATGGGTATAATAGCCAGTACTTTGGAGTCATGCCATAAAAATGAGAGGTGATGTGTAATATGCCTAGGACACAGCTTGGTAAAAGAAGGCATTTCACAGACAGTAACCGTGATAATTGAGTGGCATTCGAGTGAATTGGTTTCCTTGAGCTGAATCATAAACACCACCCTTCCCTCAACACAGGGGTCTGTTAAAAAGCGTTTCTGAAACTACTGAACTGGACAACGTTCTATAGACGCCCTCAGTACTCAGCAAAAAGAGGCTGCCGCTTTCAACAATCTCCAAGGTGGTAAAAAGCCTTCCTTAGAGTTTAGTAGCAGGCCTTGTTCTGCACAGGAATTTTCAACATTTTTACTGCCCAAATCTCCATGAAACAGTGTTTTGAGACTCTTATATATCAAACAAATGGTACTTACTAAATGATAAACTTATTTTCCCACTCTTTATTACTCTAAGGCATAAATTATTTTCTTATATAGGTTTTGAATTGACAGCATTCATTCATCAATACATAACTATAGAATACAGTGTGTTACATGCTGGGGATACAACACTGACCAGGACTTGGTCCCTGCTCACAGTTTGATGGGGAGATAGGCAAGTAAAATGACTGCAGGCTGACTGAGAGATAACCAAGGAAGGAGACACAGGAAGAATGCTTTGGGTCAAGGGAACAACCACTGCAAGGCTAACCACTCACTGCAGGTGAGAGAACAAGGTGGATTCCATAAAGGAAAGGTCCTTGGTAGGGCAGGAGGGTGACCTCCCAACATACTGTCCTCCAGTGCCTCATGGTGGCCAAGTGTCTGGTTTCTATTAGACTTACTGCAAATTTCTTTCACATCACTGGTGCTTTCACAGACCCCTGTAGATTTACAGAATGCCAACAGAGAATAATAAAGGGCTTTGGGCCAAACAAATCCAAGCTAAATTCCCAATTCCACAGCAGAGTCTCTACATAACCTTGGGCTGGACACACGCCATCTTCAAGCCTCAGTGTTGACATTTACAAATGAAAGCATAAAACCTACCTTGCTGAATAGTTATGACCATCACATACAGCAACGATTTGGTTAAAGTACCTAAAATGCACCCTGAAACGTGGTAGGCACTAAATAAATCACAACCATTAGCCATCACTGACAGCTGAAATCTGTAAATTTCCAACTGGTAAACACTAATAAAGGGCTTGTGATTAAAAACCAGATATATCCAATTTGGAGTTTTATGTTTTGGGGACCAAAACCCCTCATTAATAATAATCATATAATAATAATCATACAATACTCGCTACTGTTGAGTACTTACTCTGGGCCAGGCGCCACGGGAAGCATTTTTCATAAGTTCTTATTTAACTCTTACAACAATCCTAGGAGGTCATTTGTATTTCATGAAACACTGCTCCCATTTTCTACAAAAGAAAAGAAAAAGAGCTCATGAACTCAAATATATTTTGACATTTTGGATTAAACAAAGTTAAACAGGTTTTTCTTCCTTCAGAACTTCTCAGGAACTTTAATCTGACAATAGGCATTATCAAATCCAAAACAGAGGAAAAGAGTCTAAAGGGTTTTTCAAATGCACTTGACCATTAAATCTCTTTTTAGTTGGATGAATATTAAAATATCTTTTTAAACATATTTTGTAAACCTCTAAAATAAAAATTATCAGCTCCATTGTATACCTGAGACATCTGCGCTCAGAGAAGTGAAGTAACGTGCCTGATGTCACACAGTTAGCAAGTAGGATGGGCCATGATTTGAAACCACATCTGTCTAACTCCAAAAACCTCACTCTCGGCCACAGGACGATGCTTTTCAACCTTGCCCCAATTCTTAGAAACTGTTTAGGCCGCAAAAGCATAGGCTGTTAGGCTAAGCTCTTCTAAAGCTCTGAGGATTCTGGATAGGCTGGCCTCTTGAACAAGACCAAAGGAAAGCCTGAGCATATCAAGTCAGGAGTCAGAGTCTGAGAGGATGGTCATCACCCCCCATGCTAGGAAAAGGCTGTTTCCCTCAAGCCTCAGAGCTCAGGCCCCACCTATGTGGCCCAATTGTTCTCCATACCTCTGTACCGTTCTAGCAGTACTTGGTGACAACTCACACCTGGCTGTTCTCTCAGCAAAGGAAGCCCACCGCCAAGCATATTGCTAAAGTAAATAACTCACTGAGCCCAAACCTAATAACCCCTTCACAAAACTCAGAGACTACAAAAAAGAATTACCCCATCCAGTTCCCTCGGCATGACGGGAACAGGCGAGACTTTCATTTCTTCCAGCAGTCCATATGTTTGAAGGTCAAACAACACCTGGGTATTTCTTTGAAATAAACTAATTGAGCCCGAATGATTTAGAACCAGTCTTGCTGACAGGCCCACTGGATCACCAATGGTAAAGCAAGACCTGCTTTGGAAAACGCTGGATCCTCCAACCCCAGCATTGTCAAATGGCAATGAATAGTTGATGCTGTTCAAAGATTCAGACCTGGACCAAACTGAGTAAAGAGAACAAGAAAGGATGGCTTTCAAACTGCTCCAAAAAGGAGTCTTGGCCCCAGGTGTTGAGGAGGTAAAGAAATCAGAGCCGGCCAAAGGAAAATCAGGCCGAGAGCCTAAAAAGGAATAGTTCCTAACCACTGAGTCTGCATATAAAGCACCTGGGAAACACGTTAACAATGCAGGCTTCCCAGCTGGCCTTTGCCTTTTGTTCCCCTTTTAGCTGGTTTTCATGGAAACCTTGTTTGTAAGAACAACACAGAATTAACACATACAGAGACCAGTGTGATTCAAAACAGGAGAGAAACATCCACTTCACCTGCTTGGTTTGCATCACAGGCCACCACCTACACCAAATGGTTGGCCTGGTTCGTGCACAGGCCGCTTCTACCTGAGGATCAAAGGTGGGCCTAGGAATGAAAACTCCCCTCCCCATTACGGCTTAGCCTCCTGAGTTCACACAGAAGTGGGACCTTGTGCTTCTCCATAGTATTTATGGCCACTGTGGTGAAATATTTCCTTGCTGGGCTGTTAATATCTTTTTTCCCCACTAGACTATCAACTCTATAAGGAACACACCCCTCTTGGTCACTACCACATCTCCAGAACCCAGCTTGGTACATTTAGGCACTCCTTAATCATTTGCCAAGGAAATAAATGAATGACATTAGAAACTAATAACAAGGCTAATCAGAATTTCCTGGAGTAAATATTCTGGGAGATGAATAGCTGTTGGGGGAAAGAAAAAAAAACCTGAGACACTGCACAGGCATTGGTTTTTATCTTATAGTCAAAAAATGTATATTCTTGTCAAGAACTATACTGTTTAGTTTTAGCTACACTCCACCATTATGACTGAGGGAGATTTTGGAAACTGGAAATGATAATAATAACAGTGGAGTCGTAATAATAATGATAGTCAGAGGTCACATTTATCAAGGACTTGTGTGCCTAGCCTGGTGCTAGGTTTTGCCCATGAATTACCTCATTTAACTGTCTCAACAAACCCATGAGGTAGGCATCCCCATTGTAGAAAATGAGAGGAATGGGAGTTGACCATGAGAATTCCAGGCTGTCTGTGCTCTCAAACAGTATCCAGATACTGAAAGGAAATATTCATTCATTTGTGTATTCATTCATTCAACAAACATCTGAGCATGGGCTCTATTCTAGTACCAGACACTGCAGACAATAGCAAGCAAAAACAGACCTTGTCCCAATTCTTTTGGAGTTTACGGTCTAGTGGAGAGGCAGATGTTAACCAGTAACAATACAAATATGAAAAAAAAAATACAACTGTTTTAAGCACTACGCAGGAGTAGTATAAGTTATTAGGAGAAATTAGTCGTTGTCAGCTTTCTTGAGCTAGGACCTGAAGGAAGAGTAGATGGTAACCAGGGAAGGAGGACAGAGAAAGGCTTTCAAGAAAAAGCTGTTCAAAGGCCCTGTGGTAGAAAGAAACATAGTGCAAAAGTGGGGAATGAAAGAAAGCTGTAGAGGCTAGAATGGTGAGAGCACAAAGTCAAACAGAGCCAGAACGGTAGGTAGGCTCCAGAGCAGTGGTTTTCAAACCTGAGTATACACATCAGAATCATCCGGAGTACTTGTTAAAACACCATCTGCTGGATTCCATCCCCAGAGTTTCCAATTCATGAGATTTGGGGTGGGGCCCAAAACTTTGCATTTCAAAACACACACTTGTGTGATGCTGATGCATGCTGAGACTACAATTTGAGAATGACTGCCCTAGACTATACAGCACCTGGTGGGCCAGGAGATGAATTTTTTTGGTTCTATCCTAAGGAGAATGAAAAATTATTGAAGGATTTTTACATGAAGGTGACATGACCCAATTCATCTTTTGAAAAATAAAAAGTCAACTAGAGTTGCAGGGTGGACTAGTCACAGGGTGGAGAAAAGACTACGTAGGGAGGCCAGTATGGATGCAAATAGACCAGTCAGAAGGTATGTTGCAGTCGTTCAGGAAAGAGATCATTGTGGCTTGGACTAGGCTGACAGCAGTGGAGATGGAGAGAAGTAGATAGATTTGAGAGCATGAAATCTGTAGGACGTGGTGGTGGATAGGAGGGTTATGGGAGAGGATTGTTCCCTGGCTTCTGCTTGAGCAACTAGACAGACACTGGTGCTATTCACTGAGGGACCCTGGACGGAGGACCATGCCTGGAGGAAAAGATGATGAGCTCAGTCTTGGGCTTGCTGACTGTGAGGTACCTTTGAGGCATTCAAAAGATGGCAAGTAGACAGCTAATTTAAGAGTCTGGAGTTAAGTCGCGAGATCAAGACTGGAGATAAAAATTGGGAGTTATCTGAGTGTACGTGAGATATGAAACCCTGGGAGTAGATGAAATCACCAGGGAGAGAAATTAGGATAAGAGGAGCAGAGGACCTAGGACCTCCAACATTTAGTGGCTAATAGAAGGTGAGCCAAAAAAGGAGAGAGACAAGAAGTAATAGGACCCAAATCAGAGAGAATTGTGCCCTGAAGCCAAGGGAAGGGAGGCAACAGTAGGCAGTAATGCAGGTGCTTCTCAGAGGTCAACTAAGATGAGGAATGTCTATTGGCTTAAGAAGGCAGACCTCACTATGATGACAGCTAATATGGCAAAGGGAGAGAGGAGAGATGAGGGCCAGGCTATAGCAGAAATTGGAAGGACAGAGTGTTTCATCCCCAACCTTCATGTGGTATTATTTTCAATCTCTTCCCACCCCAGTGATGGTCCAAACCCATTACTTCCCCTCCCCGTTTACTGCCAAATGAATCAAGAGTGCACTCTTTCCTTTTTTACCTCCATTTACCCTTCCTACCACTCCAATGTGCCTTCTAGTCTCATTACATTTTTATTAAGTACCATATTCATTGTTTATTTGTTGTACCAACACACCGAATAGTTGCAAAACTTTACCTACTCTTTAACAAGAAAGATCCCATCTTTTATTTTTCATTACAGGTGATCTCAAGAATGCTAGGCCCTAGGTTTTGCTTTCCTTTCTTTCATTGGCCAATTACCTTTGGAGAATGGACAATCATGGGAAGATCTGCTGACTCAGCAGCAGAAGGTAAAAGCAATGGAAAGTTAAAGATCACGGAAGTCCTTTACTTATATGAGAGTCTATCTGAATGTCTACGGTGGAAATTTTTTTTTCCTCTGGCCCAAATTACTCCCTGTTCAACAGCAAACTTCAAGTTTGGGATTCAGAGCCAGCTAGATTAGGACACAAACCTTAGCTCTACAAATTCTCAGCTGTGTAATCTTGGACAAGATGCTCAGTCTCTCTGAGACTCATTTTTTATTCATGGATAAAATAAGTATAAGGATACATACCCTAAAATATGGCTGTAAAGGATTGACTGTTGGTCACAGTGCCTAACTCCTGCTAAGCAATTCACACATTGTAATCGTGACTGCAGTGGGCTGAGCAAACACCAAGAAGAAGGATGAAAAGCAACCCTACAAAATGGAATTGTTTTCCAAAACGTATCCTTAAATCCTGAGTATTTATTTGGGTTTTTCTACACTAGTCCCTTTAAAGAACTTTAAAATCCATTACACTTTTAAATTCATTCACTTTGGATTGTGCCTTTTTCAATCAAAATTGTACTCTTCCAAAAAAGGAGCACGCTGAAGTTGCTTTTTAAAATAAAATACTCCCAAAGCGGGTGGTGAGGTGGGGGGGATAGATTGGGAGTTTGGGGTTAGGAGATGTAAACTATTATATTTAGAATGGATAAACAACAAGGTCCTACTGTATAGCACAGGCAACAATATTCAATATCCTGTGATAAAACATAATGGAAAAGAATATGAAAAAGAATGTATATATATAGATAGATATGAATACGTGTGTGTAAATATATATATATATACCTGAATCACTTTGCTGTACAGCAGAAATTAACACAACATTGTAAATTAACTCTACTTCAATAAAATAAATTTTTAAAAAATAAAATAAAATACTCCCAAGTTTTTAGTGTTTAGCTTCAGCTTAAATAAAAACAAGTAAAGAGGTGGGTTATAAAACAAGGGGAAAATACATTAATTGAACAGGTTGGTTTTGTTTAGATATGCAGATAAATCAAACATAAGGAAAAAACAAAGCATGGCCTAACACTTTTCCCGAAGGAAAAAAAAACCCAGAATAGACAATATAAATGTATATCATTCATTCATTCATTCATTTGTTCATTCATTCAACATATCAGCTTTGAATGCTTGCTTAGTAAAAGGCCCTGGGCTAGGATCAAAACCAAAAGAATCAGACTTTGTTGTTGTTTGTAAACTCCCACCCTGCCAGGTACAGCCTTGACTCATTGTTTAAAGTAAAAGTAGAATGAACAGGTCAGATGCCAAAGAGAAGAGAAGAGGTGTGATATACGCATGGATTGTCTGCAATTTGGTACAAAGAAACCATGAAAATATTGCATCAAGATTTCTACATCGGGCTTCCCTGGTGGCGCAGTGGTTGGGAGCCCGCCTGCCGATGCAGGGGACACGGGTTCGTGCCCCGGTCTGGGAAGATCCCACATGCCGCGGAGCGGCTGGGCCCGTGAGCCATGGTCGCTGAGCCTGCGCATCCGGAGCCTATGCTCCGCAACAGTGAGAGACCTGCGGACCGCAAAAAAAAAAAAAAATTTCTCATTCTAACCAGAGTGCAACAACTATTTTTGGTACCAAAATAATGCTTTCACTGACTACCATGAAGACTTTTGAGACCAGCCAAAAGGAAATGGCAGGACCGTTCTTAGTCCTAGTGCTGGTGGCCTGAAACCTAAGGAAAAGCATATTCTTTCCTCGGGGTAAGATCTTCTAGCCATAAACTTCTTGTTTTATTGTACCCATTGTTTTATCAAGGACAATGTCATCTCCCTAAGGAACTGTTTTTGTCTTTCATGAGTCATTTAGAATGTTCACTGAGACTTAAACCTAGTTAGCTAAGCATCAGATTCCTGTACTACTCGGGGGTTTACTTTTTAAATATAAGATCTAATCACTTCATGCTAAGGGCCTGTATGTTTTGTGAAGTTCCTGAAGGCCAGTAAAAGCACAAAGATCCTACTTTCCATTCAGCATAGGTGGCTGTATATTTAAACCAAGGATATTCTTGGTTTACATGTGAATAAACTTCTGGAGCATTTATTACATGCCAGCCTCTGTGCTAAAAGGTCATATATACTATTGCTTTTATAATCCTTACAAGAACTCTTGGGCATGGGAATTATTATTATTTTTAACATCTTCATTGGAGTGTAATTGCTTTACAATGGTGTGTTGTTTCTGCTTTATAACAAAGTGAATCAGTTATACATAGACATATGTTCCCATAGCTCTTCCCTCTTGCGTCTCCCTCCCTCCCACCCTCCCTATCCCACCCCTCCAGGCGGTCACAAACCACCGAGCTGATCTCCCTGTGCTATGTGGCTGCTTCCCACTAGCTATCGGGCATGGGAATTATTATTCTCATTCTACTGCTGAGAACATGGTTAAAAAACTTGCTCAAAATGTTGACAATTTGGCAAAGTGGGGTGATGGGTACATGAGAGTTTACTGTACATTTTCTTTAATTTTATTTATGCTTAACATTTCTTTATAATACAGTGTCACTGCTGTTGCTTTTACATATAACATCCCAAAGGCACCCAGTTCATGAGTAAAGCCTGTGGTTTCAAATTCAAGTTTATTTGCTTGCGAAGCCCAAGCTCTTAAACATGACCATACTGTTGACTATCGTCTACTTGAAAATGTTGGTCAATGTCTACGTGGTGCCAAAACGGCCTCCTAGAAAACCAAAACCCAAACCCCAACGAGTCAGCCCATTTGATATACTCAGGGGTAGGCAGCCATCCTAAAATGATTCTTGGATTGAAATTCCTGAGTGGATCACATTACAAAAAACATTTCCTACTTGAAAAGCATTTCCTAGACGAGTGTTTTTTCAGCCAATCAATGCCGCAGTTTTACCATGAGTACGCTGAATTTATTTATTTATTTATTTAGCATACCATTTGTGGTATAAACAGCCCCTTCTTACGGGGTCCTACAGACCCAAGAACAGCAAACATGACATCTAGCTGCAATCCCAGCATAAAATGAGCACCACATTTGCTGTTTCTTGGTTATTCATCCCTGAAGATAGATAGCCCCCATCTCAAATAATGACCAGGGTATCTTTGAGATGGGGTCTAGATGATCTTTTTACTAACACCTAACAGCAATACATAGCTCATGTGTCTATAAGCAATCACTATTGATTTTATGGCTGCATTCTTTTGTTTCTTAAGAGGACATATATTTCCTAAGTGACAGTAGTAAGTTTATTTTCTCCTGGCAGAATCTTACAAGCCCCTGTGATACCTGCTGCCACCCTCAAACATGGGGAAACGAGGCCTAGGATTTACCCTGACACCAATTTCCTAACAACATTTATGAACAATTTCTAGCCCCAGCTGCTAGAGACCTATCCCCATGCTTTGTCACTGCATTATGTCCTGAAGGAAACGTGTGATTTCTCCCTCTTGCCAGAGTTTGGTTTAAGTGGACCTCAGACTTGCCTATGGAATAGTTTCTGGAGAAGCAAGGAGTTCTGGGAAGCATCAAACATATGTCAGGGGGTGGGGGAAGCATGACTTAGTTTGTAAAAAGAAGGAAAAGAAGCTCTCTGGAGCTTAAGAACATAAACCCAAAAGGGGGGTGTGGGCAGCTGTTGGGTTGCGTGCTTCCCTTATCACTAAAATGGCTTATTCAGATAAATCTTCTCAGTGGAAACCTCTCTGATGCTGTGGTTTCTGAACATGAGGAAAACATTTTGAGCCACTGAAAATGCTGATAAGGCAGTAATACAACAGCCGTTTTCTTGGCCAAACCTATTATTCCATAAAGATGCGTATCAGATATATGCTATTTAAATACTGCAAAAAATATTAAAAGGCCTATCTACCTCTTGTTAAAATAGGTGACTAAAAGTTGATATATCTGGGCAAACATTACTGTGGCACTAGGGAAGTAAGATCAAAAGCTGAACAAAGGTTCACTTCTTCTCCAAACCCATCCCAACCCCCGACCCCATCCCCACCACTGAATTTAAGTAAACATGTCTTTGTAATTCTCAGGCTTGATGTCTTAATCCAGGAGTTTTTAGGCTTATCAAACCCCATATCCCCTTTATATTACAAATAGTTGATAACATAACCAACCTATACACATAATAATAATAATTTGAAAAAATATTAATATGATGACCTCACTACATTATAGAGGAGAAAGAAAGAAAATTAATGTATAATAACACATTATAAAATATAAGGGCTCAGGCCTGATCACACTACTGATACTGACACTTCATCCCCTTATATCAAAGAACTGTGGATTTAAGAAAAGTTAAGAGTACTCACAAGATGTAGCCATTCTTTCCCTTTCCGTTTGACATTTTGAAATAAGTAAATAAGTAAATTCATACATACATGCATAGAATTACCACGAATGTGACAGCTACAAACTCATACTGATACTCAAACCCAAATTTTCCTAAGTTGTACTGTCATCAGTGATATGATTTTCTGAAATGGTGAACAATGCTTAGTAAATCTCTGAAGGTAATCAACTATAACCTACCTTCTATAGCTGCATTCCTGGAAAAAATAATATTAAACCATTATCTATCTCTCTATATATCATCTATCTATCATCTTTTTTCTTACTCTAGGTTCTAAATAAGATAATCATATGCAGGTTTTTCAACCAAATTAAATGTCCAGCAGAATATGTTAAAGTCATAGAGGCCTCAGAAATTTTCCTATTTTGTGTGTCCATCTTACACATTATAGGATGCCTACCACCCCCAGACCCGACCCACTTAAATGCCAGTAGAATCCCCTCAATTGTGACAATGTAAATAGTCCCCACAAATTCCTAAAAAGCCTCCTAGTGGCTGTGCTCCCTTTGAGAACCAATGCTTTCCTTCACAATTTGTACTGTGGTTCCTACAAGGAACGCCCTGTTCTCACCTTCTTCCAAGATATATACACCATCCCTTTTTATAGTTCAATAAACTCATTCACTCACCTTTAACCTGGATTGCCACTAACCCTTCTAGCTACACCAGATCTCTCCTACTTCTGAATCCCCATCACGTGGATTATTTCTGGGGTTCACATCAACAAGTAATTATCTGCTAGCCCATGCTGATATTTCAAAGTTTCACATGAACATGTCTTATCCCTCCAAATCAACTGTAAATTTCTCAAAAGCAGTCTTTGCAGTATTTCTATTAACAAAGTTCTGTAGAGGCACTGTGGATTGAGGTTGAGTTAATAAAGCTATAAGTCTGGGCGAGTGGATTTAATACTTTTTGGACTTGTGAAAATGCAAATTTAGAGCAGTCCAGATTATACCTCAAACTTCCAAGTCATTGTGTCACCTGAATATTATTCCCACAGTACAAATTCACTCTGATCCCAATTCACAGTCCCTGGCACTTACTCATACCCATTTTGAACTTATAACTTATGACTCAGAAACCAATCCACCTACTTTCTCTAAACCAGTACATCTCAAACTGTGGACTGTGTATACTACCTATGTCAAAACCAACTGGAGATACTCGTTAAAAACAAAACAAAACAAGAAACCAATACTCGGTACTGTCCCCTGGAATCTGCACTTTGAGAAACACTGTTCTATATAATACACCTCTATTCAGTTAAGCTAATCCCTTCATTACGAAACCATTCATCCATGTTTCTTGAATGTGAATAGGACCTTTACATTAAATAGGGAATCCAGTCAAAATGGTACGGCAGCCTCTAAATCCAACCTTAAAATCCTCCAGACTATGAATCTCATGAAAGCCAAGGTCAAGAAGTAGAATTATTTTGACAGTTGACTTTTAGTGATGCTGTCTAATTTATTACAAGGAATGGCTCGTCATGTGGTGTTTGCATGTTACTTCACCAATATTTTGCCTATGTGATGCATCATTTTGCTAGTCAAAATCTATATTTTATTCCCAGATAAACTCAAATATATTTATTAAAAAGTTAATTCACGCCAAAAATCCGCAGCAGACAATTTCCTAGGGGGAAAAATCAAGAATGAGTAGTTCTCTGTAACTCTTCTCTTCTGCTACATTTGAGACTGCAGGAGGGCAATGACCTTCTATTCTGTTTATTCCTATCCCCCATTCCTTGCCTGGTACATATGGAACAATTTATAAGAATGAATGAATGAAATGCACCTAAAAATATATGTACTGGAATACTCAACATTAATAACAAGTGATAATTTTATTCATCTGATAAATATTTGTACATTTCCTACTGCATGGATTTAGCTCTGTGAAGCCAATGCCATTGTTTGGAAGAAGTTAAACCTCCTGATAATCACAACAGCTACATTTATGGAGTATTTAATCTGTGTTGAATGTTTCAGAGACACTATCTTGTTTAATCCCGACAGCAACTCTAAGGAGACAAGTATTACTCCTCACGTTTTGCAGATAAGAGAACTAAAACTTAGAAAAATGAAGTACCTTTCCACTTCTAAGCAGAAGCAGCAGAATTCCAGCCCAGATCTGCCTGCGTCTAAAGTCTGTTACTCTTAATCACATCACCCTTCTGTTCTGAGTTGGGGTGATAGGAGATGTGGGTACAATAAAACACAACGATCAGAGAGTTGGAGGCCACAGAGACGAACAAGATGAAGTGTCAAGGAGCTAATAATAGCTGTATGAGCGAAGCATTCAGAGCCGGAAGTGATGAGAGAAGGTGGCAATGCAGGTATGGGGGCTGAGGTCACTCTAGGAAGGAGAGCAGATGTGTCAAATAAGAGACGGCACTCTGGGGATGGAGGCCAAAGAGGCGGCAGCTCTGCGGCCCCTAAACACACAGCTGGGGGTGGAAACGTTCAGCATACATGACTCAGGAGCTTGTAGCAGATGCATCTGGATACAAACTACAGGAGACAAGCGCACACAGCAGCCTGCACCCACGCCTCGTGAGTTTTCTGCACACAACTTGCGTGCATCTCACGCAAGCCTGTGGCCTTTATTTTCCAGCTCAGCCCACCACACCCTGTGAGTCACGGCCCCTCGTATCTGTTCCTAGCCAGCTGTCTGCAACCACCCAAAAGGAGGACAGATGAAAGATGAAATTACCTATCTGGGCTTCACGGCAGGCTGAGCCAACTGTACTCATTGATAGGGAAACCTCTGGAATTCAGGCTCAGTTTGGAGAGTCACCAAGAAGCAGATTACAGCTACAGAGAGCTTAGGTGACTCACCCCAGCACTACAGGCGAGAACAGCTGGAGCTGAGGCCATGGCTAACAGAGGACTCCGCTTGAGGTGGGCCATGGAACACTCGCCTGCTGGTCCTTGGCCCTTCCCTGAATCTATGTAACTGCCATTTCTTCTCCCTCCCACCTCCCCACGAAAACATGGCCTGCAGCTTCCCTTGCTAGGCCTGTTTCTTTGAAGAGCAAGAGGAGAAGACTCAATGCATGTATCATGAGGGTGTAGGAGCGTGCGCTTCTGTCAGGCCCAGGCAACTAGGGCAACCCTCACTCACCAGAAGTGACGCCTGGCCTCTCGTCAAAATCTCCAAATCAAATTTAACGCACCATGAAATGTCAAATGCTCAGGGAAAAGGCACCACACCTATACGTCAGGCCCAGTACTAGGCATTTTATACGGCAGCAAATGGTATAGTCAGGATCACAACACCCCTCGGAAGCCGGCACTAGGATCATCCCCGTTTACAGATGGGAGAACTGAGGCAGAGCAAGGATACACACATTCAGTTCTGCTACAACGCACGTGTGTTCCAACCTAACTGATACATTAGGGGAAAGGTTGAGCCTAATGGGAATTTGTGATGTTCGTGTTTGCTGACATTCAGTTCTCACTGCAAGACACATTGGGTGAATGCAGAACCTACACTTGGCCGAACTGAGTTGCATGGAAGTATACAAAATGCACACCTGCACATCCCTCAAGTGTCCACCATCTGTCTCAGTTCACCACAGGTGTTATGAGTCACACCGTCTACATCTGGTGCTACAACTTTCCACCCCATTTCCGATAACCCTGCTTCAACCACTTCACAAGCGCTCAAAAACTGCAACCCATTCGATGCCCATGTCTACAAGCAAACTCCCGATCTTTTTCAAGGCAAGGTGCCGTATTTATTGGGTTTTTGTATTTCCCACCTATTTAACACATGTAAACTGTCTACTGTTTATTAGACTCCTATCTTTTTTCCTTAATATATCACTGACAAGTTTTTGCCATGTGGCCCTAGCCTCAATTTCCCCCATAAGCTCTGTGATTTTCTTTCGCCCAATTTTGCAAAGTGCAGTGATTTTTAGAAACACATATGTTGTGTTATAGCATAACTCTATGAAACTTGCCCAAGGTCACATGGCTAAGTAGTGGCCCAGCAGAAATTCAAACACAATCTGCTCAGGGACACAGCCTAGCTTCTTAACTCCTATATTTTTCTACTTTGACATTCATGATCTCTTCTTATCTTCACAGCAGCCTTAACAGGATCTCATATGTAATTCCCATTTTACAATGGAAGAAATTGAGATACAGAAAGTAATTCACCCAAGGAAACCTTGGACCAAGTTAACTGTAAGGTGTAACTCTAAAATTTTCACTTGGGTCTGTTTTTCTTTAAGTACTTACCCAGGTCAGGATTCCAGCAGTCTGTATAACTGGTAAGAGTTAGTGCTGAAGGGGTAGTGCCACAGGCCTTCACTGACAGTTTACTACTTCAATTTTCCTTGAGCAGCTTAAGAGTAGGTCCTCAAGATTTAGAGCCATTATCTAAACTATTTTTTTATTAGTTCGCTTTTTGGTTATTGTTCATTCATTCCTTCACCTAGTATTTATTGAACAGTATGATGTTCCCTTTGTCTGGAATGCTCTAATTGCAATACCTAACCTTTAGGTCTTACCCTAAACACCACTCCCAGGGCCGCCTTCCATAATCTATGCCCCACCAGACCAGTCAAGAGGGTCCTTTATCAATAGAATCCTTCGTTGATCCTTCCCAGTACTTACTACTAGCAAAGATGGCATGATTATTTGTCAAGAGTTCTTTTTTCATCTTTCCCCATATGATGCTAAGCTCAATGACCAGATATCATGTCCACCCTTCTTTTTATATGTATCCCCAGCATCCAGGGTCATACTTGAAACACAGTAGGTGCTCAATAAATACTTGATGGTTTTACTAATGAACTTGGACCTGGCACTGATATAAAAAGAAGCCCAGAGTACAGAGAACGTCTTCAACTTAGACAGGCACCTCTTGCACAAATAAAGTTTTAAAGGTTATTGAAATTCTTGGGCTGAAAGGATATATTCCTGCACTGTGTGCACAGAAGAGCTGTAAAGAAAAAGTAGCTGACGGACAGAAAACTGATCCACAACAGCATCTATAAACGGACCATGAAATCATCAGGTTCCTTGGTCTTTTATTTGTTTCTGGATGGAATCCCAGGCAGGGAAGATAACCTTCACCTCAGAACAATGTGGCACATCATATGTAAATGTAATGAGATAATGAATTATTCCAGTGTCATTATGCCCATGATTTATGGGGAGACATTATCTGCTAAAAGCCCAGGCTGAAAGAATATTGATTTCACTTTTACCAAGACAGCCATTTAAAACTTTTTAAAGACAGCAAATGATTGTTTAAAAGACCAACTTCAAAAAGGCCAGTTTCAAATCATTTGGCGGGGAGGAGTGGGAGGAAGCAGAAACAGTGATCAGCTACTCTAAGAGCCAGTTGCACCAAGCGAGGTGCTCTTGTTCTGTATTCTCCTGGAATACCTTGTTCCTCTCCTTTACAGGACTTGGCTGCACTCACAGGATTTTATACCAAATTCTGCTTTGGCACCACTTTTAGGTTTGAAGCTGAATTTTACTTTTTCTGGGCAAATAGTTTTCTTTATCCTTCCCACTCAACTTATTCTGATATCCAGAAGCCGGGAGTTGATGCTATTTGGTAGCGGTAGTTGTGGTGGTAGGGAGTTTTCCTTTCTCCTTTAAATAAAATAACACTATTTTCTCAAATACTATCATGTTGATAGTAAATTATGCTTCCCCCAGAATACAGGGAGAGCATACTGATGAATTTTTTTCAAGGAGGGAATGCCAATATGGAACAGGATGATAGATTTGGGTCTATGCTAGTGAATTTGGAGAAATATTTTCTTGTATTCTGTATTATCTTATACTCTGGCTGGGTTTCCTGCCACACAAGAGGAAGAAAATTAATTTTTTGAGTACCGTCAATATGCCAGGCACTTTATAACCGCATTTCATTTTAACACTTCGCCCAGATTTTTCAGGATAGCTGTGTTGCCTTCCTTTATAGATAAGGCAACTGAGGCCTGGGAATGGTAAGTCTAAGGTTACAGCAACAGTTGACAGAGCCTGAATTTCTACCCAGTACTATTTGATCCCTAACCTCTTGCTCTTCCCAGGACCTTCTTTGCATCTCAGATCATAAGATTAGGTGTCCTTGCTAAGGAGGCAATTTTAGTCTTCAAACTGTTATTTTAAGTTTGGAATTAGCACCCAACTCTTTCTTCTTGTCTACCTAGTCAGTTAGGCATAACGTTTGTTCCTTATAACATTGGTCAGCTTAGATAGAGAGATAGACAGATGGATATCTAATCAACTCCAGTCACCTGTTGCTCCTATATACTGAACATTAATTCCTTTTTTTTCTGGGTCAGACTTCTCTGCCATAAAATGAAAATCCCGAAGTAGAAGAGGATCTTGAAGATAATCTATTCTAGGCACCACAAATTGGTGATGTGTGTGCTAAATATAACCCCAGACATGTTTTGTTATTGTTGTAGTTGTTCATCAGTCATCCTCTTAGAGCTAGCATGTTCTCTTATGTAGATATAATTCACGTATAATATTGGGTTGGCCGAAAAGTTCGTTTGGGTTTTTCCCTAACATCTTACGGAAAAACCCAAATGAACTTTTCAGCCAACCCAATAAAATTCACCCATTTAAAATGTACAATTCAATGGTTTTCAGTATATTCAAAATTGTGTAACCATCACCACCGTCAATCTTAGAACATATTCATCACTCCCAAAAGAAATCCATACCAATGAAGAGTCATTCCCCACCCACCAGAACCAAGTCCTCTACCTCTCGGCAATGACTCATCTAATTTCTGTCTCTATATATTTGCCTATTCTGAGTATTTCATATCAATGGAATCATACAATGCTGGGTCATTTGTGACTCGCTTCTTTCACTTGGCACAATGTTTTCAAGGTTTATCCATGCTGTAGCATATTACCATTTATTTTTATGACTCAAGAATATTCCAGATTATGGATGAATATCCCACATTTTACATATGCATTCACCAGCTGATGGACATTTGGGTTGTTTCCATTTTTTGGCCATTATGAACAAGCTGCTATGAACACTGACGTACAAATTTTTGTGTAGACATATGTTTTCATTTCTCTTGGGTATGTATCTAGGAGTGGAATTATAAGATCGAATAGCATAGTAACTCTGTTCAGCCTTTTGAGGAACTACCAGACCATTTTTTAAAGTGTCTTCAAAATTTTAATTTCTTACCAGTGGTGTGTAAGGATTCTCCCTTCTCCATATCCTCACCAACACTTGTTATTGTCTGGCCTTTTTATTATAGCCATCTTAATGGGTGTTAAATGATATCTCCTTAGAGTTTACATTTGCATTTACCTAATGGCTAAAGATCTTTGCATGTGCTCATTGGCTATTTGTATATTTTCTTTAGAGAAATGTCTATTCAGATCCTGTATCCATTAATTAATTGGGTTATTTGTCATTTTATTTTTGAATTGTAAGAATTCTTGTACCTATAATTCAGATGCAAGTCCCTTATCAGATATATGATGTTCTCCCAGTTGGTGGGTTATTATCTTTTCTCTTTCTTGATTGTATTCTTTGAGTACGAAAGTTTTAATTATGATAAAGTCCAAGTTATCTGTTTTTCCATGGTTGCTTGTACTTTTGGACTCACATCTAAGAATCTATTACTTAACAAAGTCACAAAGATTTACTCCTATGTATTCTTCTAAAAGTTTTATAGTTTTAGCTCTTACATTTAAGTCTGTGATCCATTTTGAGTTAATTTTGGTGTAAGGTGTGAAGAAGGGGTCCAACTTCACTTTTTCACACGTGGATACCAAGTTGTTTTAGCACCATTTGTTGAAAAGACTCATTTTACCTCCTTGAATTCTCCTTGTCGCGTTGTAGAAAATCAATTAACTGTAAATGGGAGGGTTTATTTCCAGATTCTCAATTCTCTCCATTGATCTATATATTTATCCTTATGCCAGGACCACACTGTTTTGATTACAAGCTTTGTAGTAAATTTTTTAATTGGTGTGAGTCCTTCAACTTTGTTCCCCCTTTTCAAGATTGTTTTGCCTATTTTAAATCCCTTAAATTTGTATGTAAATATTAGTTCATCTTATCAATTTCTGCAGGAAAAAAATGGCTTCAATTTTGAAGAGGATTGCACTGAGTCTGTGGATCAATTTGGGGAGTACTGTCATCTTAATAAATATTAGGTCTTCCAGCCCATGAATATGGAATGACTTTTCATTTATTTAGGTCTTCTTTAATATCTTTCAGCAATGCTTTGTAGTTTTCAGGGTGTAACTTCTGTACTACTCAATAAATTTATTCCTAAGAGTTTTATTCTTTTTGATGCTAATGTAAATGGAATTAATTTCTTATGTCATTTTCACTTTGTCCCTTGCTACCACATAAAAATACAAATGATTTTTGTATATTGATCTGTGTCCTTTAAACTCGAACTCATTTATTAGTTTTAATATGTTTTTTAGTTCTTTAGAATTTTCTACATACAAGATCATGTCATCTACAAATAGAGGTAGTTTTACTATTTCCTTTTCAATTTGAATGATTTTTATTTTTCTTGCCTAATTTCCTAACTCCTCAAGTATATTTTTTAATTAAAGTGGAATAAATGGATATTCTTGTCTTATTCCTGATTTTAGGTGGAAAGTGTTCCGTTTCTCTTCTTTAAGAATAATGTTAGCTACGGCCTTAATCAGGTTGAAGAAATTCCCTTCTACTCCTAGTTTATTGAAAGTTTTTGTCATAAAGGGGTTTTGAATTTTGTCAAATGCTTTTTCTGCACCTATTAAGATGATCACATGTTTTATGTCCTTGGTTCTACTGATATAGTACATACATCAATTAATTGTTGGATATTAAACCAAACTTGCATTCCTGGCATAAATCCCACTTCTATCATAATGTATACTCCTATTTTTGTATTGCTGGATTAAATTTACTAGTATTTTGCTGAGAATTTTGTGTCTTACTCATAGGAGGTATTGGCTGTAGCTTTCTTTTCTTGTGATGTTTTTGTCAAGTTTTGTTATCAGGGTAATCCTGGACTCAGACTGAGATGGGAAATGTCCTCTTTTCTCCTATTTTTTGGGGACAGTTGTGAAGAATTGGTATTAACTCTTTAAATTTATGCTACAACTTATCAGTGAAGCCATCTGGTCATGAGCTTTTCTGTGTGTTTTTACTTACTAATTCAACCTCTTATTATAGGTCTAAACAGTTTTCCTACTTCTTGACTCAGTTTTGGTAGTTTGTATCTTTCTATGGATTTGTCCATTTCATTGGGTTATCTAATTTTTTTGTCATCCAGTTGTTCACAATATTCTTTTGTAGTAATTTTTATTTCTATAAAGTTACTAGTAATACCCCCTCTTCATTCTTTATTTAGTAGTTTGTGTTCTCTCTCTCTCTCTCTCTCTCTCTTTTTCTTGGTCAGACTTGCCAAAGGCTTATCAATTTTGTTTTTTTTCCTAATAAACCTGGGCATGTGGATGGTCACCCTGCGATGACAAGTGTTTTTAGCAGTGAGATGATAGTACTTTTAGCGGGGTTCTTTGACTGTCTCTTTCCCTGGTCTTTCTGTTAAACTGTCTTTTGGTATCACACCCAGCTGTTTGACTCCACTAACTGCTGACTAAATTGCTCTATTTTTTGTTTGTCCTAGAGCATAAATTGCTGCACAGTCTGATAGAAATAAATTCAGGCCCCTTGCACATTCCTTTGGAGGAATGTGGGTCCCTAATGAGTTTTCAGAACCAGCACAGTAGCTTTGGGCTGCAACAAAACCTAACCCTAACTAACACACCATACTAGCTGCTTGATTTAGTGACTCATGGTCATCCAGCCCCACTCTTTGTAGGTGAGGAAACTGAGAGACAGAGAATGAAAATAACTTGTCCAAGGTCACTTCTACTATAAAGAATGGATCCAGAAGCCAGGTTTCCTAACTCCATGTCATCTTTCCTCCACCACCTCATGTGAATTCAAGAAAGGCTCACTCATTTTAACATTTTCCTAAGCTAAACCTGAACAAAAGTTAAAACTACTATAAAATGGCTACAGGTCTACACTCCTCCCTGACTCAGTGCCCTCCAGTGTGACTTTACACGCCCTCTTATGAAAAGGAAGAGCCCATTTTCTTATTGCTTGAATGTGGGCAGGCATTTCAATTTTTTTGCTCAATAAAATGTGGTGGAGGGGAAGTAGTTCCAGATCTCAGCTAGGTCCCAACAGGCTTCATGGCTTCTGCTTTCTTTTGGAATCTTGAAACTTAGGAATAAGTCTAGCATAGTCTTTTGGAAGATAAAAGACATGTGATCCAGTCAATGCATTACCCCAAGGGAAAACTCAGACAACCACCAGAGATGTGAGGCCATCCTAGCCCAGCCAGGCCCAGCCAACCGGCCAGGAACACATAAGCAAGCCAGCCAAGATCAGCCAAATCTGACCAAGATCATCAGAACTGCCCAGTTGACCCATAGACCCTTAAGTAATAATAAACGTTTATTTTTCTAAGCTTCTGAACTTTCAGGAGTTTACTACACTGCAGTAGCTTGTTGCCAAAGCTGCTCAAAAGAATAGTATCAAAATGTGTTATACATATAAAATATAAGCAATCTACAGATTATATGCATTTTTGAATTATGTTTACTTTTGACCTCATCTAAATGTGATATGCATAAGCTAGTGGTATGCAAGATAATTTAAAAATAACATGAATAAACATTTAAAACTTTAATAGATATATGTAGATAAATGTATATTAGAAAACCCTGGTTTTCTATAAACAAAAATCATAGAAAGTGTTTGCTTTAAATAAACTTTTAAAACAAAAATCTATCTCAGTTTAAAGATATTAAGTAAATGATGGTATAGTTTGGTAAGCAGAAATAGTAAAATTTGTGAATCTGGGAAATGAATGCCTGAAGTTTGGGAAATATTGTAGGAAGGCAGGTGACCTGAAGTTGGCTACAGCATTTAATACTTCACCAAGGTGCCTTACCTAAGTGTTTGGCAATCCTTGGAGAACACTGGCCTGAAGGAATTTATCTTCTAAGTGTGGGACAACAAAGCTGGCTTAAGGCATGTTGATGTCATGAAGAAAACAACTTTGCCAGATAATTCAGTTGTGTAGACCCAGGCCTATATCTGTTTGAGGTGAGTATGTGCGGACATGCATTTTTTACCCTGTGTTTACACAGGGTCTTATCTGAGGATCTCATTACCCTTCAAGGGCTTCAATTAAACCCCACAATACCCTTGATGAAACAGCTATTATTTTAGATGGGTATATTGAGGTACTCAAGTCTCCCCAAACTGATAAGGCAATTTGCCTAAGGACAAGCAGGAAATGATTATCTAGGCTGCAAACAGAAGCTGCTAGCCTTTCTCTTAGGTTCCAACTTGAACCACTTTACCACAGAGCCTGAGGGAGGAGAAAGTTACTTCTTTTTAACGACTTCTTAAGAGTAGTATGAGACTGTCTCTCAGCCTGGGCCTTACTCATATTAACATAGGGAAGAACAGTTTGCTTGTCATTTTTGTTTTTGTCACAGGTAAATAGGTTCCCTATCCCTTCCTATGGAGAGTATCTCAAATACCTTACAGAAGTATTCTGAAATGATCTACCTGTTGCATGAAGGCAGACATCAAGGCTCTGCTTTTAGGGAGGATTGTAATCCCTTATCTTAACGCTTTTGTCAGGGTAAACAAGCTCCAAGCTCTGCCTGTTCTCCAACAGGGGTAATGATCCATGGCCAAGCATTATCTTTGGCTCATTTAGACTTCCTGGAACCATGAGTTCAAATCCCGCCAGGTCAGCGTGGGCCTTCATCCTCCCAAATTAGATAAATAGAGAAGACAGTTTACCACAGTGGATTTCTTGGCTAAGACTTTGGAAACCAAGGGTCTAACTCAAAGGTCTTGGGAGGTTGGTCTTTTAAGGAAACTTGTTGACATTACCTTGGATCACAAGATCAAAGCTAAATGCTGCTAGGTAAGCACCTCTTTAAAAGGGCTAATAATATTTTCTTTTGGAAATTTTTGTCAAAAAATTTTTTAATAGAAGCTATTCATTAAACACACACACACACACAGACACACACACACACACTTGAATTGTTCTTCATACATATTATTAACCTAGTTATATCTTTTGTTAGATGCTCCTACTGGCCTGGAACTAGTGACTCACAGAGGCTCATAGGAGCCAGTGGGAGTGTTAGGAGGAAGATGGTTCTGGTTATGACACTTTATCTCACTTCTGTTGATTCTGGAAAAGTCTCTGAAGTAATCTGTATCTTAGTTACCTCACATAAACTGAGGATGATAATCACTGCCTGTCTCATACAGCAACTGTGAACAGAATGCATGAGAAAACACTTTACAACCCATGAAGTACAAAGCTATAAAGGGTTAGTTATTTACATGATGATTCTTATGTAGTACATTCATTACTTATATTTTAATGTACGCTACCAATGTTCATCTGAAAAAAAAAATCGTATGCTACTCCTAAATAATTCAAACTGTTCTTCTGGTGTTGTATTCAGCACACTACTTTGGTTGCAAGTAACAGAAACTTCAACTTAAAGTTGAAGTCTTTCTATAAATAGAGTAGTCTTAAATAGAAAGGGAAGTTGATTGGCTTGTGGAAGGGCCAGATTCAGTGGTCGACCAGATATAACTGAGATACAGAATTATTCATAATTTTTCTATGTGTGTTAATAGCATTGTAGTTATGTTTTTGAAGATTCCTTATCTACTGGAGATAAAACCTTGAATACTTGTGGAAAAATGGTGTCGGCAACACACTGATGGGGTCTTAGGCCTGGTCAGAAAGGTAAGTGGCACCTCCTACCCTGAGCCATAACCAAGCAGTGGCCTGTGACTGACCTGGTAAAGTAAAACTCTGTTTAGAGGAAGCTCATAAAAGTTTTGGCCAGGAGGATTAGCTAACATCTTAATAAGTACATGCAGAGAGAAACCACTCCCTAAATGCATGTGTACCATGACCAGGATTGACTTTACTAGGGTGAAGACACATTTTCTGTGTCTACAGATATGTAAGTAAGCCAAATGTGTGTTTCTTTTCTTGGTATCGAAAGATAATTCTGGAATAAAATTCACTGTCACATTCGTTTTAAAGTACATCCACACTGTCAAAAATCTAAATAAATACATGTTTCGCTCTCCTCTAAAACTGGAAGCCACAAAATTACAGAACACTATGTTTTAACTTGAAGATTTTCACACTCAATTCTAATTCAAAAATATATTGGCTGACATCATGCTTTATAAAATAATTCCTGTGTGATAATTATGCACCTTGAGCTGAACTGCCAGTGCATTTGTCTTGAATGCTTAATATATTCTATGTACACCTTTTTAGTAACAATCTATTTGTGCCTTGAGAATTTACATTTCTGTCGCTGCCAAGAGAAAGAGGTATTCAGAATGAGACACGCAGATTAGATTTTGTGCATAAAGAAAATCATAAGTAAGGCTTTAAGACTTAAATAGAATTTTCTCCAGCGCCTACAATAGTAACGACGATTGAAAAAATGTAGATTCCTTGAGGATAGGGGCTGTGTGTCCTCTCAGCACCTCTAATAGTGTCTTCCACATATTAGGCACTCAATAAATTGCTAGTTCGTCAATAAATAACTCACGGTTAAGAGACTATGTCACTTTGTATCTAATGGCCTAAGTCTATTTTTACGTCTCATTGCTCCATCCATTGATTATGTGTTAAGTGACCTTACTAATTCCCTTCTTCTTCTGAATTTTGATTTCCTGACTGATAAATTGAGACTAATAATGCCATATTAGTTTGAGGTCTAAATGAGAAAATCGACACAAGGCTTTTAGCACACTGCCTGGCACATAAAAAGCGCTTTGTAAATGTTTGTAATTATTATTATTATTTTTTTATTTTTTTTTGCGGTACACGGGCCTCTCACTGTTGTGGCCTCTCCCGTTGCAGAGCACAGGCTCCGGATGCGCAGGTTCAGTGGCCATGGCTCACGGGCCCAGCCGCTCCGCAGCATGTGCGATCTTCCCAGACCGGGGCACAAACCCATGTCCCCTGCATCGGCAGGCGGACTCTCAACCACTGTGCCACCAGGGAAGCCCTGTAATTATTTTTAGAACTTATTTATCCTAGAGATCCAAAAGGATTTTTCATTTTTTTAAAGAAAATGATGGTTGCATTTCTAAAAATGATTACTTTTTATCTTTTCTAAGTCAAACTTCTCAAAACTTAGCTTGAGAATTACTAAGCATTTGAGGATCTGAGGAACAATCTTTTCCAGATACATATTATTTAGAAACAATTACAGTGGCTACAAGAGTACACCTTTTTAGTAACAATCTATTTGTACCCTTATAAAAAGACAACAAAAAAGCAACCCGTAACAAGTGTATGCTTCATGTTAAGAAGACGTGGGATATAAGTGATACATTTTTATTAAATACAGGAATTTATTAATCCCTTTTGTGTCTTTCTTGAATTTATGCACATTGAATTTATTGACCAATCTGAGGAGGATTCATACAGGGATGAGACTGAATCACCATCTAAGAATGTGATTTCTCATTTACTTAGAATTTTCTTTTATCTTTCAATAATTTTTTAATTATTTTCTCCTTAAAGGTCTTGCATATTTTTGCTAGGTGTGCTTTGAAGGACTATGTAGTTTTTATAGATCTGTGGTGGATTATTATTATTATTATTACTATTTTCTAATTGATTAAAGCAGGAACAGTATATATATGCTTTTATATATTAATCTTGTATCTTGCAAACTCATTGACCTGTCTGTTGCTGAATAGGTTGCAGATTCCCCTGTATTTGCAATGTTGACAATCATATGCAAATAATCAGTAATTTCATGTCTTCCATTTTAACTTTTATACATTTTCTTTTTCTTATTTATTCGGCAAGAATGTCTACTTCGAGATGGCGAAAGAGTAAGATGCGGAGATCACCTTCCTCCCCACAAATACACCAGAAATACATCTACACATGGAACAACTCCTACAGAACACCTACTGAACGTTGGCAGAAGACTTCAGACCTCCCAAAAGGCAAGAAAGTCCTCACGTACCCGGTAGGGCAAAAGAGAAAAGAATAAACAGAGACAAAAGGATAGGGATGGGACCTGCACCAGTGGGAAGGAGCTGTGAAGGACAGGTTTCCACACACTCAAGCCCCTTCGCGGGGGGAAACTGCGGGTGGCGGAGGCGGAGGGGTAAGCTTCAGAGCCGCGGAAAAGAGTACAGCAACAAGGGTGCACAGAGCAAAGTGGACAGATTCCCGCACAGAGGATGGGTGCCGACCGGCACTCACCAGCCTGAGATGCTTGTCTGCTCACCCGCCAGGGCGGGCGGGGCTGGGAGTTGAGGCTCGGGCTTAGGTCGGAGCGCTGGGAGAGGACTGGGGTTGGCGTGAACACAGCCTGAAGGGGTTAGTGCGCCACAACTAGCCGGGAGGGAGTCCAGGGAAAAGTCTGGACCTGCCGAAGAGGCAAGAGGACTTTTCTTCCCTCTTTGTTTCCTGGTGCGCAAGGAGAGGGGATTAAGAGTGCTGCTTAAAGGAGCTCCAGAGACGGGCGCGAGCCGCGGCTAAAAGCGTGGACCCCAGAGACGGGCATGAGACGCTAAGGCTGCTGCTGCCTCCACCAAGAAGCCTGTGTGCGAGCACAGGTCACTCTCCACACCCCTCTTCCGCGGAGCCTGTGCAGCCCAGCACTGCCAGGGTCCCGGGATCCAGGAACAACTTCCCCGGGAGAACGCACAGCGCGCCTCAGGCTGGTGCAACGTCACACTGGCCTCTGCCACCGCAGGCCCGCCCCGCCCTCTCCCCCCCCACCCCCCCGGCCTGAGTGAGCCAGAGTCCCCGAAGCAGCGGCTCCTTTAACCCCGTCCTGTCTGAGCAAAGAACAGACGCCGTCCTGCGACCTACATGCAGAGGCGGGGCCAAATCCAAAGCTGAGCCCTTGGGAGCTGTGAGAACAAAGAAGAGAAAGGGAAATCTCTCCCAGCAGCCTCAGAAGCAGCGGATTAAAGCTCCACAATCAACTTGATGTACCCTGCATCTGTGGAATACCTGAATAGACAACGAATCATCCCAAATTGAGGAGGTGGACTTTGAGAGCAAGATTTATTATTTTTTCCCCTTTTCCTCTTTTTGTCAGTGTGTATGTGTATGCTTCTGTGTGAGATTTTGTCTGTATATTTTTGCTTCCACCATTTGTCCTAGGGCTCTACCCGTCTGTTTTTTTTTTTGTTTTGTTGTTTTTCTTTTAAAAAAATTTTTTTCTTAATAATTATTTTTTATTTTAATAACTTTATTTTATTTTATCTTACTTTATTTTATCTTCTTTCTTTCCTTCCTTCCCTCCCCTCCCTCCCTCCCTCCTTTCTTTCTGTTTTCTTTTCTTTTCTTTCTTCTTTTTCTCACTTTTATTCTGAGCTGTGCGGATGAAAGGCTCTTGGTGCTGCAGCCAGGAGTCAGTGCTGTGCCTCTGAGGTGGGAGAGCCAACTTCAGACAGTGGTCCCAAGAGACCTCCCAGCTCCACATAAGATCAAACAGTGAAAATCTCCCAGAGATCTCCACCTCAACACTAGCACCCAGCTTCACTCAACGACCAGCAAGCTACAGTGCTGGACACCCTATGCCAAACAACTAGCAAGACAGGAACACAACACCACCCATTAGCAGAGAGGCTGCCTAAAATCATAATAAGTCCACAGACACCCCAAAACACACCACCAGACGTGGACCTGCCCACCAGAAAGACAAGATCCAGCCTCATCCACCAGAACACAGGCACTAGTCCCCTCCACCAGGAAGCCTACACAACCCACTGAACCAACTTTAGCCACTGGGGACAGACACTGAAAACAACAAGAACTACGAACCTGCAGCCTGCAAAAAGGAGACCCCAAACACAATAAGATAAGCAAAATGAGAAGACAGAAAAACACTCAGCAGATGAAGGAGCAAGATAAAAACCCACCAGACCTAACAAATGAAGTGGAAATAGGCAGTCTACCTGAAAAAGAATTCAGAATAATGATAGTAAAAATGATCCAAAATCTTGGAAATAGAATAGATAAAATGCAAGAAACATTTAACAAGGACCTAGAAGAACCAAAGATGAAACAAGCAACGATGAACAACACAATAAATGAAATTAAAAATACTCTAGATGGGATCAATAGCAGAATAACTAAGGCAGAGAACGGATAACTGACCTGGAAGATAAAATAGTGGAAATAACGACTGCAGAGCAGAATAAAGAAAAAAGAATGAAAAGAACTGAGGACAGTCTCAGAGACCCCTGGGACAACATTAAATGCACCAACATTCAAATTATAGGGATTCCAGAAGAAGAAGAGAAAAAGAAAGGGACTGAGAAAATATTTGAAGAGATTATAGTTGAAAATTTCCCTAATATGAGAAAGGAAATAGTTAATCAAGTCCAGAAAGCACAGAGAGTCTCATACGGGATAAATCCAAGGAGAAATACGCCAAGACACATATTAATCAAACTGTCAAAAATTAAATACAAAGAAAACATATTAAAAGCAGCAAGGGAAAAACAACAAATAACACACAAGGGAATCACCATAAGGTTAACAGCTGATCTTTCAGCAGAAACTCTGCAAGCCAGAAGGGACTGGCAGGACATATTTAAAGTGATGAAGGAGAAAAACCTGCAACCAAGATTACTCTACCCAGCAAGGATCTCATTCAGATTCGAAGGAGAAATTAAAACCTTTACAGACAAGCAAAAGCTGAGAGAGTTCAGCACCACCAAACCAGCTCTACAACAAATGCTAAAGGAACTTCTCAAGGCAAGAAACACAAGAGAAGGAAAAGACCTACAATAATGAACCCAAAACAATTAAGAAAATGGGAATAGGAACATACATATCGATAATTACCTTAAATGTATATGGACTAAATGCTCCAACCAAAAGACACAGATTGGCTGAATGGATACAAAAACAAGACCTGTATATATGCTGTCTACAAGAGACCCACTTCAGACCTAGAGACACATACAGACTGAAAGTAAGGGGATGGAAAAAGATACTCCATGCAAATGGAAACCAAAAGAAAGCTGGAGCAGCAATTCTCAGATCAGACAAAATAGATTTTAAAGTAAAGACTACTAGAAGAGACAAAGAAGGACACTACATAATGATCAAGGGATCGATCTAAGAAGAAGATATAACAATTGTAAATATTTATGCACCCAACCTAGGAGCACCTCAATACATAAGGCAAATACTAACAGCCATAAAAGGGGAAAGCGACAGTAACACATTCATAGTAGGGGACTTTAACACCCCACTTTCACCAATGGACAGATCATCCAAAACGAAAATAAATAAGGAAACACAAGCTTTAAATGATACATTAAACAAGATGGACTTAATTGATATTTATAGGACATTCTATCCACAAACAACAGAATACACATTTTTCTCAAGTGCTCATGGAACATTCTCCAAGATAGATCATATCTTGGGTCACAAATCAAGCCTTGGTAAATTTAAGAAAATTGAAATTGTATCAAGTATCTTTTCCAACCACAATGCTATGAGACTAGATATCAATTACAGGAAAAGATCTGTAAAAAATACAAACACATGGAGGCTAAACAATACACTACTTAATAACGAAGTGATCACTGAAGAAATCAAAGAGGAAATCAAAAAATACCTAGAAACAAATGACAACGGAGACACGACAACCCAAAACCTATGAGATGCAGCAAAAGCAGTTCTAAGATGGAAGTTTATAGCAATACAATCCTACCTTAAGAAACACGAAACATCTCGAATAAACAACCTAACCTTGCACCTAAAGCAATCAGAGAAAGAAGAACAAAAAAAACCCAACGTTAGCAGAAGGAAGGAAATCATAAAGATCAAATCACAAATAAATGAAAAAGAAATGAAGGAAATGATAGCAAAGATCAATAAAACTAAAAGCTGGTTCTTTGAGAAGATAAACAAAATTGATAAACCATTAGCCAAATTCATCAAGAAAAAAAGAAAGAAGACTCAAATCAATACAATTAGAAATGAAAAAGGAAAAGTAACAACTGACACTGCAGAAATACAAAAGATCATGAGAGATTACTACTAGCAACTCTATGCCAATAAAATGGACAACCTGGAAGAAATGGACGAATTCTTAGAAATGCCCAACCTGCCAAGACTGAATCAGGAAGAAATAGAAAATATGAACAGACGAATCACAAGCACTGAAACTGAAACTGTGATTAAAAATCTTCCAACAAACAAAAGCCCAGGACCAGATGGCTTCACAGGCAAATTCTATCAAACATTTAGAGAAGAGCTAACACCTATCCTTCTCAAACTCTTCCAAAATATAGCAGAGGGAGGAACACTCCCAAACTCATTCTTCAAGGCCACCATCACTCTGATACCAAAACCAGACAAGGATGTCACAAAGAAAGAAAACTACAAGCCAATATCACTGATGAACATAGATGCAAAAATCCTGAACAAAATACTAGCAAACAGAATCCAACAGCACATTAAAAGGATCATACGCCATGATCAAGTGGGGTTTATTCCAGGAATGCAAGGATTCTTCAATATACGCAAATCAATCAACGTGATACACCATATTAACAAACTGAAGGAGAAAAACCATATGGTCATCTCAATAGATGCAGAGAAAGCTTTGGACAAAATTCAACACCCATTTATGATAAAAACCCTGCAAAAAGTAGGCATACAGGGAACTTACCTCAACATAATAAAGGCCATATATGACAAACCCACAGCCAACATCGTCCTCAATGGTGCAAATCTGAAAGCATTTCCACTAAGATCAGGAACAAGACAAGGTTGCCCACTCTCACCACTCTTATTCAATATAGTTTTGGAAGTTTTAGCCACAGCAATCAGAGAAGAAAAGGAAATAAAAGGAATCCAAATCAGAAAAGAAAAAGTAAAGCTGTCACTGTTTGCAGATGACATGATACTATACATAGGGAATCCTAAAGATGCCACCAGAAAACTACTAGAGCTAATCAATGAATTTGGTAAAGTAGCAGGATACAAAATTAATGCACAGAAATCTGTGGCATTCCTATACACTAATGATGAAAACTCTGAAAGTGAAATCAAGAAAACACTCCCATTTACCATTGCAACAAAAAGAATAAAATATCTAGGAATAAACCTACCTAAGGAGACAAAAGACCTGTATGCAGAAAATTATAAGACACTGATGAAAGAAATTAAAGATGATACAATTAGATGGAGAGATATACCATGTTCTTGGATTGGAAGAATCAACATTGTGAAATTACTCTACTACCCAAAGCAATCTACAGATTCAATGCAATCCCTATCAAACTACCACTTGCATTTTTCACAGAACTAGAACAAAAATTTCACAATTTGTATGGAAACACAAAAGACCCCGAATAGCCAAAGCAATCTTGAGGACGAAAAATGGAGCTGGAGGAATCAGGCTCCCTGACTTCAAACTATACTACAAAGCTACTGTAATCAAGACAGTATGGTATTGGCACAAAAACAGAAAGATAGATCAATGGAACAGGATAGAAAGCCCACAGATAAACCCACACACATTGGTCACCTTATCTTTGATAAAGGAGGCAGGAATGTACAGTGGAGAAAGGACAGCCGCTTCAATAAGTGGTGCTGGGAAAACTGGACAGGTACATGTAAAAGTATGAGATTAGATCACTCCCTAACACCATACACAAAAATAAGCTCAAAATGGATTAAAGACCTAAATGTAAGGCCAGAAACTATCAAACTCTTAGAGGAAAACATAGGCAGAACACTCTATGACATAAATCACAGCAAGATCCTTTTTGACCCACCTCCTAGAGAAATGGAAATAAAAACAAAAATAAACAAATGGGACCTAATGAAACTTCAAAGCTTTTGCATAGCAAAGGAAACCATAAACAAGATCAAAGGACAACCCTCAGAATGGGAGAAAATATTTGCAAATGAAGCAGCTGACAAAGGATTAATCTCCAAAATTTATAAGCAGCTCATGCAGCTCAATAACAAAAAAACAAACAACCCAATCCAAAAATGGGCAGAAGACCTAAATAGACATTTCTCCAAAGAAGCTATACAGACTGCCAACAAACACATGAAAGAATGCTCAACATCATTAATCGTTAGAGAAATGCAAATCAAAACTACAATGAGATATCATCTCACACCGGTCAGAATGGCCATCATCAAAAAATCTAGAAACAATAAATGCTGGAGAGGGTGTGGAGAAAAGAAACACTCTTGCACTGCTGGTGGGAATGTGAATTGGTACAACCACTATGGAGAACAGTATGGAGGTTCCTTAAAAAACTACAAATAGAACTACCATATGACCCAGCAATCCCACTACTGGGCATATACCCTGAGAAAACCATAATTCAAAAAGAGTCATGTACCAAAATGTTCATTCCAGCTCTATTTACAATAGCCCGGAGATGGAAACAACCTAAGTGTCCATCATCGGATGAATGGATAAAGAAGATGTGGCACACATATACAATGGAATATTACTCAGCCATAAAAAGAAATGAAATTGAGCTATTTGTAATGAGGTGGATGGACCTAGAGTCTGTCATGCAGAGTGAAGTAAGTCAGAAAGAGAAAGACAAATACCATATGCTAACACATATATATGGAATTTAAGAAAAAAAAAATGTCATGAAGAACCTAGGGGCAAGACAGGAATAAAGACACAGACCTACTAGAGAATGGACTTGAGGATATGGGGAGGGGGAAGGGTGAGCTGTGACAAAGCGAGAGAGTGGCATGGACATATATACACTACCAAACGTAAGGTAGATAGCTAGTGGGAAGCGGCCGCATAGCACAGGGAGATCAGCTCGTTGGTTTGTGACCACCTAGAGGGGTGGGATAGGGAGGGTGGGAGGGAGGGAGACACAAGAGGGAAGAGATATGGGAATATATGTATATGTATAACTGATTCACTTTGTTATAAAGCAGAAACTAACACACCATTGTAAAGCAATTATACTCCAATAAAGATGTAAAAAAAAAAAAAAGAATGTCTACTTCATATTAAATACAAATAACATTCAAGGGCAATACTTATTGATATTTTCCCCCGATTTTAAATGGAATGCTTCTAATGTTTAACTATTAACTATAAGGTTTGCTATAGGTTTTTCATTTGCTAGGAATTCTTTTGACTAGTACAAGTGGGGTTCATCACACCTTTGGATGCCTCCTTTAGTAAATAAATGAGTAGATTTCTGAGGACTTACACAAAGAACTTTCAGAGTTCACTTAATAGAATTCATTTAATAGTAGAAACAAAGAGAAAGAAACAGATGAAAGAGAAGAATAAGTACAAGAGACAGAAATGGCTGGTCATCGTGGAATCCCAGCAGAAAGGAAAGGAAGGAATAATGCTAGTGGTGGTAGGCAAAGCAAACTCTATCCTTACCTGCAATGTTTGATTTTACTTTTTACAGAAGAGTTAGTTATATAGAGACTGCAAAATAACCATTTTTTTTAAAAAACATAAAAGAAACCAAAAAAGAAAGACTTGAAAAGAAGAAGATATTCCAAAGTCAGCCTAAGAGACTTTGGTTACGTGAGAGATAAACGGAGCATCCTGGAGGGTGGCATGGTGCACGGCGCATGTTACAGGATGAGGTTTGAGGGCACCCACGTGTAGCTCTGATACACCTGAATAGGTTCTGCCGCACCTCTTTCCAGTTGTGAAACCCTAGGGAAGTCTCTGTTTTCCCTAACTCACAGAGTTATTCTGAGATTTTAAGGACATTGTAACTATAAAGTGCTTTATGGTGTCTGGCACGTAGTGATTACTCAGTGACAGCCATTCATGTTTCTAGAACTTTATAGCACTTGCCCAGCTCTGGAATCTTCTTGTTACCATTGTCCAAAGCCCATTGGCTTCCTTTCTCTTTTTTCCCCTCCCATCATAGAAAGACTTGACTCAGTCCTGCCACCAAATTCTAACACTGTTATAAGGTCTAAGGATTTAGCTTCTGAAAAAATAAATCAGTATATACAGTAGTCCCCCTCTATCCACAGCTTTGCTTTGCATAGTTTCAGTTACCCATGGTTAACTGCAGTCCAAAAATGTTAAGTGGAAAATTCCGGTAGCAAACAGTTCATAGATTTTAAACTGCGTGACATGCTGAAATCTCAACCATCCCACTTTGCACCATCAGGCACCAAATCATCCCTTCGTCTAGCACATCTGCCCATTCGTTACTTAGGAGCCTCTGGGTTAACAGATCAACTGTCCTGGTATCGAAGTGCTTGCATTCAAGTAACCCTTATTTTACTTAATAATGGCCCAGAAGCGTAACAGTAGTGATGTTCACAGTTCAGATGTGCCAAAGAGAAGCCTTAAAGGGTTTCCTTTAAGTGAAAAGGTGAAAAAAAAGTGAAAAGTTCTCAACTTAATAAGGAAAGGGAAAAAATCGTATGCTGAGGTTGCTAAGATCTACGGTAAGAACGAATCTCCTGTCCATGAAATTGAGAAGAAGAATGAAGAAATTTGTGCTAGTTTTACTGTTGCATCTTAAACTAAAAGTACGGCCATTTTGCATGATAAGTGCTTAGTAAACATGAAAAAGGCATTAAATATATACAGCAAGATATTTTGAGAGAGACCACATTCACATAACTTTTATTACAGTATATTGTTATAATTGTTCTATTTTATTACTAGTTACTGTTGTTAATCTCTTACTGTGCCTAATTTATAAATTAAACTTTATCACAGATATGAATCTAGGGAAGAAAGTATAGTATATATAGGGTTTGGTACTATCTGTGGTTCCGGGCATCCCCCTCAGATAAGGGGGGACTACTGTACCCTGTTTTATGGAAGCTTAAGGATCAAATTTCTATAAAACAGGCTTACATTTAATGAGAAGTACCTGTGCCATGAATATGTCATTGTTAATATTTGTTTCTATGGTGAACTGCACTGAACAATAAGTTATTCAGACAAATAACCTGTATCGTGGGGGGAAAAGCTCTCTTTACTTCTTATTAATTCTTGACTCCAAGTGCCCTTTGCACTGCTTGGCTCACCATTAGATCAGAGCAGTTATTATTATTACTGAAACATAAGGTTAACATTTCCATCATCACCGGGGTTAAAATTTGCATACTTCTGCATAATTCCTGTGCACAGCTGCTTGTAAGCTTCGTCTTTCATCTTGGTTTGCACAATTCATCTGGAATTTCTTAAAACTGGACTATTCATAATAACAGTCCTTCAGAGGAATGATGAGTTCAATGTTTTAGCAGCATCCTTCACTTAAATAAAAAGCTTCAGAGCCTCTTGAAGACATGAACAGTTTTGACTGAAATGTCTAATGTCAACCACATGGGCTAAAGGATTGCAGAACAAATTTTTTATTGCAATATGAATCTGCTGGAAACAACAACAAAAAAGGTCATCAATCTCTCCCTTACTTTTTGTTGCCATTTTGAAATTACCCTCTTTTCCTTCCTCTCTGCTACTTCCCAAACAAAACCAGGGTATTCAATGTTGTCACAAATTCTATTTGTCAGTGATGTTCCTTTGATAAGCTGTTGAAACTTGTAGGCCAGATGAGAAGAAATCACATAAAAAATCAAGCCATCTGTAAAAATCAAGAGTGACTCAAAGGACTAAATGACTTCCATTTTATAGTGGACTCAAAAGAAATTGGTCAGTAGCTATTATGTGAAATGAAGGAAAGGCAGCACAATAGAAAAGCTTAACAGGAAGGGCATCTCAAGTTTAGCTTTGACTTTCACTCGATGCATCTCCTTTAGCACAATCACTCAACGTTGCAATAGCCAGGCCTCCTGGTTTCAAGCCACAGAACCCAATGCAATTGGCAAAACAACAGGTAAAAGCAGGGGTAGAGCAAAGCCGCTCACTAGCTCATATAAAAAGTCCAGTCCATTTGTTTCAGGTATGGCTGGATCCAGGTGCTTAAAAGATGTCATCAAGAACATATTTCTCCCTGGCCCCCAGCTCCCTTTTCCTATGGGTTGGCTTTACTCTTAGATGGGCTTTTCACATACTGTGAAAAGATGGTTATCAGCAGTTTTAGCTTATGTCTATCAATTCAGCAATCCCAGTGGAAAGAGACCATTACTTTCTCCGTTGTTTCCATAAAAGTCCCACAGTCTGTGGAGAGACCGTTTGGAGCTCAGGCCCAACCCTGAACCAATGAAACATGTAAATTAGCCAGGTCTAGACTATATGCACCACATACCTCATGGACTGAAATTTAAGAGTGGGTATTTGCTCAAAGGTGAATCAGGACACTGTTCCCAGAAAAAGTGAGGAATGCATGATAAACAGTGGGCAGGCAAAAACAATACACTTCCACTCCATCCTCTCTTGGATTTCAAAGTACTCAATAAAATACAGAATTTAGAGCTGATGATGTAAAGCTTTTTACTCTAAGATTCAAACTACAGTATTTTAAAAAATCTTCTGAGGAAGAGATGGCTGAAACCTAATATCCATTCTCCTCCTCTACTTTTAGTAATAACACCACCCCCCCGATTTGTGATAGGTGCAACAGCAGGCAACAAAAGAGTATTAGTTCCCACACTTCCCTGTAGTTAAATGTGGTCATATGACTGGTGGGGTAGTTGCAATTATGGCCTCCAAAGATATTCAGAGCCTAATCCCTGGAACGTGTGAATGTTCCCTTATGTGGTAACAGACTCTTTGCTGATGTGACCGAATTAAGGGTCTTGAGATGGTGATATCGTCCTGAATTATCCAGGTGGTTCCCAAAGGCAATCACAAGTGTCCTTATAAAACAGAGCCAGAAGGAGACTACATATGGAAGAGAAAGCAATATGACCACGCAGGCAGAGATGTGAGCGATGCAGTCACAGTCAAGGAACACCACCATCACCAGAAGCTGGAAGCTGCAAGGAAACTCTCCCCTAGAGCTTCCAGAAGGAGAATGGCCATGTGGGAATCTCGACTGCAGCTCAGTGAAACCGAGAAAGAACTGTGAGAGCATACACTTCTCTTGTTTTAAGCCACTACATTTGCGGTAATGGATTACGGCAGCTATAGGTAACCAATTTAAGTTCTGGCAAATAAGATATGAGCAGAAAAGGAGGTGTCCAGCTTCCAGCTTGTGCTCTTCAAGGGAAAGGTGCTTTTTCCCTTTTTCTCTCTCTTCTATCCAGTTGGCTGGAATGCAGAAGTGCTGGTGAGCCATCTTGTGCTACCGCTAGTGTGAATGAGAGCAACATGCTAGGACTGTAGAGCAACAAGACAGAAGGGGCCTGGGTCACCAATATTTAGCTTGAAATCCCAGTTTGAGAGATAAATAAAATTCTGTCTTCTTTAAGCCACTATACTGGCATATTATAGCTAATCTATATCCTAACAAAACTACCATTTTCGCCTGCCATGAGACTGTACCTCAAAGACTCCCAACTACAGAGAGTGTAATTAACCGAGACCCAGAGGCTGCAATCTGAAATCCACCACCACGCCTGCACCCAGCCCTCACTTCCCACAAGCTCCTCCCACAGTGTAGGCGTGGTAGGGAGGCACTCTCATTTCTGGGAGACTTGAGACTCCTCTAACAGCCAACTGTGACTCAAGGACTCCTCGGTGGCTTTGCCAAAGCTTCTTAGACAGCACAGACATCTAAAATACTTCCACCCAATCTTCCTCCCCTCTCCCTTCACTTGGGGCAGGTGGTTTCATGATCTGATGGTGCTCCCAACCTTACCAGGTCCTTCCTCCAGTTTCTCTCTGAGGTGTTTCCCCTAATTAAGCCCCTGCTCATTTAATCCCATCTTGGCATCCGCTTCTCAGACTAACACACTATGTTTTCTCCGAAGTTCAAGAACAAGGAGAACCTCTGGCAAAGTAAGAACAAATAGGAAGTAGTAAAAGTATCTTGTCACAAGCATATTTCCCCAAGGTAACTCTCCGGGAAAAGCAGCAGACTTGGCTATCTTGCAGTTTACTTTCCTCAAAGAACCTCAAGAACCTCTTGCTAACTTCCAAATTCTCTCCTGCTACTTAGAAATAAATTATGAGGGTAATAGACTTTCCTCTCAAGATTTGGCAAACAGCATATTATTGACTGCAAATAACTGAATGAGAAGTAAAATTTTATCAATTATCTAATTGCTCTGTTTGAATAGCAAACATCAGGATGGTTGATGGAAAGCAGATAAAGGATTCAGGATAACTAAATATTTCATCCATCTTTGGCCTGATTGAACCTAGTGTAGGTACAGTCTGTTAGCTCTGAGTTTCTGCATGTTTACATGTTTTTGTCTTGGTGGATTCTAATCACTTGGCCCGGATATACAGATGTCCATAAAATGTGGAGTCTTGCCTAACTCCCCAATTACTGTCACTGTTCTATCCCACTTCAGTCTACTGTTTGCACCTTATTAGTTATAACTTACTTCTTTCTGAACGTATACTTGTCTCTGAGATTGCCATACTTATTATTCATTTTAGTAATCCCCTCACTCTTCCTCACGCTTTCCTTGTCTGTCTTCATCACACATTTGCTGAACTGAATTAAATGTGAAAGAGTTGGGAAATAAGGTGCATTAATATTGTTGGAGACTGACATTTCTCCAATAGATTGAGGACGTTCCCCCAGGGAGTCGGGAACGTCCCTCTAGGAGTGGTTATTGGAATGAGAAAATATGCCATTGAGGGAATCTCAGGGATGGAAATGTCTGGTCTTAACAAAGGCTTTGAACACAAAACAGAGCAGAGAAAATTGAAAATGGTGAGTTCTAATGTGGTATATTTACAACCGTGCCAACTGTGGGAAGACTCTCCAAAGCATGCCTTTTCACTGTTGGGTCTACAGGGCGTGGGCGTGTGTGTGTGCACCCGCACCTGTGCTCTAGGGGAGAGAGTTGTGCAACTCCACTTCCGAAAACATGTTAGATTTCTCCTTTTAAATGATTACAGTGGAGAACTGTTACTGACATAGCTCAGAAGTGAACATTTGTTTAGGGCTCAAAGGTTTTTTTTTTTTAATATTAAAGGAAAATACAATATCTGATCATGGTAATAAGAAAATACTATTAGAAAATTAGTGAATTCTTAGTGTACTGGTATATCAGTTATATTAAACTGGGGGGTAGAAAGCACAGATTTCAATTTCCAGATCTGTGTCTGACATAAACTAACGGTGCAACCTAGGATTAGTCACCTAAACATTCTGTGACCTGGCAACTTTATGCAACCAAATGAAAGAGCTGAAGTGTTTCAGAGGTTGAAAACTGGTGGTTTATGAGCCAAGTGCAGCCTAAAGATGTGGGTTGTTTTTGGCTAGTTGAATTAGTTGCTTAACTTTAACTCAAGACATTTTGCCAGAAAAATAATACAATTTCTGGCTTCTTTTGAAAAATCAGAAGATTAACCAACCTCACCCTGTATTCCCGTATGGCAACCATTGGGTAAAGTCCATATTTTTCAGGTATACCTGACCGACTTCATTCATTTATGCCTGACTACACTTAACAGCTATTTGAATGTGTGACTCCTATACTCCATGACCTCAAAGGGCCTGTCTAGTTCTAAAGTTCTATGAGCCTAGAATATAACTGCAAGTCTAGAAGAAAACAGATATATTCATTGTCAATTGATTTTCAGTAACAGTGTAAAGAAAATTCAAAGGGAAAATAATAGTGTTTTCAACAAATGATGCTGAGACAACTTGATATTCCCATGCAACTAAATGAAGTTAGACCACTTCCTCAATTCACACATAAAAATTAACTCAAAATGGATCACAGACCTAGATATAAGAGATCAAACTATAAAACCATTAGAAAAAAATGTAGGAGAAAATCTTCATGATCTTCGATTAGGCAAAGTTGTCCAAAATAGGACACCAAAAGATCAAGTGACAAAAGAAAAAAAGATAAGTTGGATTTCATTAAAATTTTTTAAAAAGTTTGTGCTTCAAAGGATACCTAACAAAATAAAAAGACACTCCACGGAATGAGAGAAAATATTTGCAAATCATGTATCTGATAAGGGACCTGTAGATGGAGTACATAAAGAACTGTTACAATGTAATAATAAAATGATGAATAACCCTCTTAGAAAATGAGTAAGGGATCTAAATAGGCACATCGCTATAAAGATACACAAATCGCCAACAAGCACATGAAAAGATGCTCAATGTTATCAGCCATCAGGGTAATGCAAATAAAAATCACAATGAAATATGACTTCATATCCACGAAAATGACTATAACCAAAATAGTTATTAACGAGGGCTGACAAAGATATGGAGAAATTGGAATCCTCATTCCTGTTGGTAGGAATGTATAATTTTGCACCCACTTTTGAAAACAGTCTCACAGTTCATTGAAAGATTAAATGTAGCACTACCATACACCCAGCAATTCCACTACTAGAAACATACCCAAGAGAACTGACAATATACGTCCACACGAAAACTTGCACATGAATGTTTATAGCAGCATTACTCACTGTAGCCAAAAAGTAGAAACAACCAAATGTCCATCCAATGATTGATGGATAAACAAAATGTGGTATGCGGTATGCCGTGGAATCTTACTTGGCAATAAAAAGGAATGAAATACAGAAATATGCTACAGCATGGATGGACCATTAGAACAATATGTTGAGTGAAAAAAGCCAGACACAGAAGGCCATATGATAGGGTTCCATTTATATGAAATATCCAGAATAGATAAATACACAGAACATAAAGTAGATCGATGGTTGACAGGGGTTGGGAGAAGGAGGAATAGAGAGCGACTTTTAATGAATATGGGGTTTCTTTTGGGGGTGATGAAAATGTTGTGAAATTAGATTGTGGTGTTGGTTGTATAACTTTGTGAATATGCTAAAAAACAAAAAACCCCACTAAATTGTACACTTTAGGAGGGTGGATTTTATGGTAAGTGAATTATAATCTCAGTTTTTAAAGTAAGTGAGCTTCCAGTAAGATCTAAATCTTCACCTTTATTACCCCTATTAACATTGTCAATACCATGATATTACTTTCCCCAGTCATAGGGTAACCAGTATGAGCTATCCACCTTAGCCTAAAACACACCGAATTATGGCTAATGGTGAAACAATTTTTACTTATGAAAGAATAAGACTTGAGTTTCTTCTTTCATAAAAAGGAAACTTTGGGGAAATTTTTTTTAAAGATGTATGTTTTATTTTCTTTTGAAGTTTAAAATTTTTTGTATTTTTCTCCTCAAATAAACATCTTCAGTCTATAGGACCATACGATTTATCTCTCTCCTGTTTGCAGGCTGTTTCTGGGCAGGGAAGATAAATTCCAATCAATGATAAATTGATTCACTTCAGTTTTAACATCCTTTTGTATAATTACCCTGAAAACTATGAGCTCATGGTCTCTTCTGAATTTAAGATCAAGCTGAGGCATCTGGAAAATCGGCAGAACCTACTACAGAGGCTCATTTCAAGACAGTCCCCACATCTCCGCTCTACTACTTAACCATTAGAGGAAAATGGTCAGTTGTCTTGTAATAGGCCTATAAAAGAAATTAATCTCCTACTCAAAGGGGAGGTGTGTAGGCAAGTGAATTATACCATTCCTCAGTATTCCTCTTCTTGACCAAGCATAAAAGGTAGTAAATTATTTAAAACAGTATCCAACCAATTTGGGAAAAATTCAGGCATTAAAGGTGAAAACATGTTTGCCCTTAGAAAGAGGTCTCATATGGAAGGGACAGTGAATAAAGACAGTGTGCATACATAATGAGAAGTGGCAAAAAATATCTTATTTTCTAACGTGGCTCTTGTTTCAATCAGTTGGACTAAAATAAGTACAGATTCTCTTCCTTGGCAGAAAGTTTTCCTCTATTTAGAAAAAAACCTTTATGAGTCTCCTTAACTCCCCTGGCCTAGATAACCACCATCTGGTAAGAGAAGAATAAAGATGATTTACATAATAAAGTAAAAACAATTCCTTAAAAAAGTAATTTCCCCAATGGCAAGAGATGTCTTCCGATCTAACCCTCCCTCCTATTCTACTCTGCTGTGTTAATTAACCTGTCCTCTAAGGAAGGCATTAAACAGACTCCCTAACCCACTGGCTTCCAACTGCATTGTGCCAGGAGGTAACTGCCAATGACTGGAGAGTGGAGGAGAGTGAGCGCAGGGTGTTTATGCCTCAGGCTCTCTCTGTGCTGGGCCTCTGGCCCGCAGAAACTAGGCAACTCTTTCCCACAGAGGGCCTCCTGCCTCAACGCTGCAAAGACTGCTTCTCTGCCCTTGGCCTTCAGGCCTAAGAGTTAGGAACAGCTCCCCACTGTTGACAGCCACAGAATGCTTCAACACACAGTCAGCTCTGCTGTAAGCAACATATGTGTTCTTGGAAATCATCATGCAATACAAAATTGTACAACAAAAAACATGGCGCTTATGAGAAAACAGGGTTAGAGGCGCACACACAAACAACTAATATCTATGACATTTCAAAAAGAGAGGAACCTAATAAAAACAGTTGCCAGTGTTACACTTGTCACATGATTAAGAAATATATAAATCCAATAAATATTGCATTTTACCTTGAACAAGACCCTGAAGTTTGCTGGTAGAAGTAAGCTTCACAAGAGTTGCAGCTTGGGAGCTACTGGGAAGCGGCATCAGGAGGCTTATCTGAAAGGGGAACAGAAAATTGTCGCACCAGGTAAGGATGGTGTGGTACATAACAACGTGGTCAGCTGAGGTGGGCAGAGGGTGTTTGGGGGAGGGATGTGCATTTAGTAGGTTCCTACACTGCTTGGTTCAACTGGATGCAGATTTCTGTGTTCACCTAACCTTTCTCATGGATGAAATCACACAAAAGCAAGCGCTAAAACTAGGCTCAAATTGTTCCCAAATATGTCAATGGCATTGCACAAATCTGAATTTTCAGAACAACTGCTATAACAGAACTGACGGTGCATAGTTTATTTTCCTATACCTGGCCTATGACCTTATAAATAATAGTCCCTTCACTACATTCTTCTCAATGACCTCATCTAATTATGAATTATGTCCTCTCCTGTTGTAACACCTAGAGAGAGTGTGAGGGGCAGTCTGGGGACAAGGGTTCTGGAAATACAGTAGGAGTTCAGAACCAAGAAGAAATTGCTATTGGAAGTAGTTGCCAAGGAACTTTGAAAGACAGTGATGTGTCTTAATGGAATTCCAGTTGCATCATGTTCTTTAGTATCTTATAGTCCCCGCCACAGCCTGCACTGCCTCAGCTTCAGTTATATGCAACTTTCCCCAGTCATAGGAAGCGGCATCAGGAGGCTTATCTGAAAGGGCCCAACACTGATTGTTTTTACAGGAATATGAGCTCTGTATTAGTGGGGTTTTGGGGAAAGAAAGGAGAAAGTGATGTATGGGGCATGAAGATGGTCAGGAAGCACAGGGGTCACAATTGCCAAGAAAAAACAGGAAAGGCACAAAGCCCTTTCCCCAGAATCAACCTTTGAAAGGCACCATCCACCATCAGTTAGGGTTAGGGAGTCCCTGTCCTGCTGCTATGCATGTACCTCTGCTGGGGCTGTGTGGTTGGTAGAGAACTGGACTCTACACGCAAGAAAAGTGAATATGGTTTTTACTTCTACATTTCCCCCCCGCCAAAAGCTTCTCAATATTTTCCATTTCAAAGACACTTGTTCTGCAAGTAACAAAAATACAGAAATAAAAATCCTCAATAATTCTTCCCTCAACACATCTTTTCATTTTTTTACCTGAGTAAACATAACATAAATATAACCTAGTCTTTGCCCAACAATATTACGTTAGCCATAGAAGTACACCCCTACGAAGGGATTATTAATCCTCAAAAAAAACCTTGGCAGAATTTGATGAAAGCTGAAATGTATTTTCACAGATGGCTGTGCTATATTGTATTTGATTTGAAAAATATTCAACCAAGCAATACCCCATTTTCTGTTTCATTCCCTGAAAGCAATTATTACATGAAAAGGTAGACAGGCAGGACACAGTTAACAAACAAAGACTAAAGAGTTGTCATCAGCTTAGAAATGTTCTGGAAAATAAATGAGGGCCACTTGCCAATAATGTGACTATGAAATACAGAAATGAAAAATCTATATTGCAAACGTACACACATACTTCTACCCCACATCACAGTTTGATGAAGCAAGAGATAAACGGCCCAACACTGATTGTTTTTACAGGAATATGAGAACCCTCCTAAGAAGAGAAACAGAACGTCTCTCCATTCACATAAAAAGCAAATTACAGATGGAGCGGGGGGAAATTCACTACTCTCAGAGCAAGATTCAATTAAAAAAATGTGTCTGGCTTCGACAGGGCAAATTCCAGGCATAGGGTATTTTCATAGAAGTTGGTTTTAAAGGAAAGATTTGAGTGCTACAAAAGCCTATGGAACTTTTCACGGCTTGTCATAATTTCTCTGTAATACTAAACAAGGATTTCCGGCTCCTTAGCTCATATTTTTTCCCCCTAACTGATCCTGCAAGGCGGCGTTATGCTTTTGACAGTGTATTTCCTCTCTGAAAATCACACTGAATAATAGCTGCGTGGTAAATATTACATAAGTCATACTGCCTTACCGTGTTGCAAACCCTAACATATAGTGCTTTACCAAGGATTGCGTGTGTGTATGCGTGTATGAATATACTTGGTTAAACAGCAGATGAAACTACGGAAGGAAGACCAGAGGCAGCTTGTCCTGTCCCGTGCAGAGCTCCAAGGATGGCACAAATGGCATTATTGAAATAGAAGGCAATTCTAACTCTGGGACATCCATTTCCATCTTCAGAAGCATGAGGCAAGAGCCCTGTCTTTGTGTTGTTCAAAGGCTGAAGCCAACACAAAGAACCTCTGAAAGTCACAGGATTTTTGAGCCAAATTTCTACACACGTTCCCTTCGCCTTGTCACCCTTCATCCACTTTGTACACAGTATCATTAAGGGTTTCTAGACATCAAGTTCTGGATCTTGTTATAATGCTCAGAATTGCTGTCAGCGGACAGGAAAAGAGCTCCAATCATCCAACTGTGAATAAATACACCCATTTGAGTGTTATCAAGCTTTCCATTTGTCTTATCATTTCATTCTTCAATTGACATTGTGACCCTTGGAAAACCAAAGGAGGCGTTTCTTCAGTGCTTTACCCTCGACCTCGGAGCAGCAGGGCCTTTATTCTCTGTCCCCTTTTGCCCTTTGGAGATAATTGCCTACATTTGGGTGCCTATATTACATATGTTTCAACCTGTTCTCCAAACATTAACTGTTTGGGATTAAAATAGTTTCTAAGAAGCATTTTCAGCCTCTCCTTGAACTCCTGCCAGTCTACGGCTCTGCACAGAAAGGAAAATGCTGAGCATTAACAACAAAATGGGGATTAGTCAGAAGGAGATAATAAATAGCACATTACTGCATGTGGCAGAACCGAAAAAAACCCACAACTTTTTTGTATTTTAGTGGTTTAACCATGACGACCATTTGAGGTCTTAGTAAAGGTAATAGGAACACAGTCCTGTGTCAGGAAGTAAGAAAAGATTGGAGAGAAGCTTTACCACGGAAATAATATTAGGTCATTGACACTGTTTACACAACCAGATTAAGAGTCCATTCCAGTATTCTCGCAAGGCATTATTTGCAATGCAAATATTAATCGAAGTAATAAATGATGTACTAAATCATAATAAGGAAGATGACAAAGCTAAGAGTTGGACTGAGGTCTGCAGGATCCAGTTCTCTTAATATTATGCTAATAAAGGGGTGGGGCAAACACGAACCAGACCTTTGTCAGAGTCTCTGCAGGTTGGGGTAGAGAGTGGCCTGGCTGCCACATGGGAATGGAGAAACAGAATGGTAAAATAAGAAAAAATACCATCACCACAACTAATCATTAAGAAAAAACCCACCCTATGAGGGTGATGTACTATTTTCATACCTACATTACAGATGAGAAAATCAAGGTACAAACAGAGAGGTGAAGCAATTTGCCAAAGGTTACGCGGCTGACAGATGGTGAAGCAAAGATTTAAATCAGAACAGTACTTCTCATAAGAATCCCTACTCAATCTTCCACTGCCATGCCGGCACGAATGGGCTGGGGAAGTTGCAGGCTTTACACCATTACCACTACAGAAGTAGGTCAACCACTTTGTCAACCACTCATGCATTTGCTCATATGTTCAACAAATACATATGAAGCACCTACCATGTGCCAGGTGTTCCTGCAGGAGAATGGGGACTCAATGACAAACAAGCAGGCGAGCTGCTTGTTCTTTTGGAGTTTATAATATGGTTGGGGAGATTGGTGGGAAAATCCAGGCTGCCTACAAAGCTTTGGAGGGAAGCATACTAAAGTGGGTCTGGAAGTTTAACATGCCTCAGAATTGCCAAGAGGGCTTATTCAAACACGCATTGCTGGACCTCATCCCCACAGTTTCTGATTCAGTAGATCTGTGGTTAGGTCCAAGAATTTGCATTTCTAACAAGGCTGGTAACGGCTGGGGTAGGAGGCATGCTTTGAGATCACTGCTGTAAGGGTTATTTGGTTGGGGGAGAAATATTTCTTTATGTTGTCCTGTGCATCTGTTGAGGGTAATTCTGTACTTAGGAAAAAGAGTTATTGAGCTATATAGATCTAACTTGTGGCCTGCTGGGAATATCTTTCACCCTGACATAAAAGGTCAACATGTTCCCTAGCATGGATAACACATCCAGCCACCAATAGCCATTCGACATGGGATCTGACAGAGTAAGACATAAATTAGGTAAGTTTGGATACCATAGAGTCAAAACGAAAAGTAAAACATCAGGCCAGAGTGTGATGTCTTGAGTGAATTATTGAGGAATGGGAAAGTAACATTTAAGATATTGATGGGGTGCTAATGGGAAAAAGAGAACCACTGGAGGGGAATATTTTTACCCGTCAATCCAAGAAACATATTTCATTCTTACAGATAATGATACACTATCATTTAATTGACATGATGATTAAAATTGCCTCCAATCTCCTGGATCTGGTTTCAATATATGTTTTAAAAAAAAAAAGCCCGAGTACTCCTTGTCTATAAAAGGGAAATTTTCCAGATTCATGGCCTTATTGTCTACTGGAAAGATCCATGGCAAGAGAAAAAGAAATATTGGGAAAAGGCCAACTTCTTTGAAAACCATATGTGGATATAAAAAGCTGCATAATCTGTGAGCCAATTTTATATATATATATATATATATATATATATATGTATATAAATATAATATATACAAAATATTTTTTTTCAAAACAGAGTGGATAGTTTAATGCTACAGGACAGGAGGGCTTCCAATGCAGAAAGGAGCAACACAAGTGTCTGCATTTGGCTGACCTTCCTTTCAGATCAAGAGAATGAACTCCTCACATCAAGGATGCCACTTTGTTGTGCTCTGCAAATAGCCTTCTGCTAAAGCCACAAAGGAACCTAACTAGTTGGGTAAATAAATATCCAACCTTAACGACAAACACAAGTGATCTGGAAAGTCATTTAAAAGTTGGTTATCTATGACATCAGCTATCTGGTTACCCATTCTTGGTCTTAGCCCAGGTAATTAAAAGCTAGCTAGTTTAGTCAATAACCAGGTGTTTAAGATGACAGCCCCCAGGCCAAATCTGACCAATAGATAAAATTTATTAACCTGCATATTTTGCTCCTGTTGCTGTGCCTTTAAATGTCTAACTTGAATGGTTGAAATGATCACTTGCTCTTCTCTGTATGACCTTGCCCTGCCACTCTCCAGTATCTTTGGCCTAGACTGGATGACACCTTTAAGGTACCAGCCAATTCCCTGGAGAGACTTGAGGTTTTTGACCCCTGCTATATAATTTACAAAATCACCCTTCATTCCAGCATTCCTCTCTTGATGAATTCTACCTCCCTCATATTTTTTCTTCATTTCACGATTGAAAGGATAGGATAGGTTTTTCCATAAGAATTTTAATTATTCCTGGGTGAGTGATACAATACTATATGAAACTTTGCGAGGAAATAAGTTTCTCAGTAGAAGTACAGAATTACCTTGTTGTATGATTCATGGACAGCCCAGATTGTTGAACTGTTTTGCACTGGCTTGGAAATTTTGGGCTGATTAAATGAAACGTCAAGACTGAGAAATGACTTGATTTTAGCAAAATGGGCATATCACCACCAGACAGGAATTAGCCCAGAGAATACACTAAGTTTTAGGAGGTCTGGAATGGGCTTTTAAAAAATAGCGCACATTGAGGACGCTGAGAGAATGTGAGATACCCCAAAGCAGGTTCATTTTTATTCTGTAATGCATAGGAAACACAGTGCAATAAAAGCAGAACTAATGATTCAAAAAACAGCTAGAGATACTGAAACACAATTAATCCTACTTACCTAGCTTGTGAAAACTGGTAAAAGGGCAAGGTGGGGTTGGAAGCCAGTACCTGAAAGGCAATGGAAGAGTGATGGTAAGAATCCGTGACCATTCACATATGACCACAGCAAAGCGCCTAAGTGGCAAATCTCACTAATTAGGAGTAACTGGGGTGATGGCCACTTCGAATCCCTATGAAATCTGAAGTATGGATACTTTTTAAGGAGATGTAGCAGTATTGCTTTCAAGGGCAAAGACCAACAGAAAATGACTTTCCCAGGTCGGCAAAGTCCCACTGGAGCTGCTAAGGGGTAAAATCATTTCTGGTTAGTACACTCACTATAGGGCAGGGGCTTCTGCTCAGGGTGTACGAATCACTGCAAAACAGTTTGACGTTAAAAAGCTAAACCATGTCCTGCTATCTCATCTTTGCTGTTTATGTGACCATTTTCTTCAAAGATGGTAGAAAAGATTATTTGATCCCAAGCTCTTTCCTGAGGAACACATTTCACAATATTGGTGTTCAATATATTGAAGTTATCCCAATGATCTTACAAGTTCTTAGTGAGGAAAGGCTGAATATTGAAATATACATATGTATATATGTGTGTGTGTGTGTGTGTCCGCACCTGCACACATATGTGTAAAACTTACTCTTGCCATCTACTATATTGCTATAATATATCTGATTGAATAGAATGGATTCTAGTAGGCACATCTGACCTACAAATGTTTGTTTTGTGGTTTTTCTCCTTGGGTGTGTTGGGAAGCTCTGGACACCATGACCAGGGCCTTCCCTCACTAATGCATTTGCTGATGACTTTTGAACTAGTCAAGAATTCACCTGGAAGCTCTGTTTTATCATCATACAGTCCCTAAACCTAGGGTGAATTGGAGAACTGTATTCATTTCCAAACCTATTTCAACAGCAGCTCTTAACCAAAAGGAATCTTAATAGAATTTCCAAGTCCAGAGCGCTTGTTTAATCCCACGCCCAGTGACTTTCAAGAGTGAGGTGCCTATGAAAGGACACACCAACGCAGAATGGCTGCAAACGTCTTTGTGTGTTTGGCTGGGGTCAATGTACAGATGGCTTGCTCAGAGATCCTGGAGGAAAAGACTGCCTGGGACTCTAAGGAAGAAAGACAAGAACTGACCTCAAGCACATTCTCTGTACCAGGCCCTGAATGATACAAGCTTGATGTTTGTGATATGTGAAAGACCACCTTTTCAGCGAGATTTTGCTGACCACCCTATTTAAAATTACACCTCCCCTCTCCTTAATTTCTCTGCTTGGCATTTATCACTTTGCACTATAAAATTTACGTGTTTTGTCTATTTTCTGTGTTCTTCCACTAGAATGTAAGCTTCACAAGAGTAGGAGTTGTGCCTGTTTCTCATTCCTCTATCTCTGGTGCCTAGAATCCCGTCTGATAGGTAGCAGATACTCAGCAAATCAATGTCAAATGAGTAAATGAATGAGTGAATATAAATATGTATGGATACAATCTCATATTTTGGGTGACAATGAACTCAGCTAGGCTGGAACCCTAGCTCTGCTGTTTATGGGCTGAGTAGCCTTAGACAAGACACAATCTCTTTGAGTCTCAGCTTCTTCATCCCTCAAAGGCAAGCAATGGTAGTTCCTTCCCCATAATGCTCTTGTAAGGACAAAAATGGTATGTGCCAGGACACCCTTTGGTATGCTCTCTGGCACACTGTAGGTGCTTCAAAACTGTTGGCTGTGACTACTGCTATTGTATTTATTCCCAAACCATAAACTAGTACAGAATAATAAGCCAGTGAATATACAGATTTCCACACCTATATATTTTCCCCCGTCTTTCTAAGAACACTGACATAGGGCCAGAAAGAAACTGATTGGTGAAGAAGCTGCCTTATTCTTGCTTGTGTTTTGTAAAGCCCTATCTTGGGGTTGGGGAATGGGGAGGGCCTCCTAGACGTGACCCCATGAAGCGCACTGTGTAGCAGCTGGCCTGTCTGCCTCCGAGTTGTACGCTTTGTAAATCAAAGGGTATTTGGGTCTCAGGCTGTCCAGTGTGTTACCTTCCTGAAATCTTGAATACGCTTTAAAAGCAATTATTTTGCTTCTAGCTTTGGGAAGGAGGACGTGAGGAGAGGCCTGGCTCAGGTAAAGCTCATATTTCAAGGCATGTCAGGGACAGAGATCGATGATGTGCAGATAACAGTAGAAATGGATGTAAAACACAACCTCAGGTAGACTCGTGACCAGGCCCACCCAGAGCCCTCCCCCTGCCTCAGAATCGAGAGGAAATGGAGCCACAACATTCCAAACAGGGACACAGTTTCAGAATGAAGGAAGTCTCAATAACACCTAATATCCAGGGTTCCTAGAAAAAATGGTCATGTCTTGGCATTGTGGTGCACTGGGGTTTTGTGAGCATAAATGTTTCCAAATAATGTTTATATTCCTACTTCGTGCTTTCTGTATTTAATGTCTTGGTTAGAATTAACAGTAAAGGCCACTTTTTAAAAGCATTTATTATATGTCTAAGGGCTTGTTGCAACAAATCCCCGAAACAGAAAGTATTTGTGCATGTGCCCATTTCACAGATGTGGGCTTAAGAGGTTAACTCACTTTTTTTGTGGTCATAAAGCTAGTAAGTAGCACAGTCAGAATCGGCAGCTAGGTCTGTCTGATTCCAGCTCCTCCACAACTAAACACTCTGCTCTGTATCATAACACCACAAACTAAATTTGGTTCCCAATTATACTGTCACAGCTCCTTGTACTTTTTCTTCATAGCACTGAACTTAATTTGTAAATAAATATGTAAATATGTGATTACCTGTCTAATACCTGCCTCAGTACTAGTCAACATCTGTTGAATATGTAAATAAATATAAAGTGGATATAAACTGAGATTTCAGGTTGAAATCAAAACTCATTAAGTTTTTAAAAATAAATTAAAAGCACCCAAACTCTTTTATTTAGTGATTTTCTCCTTCTCAAAATAAAATCAGTATGTAACTGTTTCTAATAATCCTTTGCATAGTTATTCCACAATAATGTGGGAAATTCAAACAACTGTGCAATTTATACATCATTATTATTTATTGTTTGGCTCTTCCACTAAACGTCTGCCAGTATGTATCTATCATGTACCCTCTTACCTCTTTTTACTTCTAGTTCTTAGTAGGCACTCAAATAATATTTGTGGAACAAACCAAACAAAAATACTGCTGATGGACTTAATCCCTATCAAATTGCCCATGACATTTTTCACAGAACTAGAACAAATAATCCTAAACTTTACATGGAACCACAAAAGACCCCAAATAGCAAAAGCAATCTTGAGAAAAAAGAACAAAGCTGGAGGTATCATGCTCCCTGACTTCAGACTATACTACAAAGCTACAGTAATCAAAACAGCATGGTACTGGCATAAAAACAGACTTACAGATCAATGAAACAGAATAGAAAGTCCAGAAATAAATCCAAGCACTTACATTCAATTAATCTATGACAAAGGAGTCAAGAATATACAATGAAAAAAAAGACAGTCTCTTCAGTAAGTGGTGCTGGGAAAACTGGACAGCTACATGTAAAAGAATAAAGTTTGAACATTTCCTCACACCATATACAAAAAAAACCTCAAAATGGATTAAAAACTGAAAAGTAAGCCTGAAACCATAAAATTCCCAGAAGAGAACATAGGCAGAACACTCTGTGACATAAATGGTTGCAATATTTCTGGGGTTCTTTCTCCTAATGCAAAAGAAACAAAAGTAAAAATAAACAAACGGGACCTAACTAAACTTAGAAGATTTGGCACAGCAATGGAAACCACTGACAAAATGAAAAGACAACCTACGGAATGGGAGAAAATGTTTGCAAATGATATGACTAATAACAGGTTAATATTAAAAATATATAAATAATTCATACAACTCATTATCAAAAAAAACAAACAGTCTAATTTAAAAATGAGCAGATGACCTGAATAGACATTTTTCCAAAGAAAACATACAGACAGCTAATGGGCACATGAAAATATGTTCAACATTGCTAATCATCTGAGAAATTCAAATCAAAATCACAATGAGGTAATACCTCACACCTGTCATGGCTATCATCAAAAAGTCTACAAATAACTAACAAATGTCAGCAAGAATGTGGAGAAAAGGGAAGCCTAATATGCTGTTGGTGGGAATGTAAATTGGTGCAGCCACTATGGAAAGCAGTATGGAGTTTCCTCAAAAAACTAAAAACAGAACTACCATATGATCCAGCAATTCTACTGCTGGGCACATATTCGAAGAAAATAAAAACACTAATTTGAAAAGATACATGCACCCCAGTGTTCATAGATGCAGTATTTACAATAGCCAAGATATGGAAGCAACCTAAGTGTCCATCAACAGATGAATGGATAAAGAAGATGTGGTAGAGATATAAAATGAAGTATTACTTAGCTATAAAAAACAATGAAATACTGCCATTTGCAGCAATGTGGACGGACCTAGAGGATATTATGCTTAGTGAAATAAGTCAGAGAAAGACAAATACTGCTACCACATGTGGAATAAAAAATTAAAACAAATGAATGTATATAGCAAAATAGAAACAGACTCAGATACAGAAAACAAGCTACTGGTTACCAGTGGAAAGAAGGAAGGGGGAGGAGCAAGATAGAGGTAGAGGATTAATAGGTACAAACTATTATGTGTAAAATAAATAAGCAACAAGGATATATGGTACAGCACAGAGAATATAGCCATTATTTTCTAATAACTTTAAATGGAGTATACTCTATAAAAATACTGAATCACCTTGTTGTACATCTGAAACTAATATAGTAAGTCAACTATATTTCAATTTTAAAAAAAAGAAAAAGAAATACTACTGATGAGCTGTTGATATTTTAATGAAAGTAAAACTTTTATAACATATATATTTTTTCTGATTGATATGAATTTAGAGATTTTCAGAACAAGTTACTTTGTGACTTTTTAACATTCAAGACACAACAGAATAATGTCAAAGGATTCAAGGAAGAAACTCTGTGGTCATGAACCCAGGCTAAAGAGAAAAAGCCTAGCTGTTTTAGTTTGGTCTTCCGAAACAAAGTCGGGAGGTAAACCACAGCTTCTGACCAAGTATTTAAACATTTGGAAAACTGGCTGAAATTGCTTACATGTAAACAGCAGGAGATTAATACTATGCTTTTGAAACTGATTTTAATGAGTTCTGTGAAATTTTACCACATGAAAAGCGAAAATGATTGTTTCCAGAAATAAATAAAAGGAAAGTAATATAAGAATTTATCATATCCTTCATCTATCCTTTTAGGAAAAAGAAAAAACAAAACAAAACAGACAAAACAAACAAGAAGCGAAAGAACAAAAGAATCTTGAAGAAAGGAATGGTGCTGAAGTATAGGGATGGAGAAATGTGTTATGAAGCAGGGAGAAAAGCATTCCAGTAAAATGAAAGGGAAATACTGAATGAAAGATGGGAATGCAGGGTGAGCATGAAGGAATGGTAAGACACTGGATACTGAGGTAGAGGAATCGAGCTCCCGGCTGGTGAGTCAAATGCTGCAATAATCCAATTTTAATTACATGTGAGTCTCATCTTTGCTATTTGTTTAATTTTCTTCTCCTCTGCAAATACAGAGACAGCTGTTTCCCTTTTGACACAATTATCTTTGTCTAGAAGCTTTCGAAACATCCCTTTGAAAGGTCCTCAGAACTTACAAGAAGCCTGAACATATTAAGTGACAGATCTTTTAGATTTTAGACAAGGAAAGCATTTCACTCAAGTCCTTGAATCTAAAGCCAGAGGGTCAGGGATGATGGGACAAAACACTTTGAGATTCAAAGTAGGATGAAAAGCAGCACTTATTTGATGCTAGAAGTCAACAACCTGACCATGAGCTTAATTATACTATGAGGGAAAAATGGACCCAACGTGTCAACCCAGCAACCAATCAGATTGTCATTATGGAGAGTTTGAACTAAGCTATTCAGAATCTATAGTCAACTACTGATGAACACTGAATCAGAAAGTCAAATAGATTTAGGACTAATGGTCACATAAGCCATGACAGACAAGAGACAGAAAGAGAAAACTGAGGACCTCGGTCAAGAAAGAGAAAAAATTAAAAGACACAAAAGCAGGAAACACTAGAAAGGAGATAAAAAGACTGAATATATGGCCTCCATTCTTACCAACCTTCCACCTCCGGCCTCATGAAGACTCAGTATCCAAATTCATGACAAAGAAATAATGACCAATTTTATTAAGCACACAGCCAAGGCATCATACATACAATGTTTCATTTCATTCTCAAACAACCCCAGGAAGTAAGAACTATTATTATTCCCATTTTATTTATTTATTTATTTGCGGTACGCGGGCCTTTCACTGCTCTGGCCTCTCACATTGCGGAGCACAGGCTCTGGACGCGCAGGCTCAGCGGCCATGGCTCACGGGCCCAGCCGCTCCGCGGCATGTGGGATCTTCCCGGAGCGGGGCACGAACCCGTGTCCCCTGCAGCGGCAGGCGGACTCTCAACCACTGCGCCACCAGGGGAGCCCTATTATTCCCATTTTACAGAGGATAAACTGAAGCTGAGAGATAAAGTGATTTGCCCATACAATCCTCATGATGAGTTAATGGTAGCAAAGCTCAGTTCTGATTCCAAAGCTCACACTCTTAAATTCAACTATACATTGCTTGTTGTAGCCTTAAATTACCTTCCTCTTTACTTGAACGAGCTTGAGAGTTCCTTTTTTTTAGAAACCAGCCATCCCTACTTAAGACAGAAATGAAGAAGTTCAAGACGCGGGGTGAGGAGGAAGCCCTGACTAGATACTGAGGGTGTGACCTGGAGGCAATTCTGTGGCTTAAAAGCCCATGACCAAGTACGGAGACAGTAAAAGGACCAGTGGTGACCATGGGCTGGGGATGGGAAGATGAATAGATGGCACACAGATGATTTTTAAGTCAGTGAAACTATTCTGTACAATACGACAATGGTGGATATGTGCCATTTTACATTCGTCATTATACACCTGTCCAAACGCATAAAGAGGACACCACCAAAGGTGGTTCATTTTGCCATGAACTCAAAACTGCTCTAAAAAACAAAGCTGACTAATTTAAAAAATCCTTTTGGGTATAAAGATTCAGCTTGTAATATTGTTTTTCTATGTCATTTTCCTCCTTTCTAGATTTTTACATACAGCAAGTTGATTAGTATAAAACACACTTCTTGCTAAAATTGGTGTTCCGCTGTTCTCTCCAATGTTCTGATCCATGAAAGAAAATATGAAGTGATTTAATATAACTTTTTAAACTGAGTAGGAGAAAGACAGGGAGAGTATACTTTCAGTAATAAAGCAGATGACGCTGAGGACGTCGGACACATATGTTTACTACCAAGTACGTGTCAGAGGACATTTACATTTGCCAAATTATTTGCATGCCTATGTTTCAAGCTGTCCAGATGCATGAGATGGACACGACATGATGATGGTCAAACTCTGCTCCATCTCTCACTTCTGCACGCTGCATCACCTGAATATAAATGAAGGCCAGGACGTTCATTTACATGCAGTACTGGGTGTGCTTGCTGAACAAGCTGTCTGAAGAAATATTCCTTTCCACACACTGGATTTTCCACCTCTTTTCTCTGTCTCTGGCTGTGTAGGATTACTTTTGTAGAGGTGGGAAGAGAAATGTGAAGGGAGCTCAGTAGAGGGGAAAGAATATCTGATTTGGGCCTGGAGTGGCCATTGGCTAGTGATGTGACCTTGAGCCAGACACCTGCCTGATGAAATTGAAAATCATATTATTTACCTCACAGGGTAAGGTAATAACGAGACGGTCACTGGGATAGAGATACCACGGACTGCCATTAGCGTCTTGAAATGTTTGTGGGACGTATTGGATGACTGTTAAGAACAGTTTTAAGGAAGAGCCTTAAACTCCACCTTAATTAGAGGAACAACTGTAGGGGTTTCCTGTGAGCGCAGCATTTGCTTTCTCATGTAATGATCGTGATCTCACAGTCGCTCTTGGGTCTTTGGAGTCACAGAATAACAGAAGGCGCAGCAAGATCTGAAGGTGACTGCAGTGCAAAGTGCTACCCACTGTCTCCCTGCCTCAGTATCTTCAGCCTCAGTCCCCTGGTGAACGTGGAACAGGTTCACGCAGCAAAGGGAAGGACGATGGGCTGCGGGTGCATCACAGGGGTCCCAGCGGACACAAGAGGGTGCTGACTGGGACCATTTCCACTTCCGTTAACTGGGTCAAAACCATGCGTTCCTTGCTCTTGTCATACATTCTTTTGTTTGTAACATCACAGGCCAGTTTTTCATAACCTATTTAGGGACGCATACATATTTATATGAAAAACATGTTTTGTAAGAGAATAACTTTTCAACAAATGAGCCCTTCGACAGAGAATACATAGGTATTCAATGTCTTTCTTCCCCCTAGCAGGTGAACTGCCTCTTTCTAAGGAAGGACAACTGGCTTGAGAACACTGACTGTAATTTGCGGTCAAAGGAAACACAGTCACAGAGCCAAGCTATGGTGCCTCAAAACCAAAGTAGAGAATTTTCTGGAATCAGGGGGCTATGGGTGCATGCAGCTGAGGAGCAAATGTCAGAAGTCACATCCAAAGGGGTGACTGAGACCACCCGCAAGCTAGGACCATGAGGCGGGCATCGAGGCACAGGGACAGAACGGGCACAGAAATCCAAAGATGAATGAAGCGCGTCAAGGCGAAGAGGGATGTCCGCAGCATCTGCAAGAGCCTATGCGGTGCGGCTGACACTTGTAGCAACTTGGCATTAAAAGCAGCCAACGCAGAGAAGTGGAGAAAGCCCAGGGCAACACGTGGCACTCGGTGCCTGGGAGAGTGGTTATAAATGGAAATACGAGGTCTAATGAGAGATGTGGATAAAAACTGACAAAACACTAGGGAGACCATAGAATTTATCATCCAAACAAGGCCAGGACAGTTTGGGGAGTAAACGTGAGCACGGTTAATAACTGTACTACACGGAAACCGACTGCCTTGGGCAACTCGGGACATACGGGTTCTCTAGCAAAAGCCGACAGTGCTGCGGCTTCATGTGGGCCCTGATCAAGCCATGGAGGCCAAGAGTTGGGGCTCTGGGATGAACTGCCCTGCTTTGAATAACAACACCGCTGCTTACTGACTGTGGCCGTGCTGGGGGCTGTTCAACCTCTGCTGAGCTTTCCCACTTGGAATGGTAGTACCTGCCTCATAGTGTGGCTGAGGTGATTAAAGGAGTTTGTTTTAGAAGCACAGTGCCTGGTGCCTAGTAGTCAAGCAAGAACAGCAACATTATTATCATCAGTTTAGTAGATGTTTTCATGCATGTAAACATATTGTGCCTAGAACCCTAACTGAGAAGTTTTTAATTCACACGGATCCGGGGGGCTCAGTGAAGGAGGCAGGGAAAAGAAAGGAATTGATTGTCCCAGGAAAAAAGTGATGCAACACTTCATGGAATATGACAGGCAAAACTCTCAACTCCAATCTCGCTATTCAAAAAAAAAAAAATGGTGTGGCTACCCAAAGAAATGTGAAGTAAAGTTACCGATGCAAAAGTTACGATTAGCATGTTTGTAAGAATCCAGATTAGAGTTGGGAAAATTAAACTCTAGGAAAAAGAAAGTTCTCTGCCTTGTAAAATCAGCATTTCAACTTAAGCGTTCTACCATTTTATTTAATCAGGAAACCTTAAATGATGCGGCAATCCTTTAACTGGTTACCCATGAAATACATAAAATCTCCAGGTTTCATTTCAAAAATTCAGTGGTCTCTCCCACCATCTGGATTCTTTGGCTTCTTCAATTTATGAGCATTCACTCTGATAACACTAGTTAAAATTCAGCCCTGATGAAGGGTAGCATTTATGAAGCAATTCTTCTGTGCCAAATGGAATGTTAAATGCTTTGTGTAAATTCTTTCAATTAATCTTTGAATGAATCTATACTGTTGGGACCACGTGCCCCCAATTTACTGGTCGAGCACTGAGGCCCAAGAGGGGCTAAGTCACCCTAAGTCACTGAGCTGGGAATCAAATATAATTCGGTCTTAAGGCAAACTGGGGCTCCCAAGCCCTCCCACAGTAACTCAACTAGATACAATTACCTGATAGAACAACACCAGATAGACCTACCCAACTTTTAGCTATTTTTCTCCTTGAGCAATATTTCTCGAATCACAAATATTTCTCTCTCCCCAACTTTGTAACGCCCTCAAGCGATACCCTGCTTCCACCCAATCTAACTGTGGAAGGTTTTACTTAAAATCTGGTGTTCCCTCCACCAATAATTCCCCTGCTTTACAGGATGTTCTCTCCCTAGCTACAGAAAGAAGGTATCCGTTTGATTTTAATCACTTTCCTCACAAACCCAGGTTAAAGGGATACAGGTAAAAACAAGAAGAGGAGTCAGCTGAAAAGAAAAGTTCTTGGCTCCAAATTAAAAACAATTCTGGATGCTCCATATCTGAAAAACATGCAAATGATTCCTGGGAGGGACTTGGAAAAGAGCTTGCTTCTTACAGTAATATATCAACTGTCAGCCTCTTACCATCGGAGGTTTAAAGATACACGCTGTTCTTGTTAAGGAAGGCATGTTCTTGTTAAGGAAGGCATGTTCTTGGGGGTACATCCGCAGCAATTTATGACTACTTCAAAAATCCATTACAAATTTCATCTACGTTTGAAATCCGGCATTCATGTGCATTTTAGGAGGCATATAAAAAGATCTCAAATGAGATAATATGTGTAAAAGCTAGTGAAAAGTTAAAAGCTGCTTATAAATGCAAGGATTGTTATTACTGGAAGAACATTTGTTATGTAATGCATGTCAATCTCTTATCCAGCATTCTCCTGGAGGAATGGGTTATGCCTTTAAGACTCTTCCAGTAAATCTGACTTTAAATGAAACACAGACAGGCATGATTTTCGTATCTCTTGTTTCTATTCTGAGTGTTGACATACTTCAAATCAGTGAGTGAATCCATAAGGCGCTCAAATGAAATAGTGTGGTCTTCTCAGTCCAGAACACCGTTCCCAGTTTCATGTGATACAGCTGACTAGGACAAGACATGCAGAAAAGAGCTCTTTATTATTATCTGCATGACCTTTTCAGTCAGCTCCCACTAATCCAACCATTTAGATTATTCAACCGAATCTGTGAAGTTCTGCTCTCAGCTCTCTGATGAAACTAGTCGTTAGGTAAAGGAAAGTATCAATAAAATAAGAGTTCAGAGGAGAAAGTTAAAAATATATTTTTAAGTTTTGAAAACATCCCATGCAAAAGAACAAGAAAAATACTGATTACATAGAGGCAATCACATATTGCCTATACTTTCATACCTCTTGAAAACAATGTTGAGTGGTTGCCCACAGCTTTGCAATATACATGTTTAATTCATCAGCCTGCCTTCAAATATTATAATACTGCATCACATGGCAGGCAAAATGACATTTAAATTGCTGTCCTTATATAATAGACAGAAATGAAAATACAATTTGAGCTGTAATGCTCTACATTTCAGTCTATTCTCATTCATGACAAGTGCCCACTCACTTTTCCTCCCTTTACTCTTAAGAGTCTGAGTTCTCTATCTTCACTTGGGTGACAGTTCCATGGGTGAATATACATGCAAAAATTCATTGTGTACTTTATCATATGTATGTTGTATCTCAATGTTTAAAATGTGATGCACACTCTAAGTCTTCATCATTGTTCTTCCAGAAGGCAGTACCACATTAAAGAAAATGTGGATGGAGCATATTTTGAGGGCTGTCTGGGCTTCTTGTGTCAACACTCAGAGCTCAAAGGGCTGGAGTCTTTGTTTAGCAGTTATCATCGCTCTGCTCTAAACCTAAAAGGCTTTTCCATCCCAGCCAGCCAGCTTACAGATGCTGTCTGTTGCTCAAAAACGCCACAGTCACATAAAGAAAAAGGTATCTTAACCAATGAAACAATATCTTACAACTGACACTGCAGCTGGGGGATGGTGGTGAATATTTTGTATTCCAGGCAGGTATGAAGAATGCCACCTTAATAATGATGGGAAATCCCAGCAAAATGAGAATCGTTCACGTTCACTTATTCGTCGAGCATTTACTGCATGCTCATTATCTATCACACTGTGCAGGATAGCAGTCGTAGCGCCTAGGAGCTCACTGTATTTGGGGATATACAAGCAATTACAATCTAGCAACATGGTGAGTGTATGATAAAGAGAATTGCAGACTGCTATTGCAGGGTAGAATTGGAGCTCTCCTCCAGTTGGAGAATAACAAAAGGCAATGATATGGACGTCTTTTGGAGGATATAAAACATGATCACTGAAAATAGTCTATCACTCTAGTGCCAGAATTCTTAACTCCCACCTCTCCCCCTTTTAAATATATTCCTCCCTTATTGGACTTAGTTACACCATTGTTCCTTCAGATGCTAAAGTAAAAAGATCTACCAGTCCTGGGAAGGGGCACAAGGAATTCTTTAGGGTTGGTAGAAATATTCGATATTTCAGTACTGTGGTTATTTCACAGGTGTATACATCTGTCTACACTCATCCAGGTGAACACTTTAAAAGGGTAAAGTGTAATCAATAAAGCTGATTAACAATCAAGGAGTTATCCTTGATTAATCCAAGCTCTCTCAACCCACACTTATCTTATAAGCACACCTTATAAGATCAGCCCAATCCATCCACACCCCACCATCGCCACCACTTTTGGTCAAGCCATCACCCCACATGGCCTGGATGACTCCTGACTGGTCTTTTGCCTCTATTCTTGCTCCCTACAGTCTACTCTCCACATCTGTTTATAATGTAAATCGGGTCATCTTACCCCTTTACTTAAAACTTTCAAAGGTCTTCAAATCACACTTAGAATTAAACCCAAATTCCTTACTAGGGCATTTAAGGTGCTACATCAACTGTAAAACTTTTTGGTCTCAGGACTCTTTTACACTCCTAAAAATTAGAGAAAAATACAAAAAGCTGGGTTATACCTATCAATACTTACCATATTAGAAAAAATATTAAAGCTGAAATACTGTTATGCCTTTTTTATTTTTTGTAATTACAATGTATTTATCTATTTGTTTATTTATATTGAGGAGTTACGCCTCTTTTAGTGTAACTTTTAGTGGTTACTCTAGAGTTTACAACATATATCTTTAATCAATCTGCTTTCAAATAATATTATACTGCGTCACATGGTATACAAGAGACTTAAAACAGTAGTCTTCTACTTCCTCTGTCCTCTCCTTTTGCAATTATTTTATAAATTTTACTTATATATATGCTATAAATACATAATATATTACCACTTGCTTTAGACAAATACTTAGAAAAGTTATCTTGTAGTGCAATTTAAAGTGAAAAAATGAAAAATACGAATTTTATATCTTCCTTCATTAATGCCATTTCCAGTGCTCTTTACTTCTTCATATAGATCCAGGTTTTTACTGTATTATATTATTCTGCCTGAAGAAGTTCCTTTAACATTTTTAGTAGAACAGATTTGATGGTAATGAATTTCTCAGTTTTTATTGGTCTGAAAAAGTCTCTACTTCTCTCTCATTTTGAAAGATATTTTTGCTGGGTGTAAAATTCTGAGTTGACTTTTTTTTTGCAGTGCTTTAAAAATGTCAGTCTATTATCTTCTTGTTTGCAGAATTCTGAAGAAGAGTCTCTTCTAATTTTCATCTTTGTCCTTATTTGTGTAATGTACCTTTTTTCTTGTACTGCCCTCAAGGTTTTATCTTTATCTTTGGTTTTCAGAACTTTGAGTATGGGCTGTCTATGTTGTTGGATTTTGTTCTGTTTGTTTTCTTTTTGAATCCTTAGTAGTCTTTAAGCTTCTCAGATCTGTGGTTTGGTATCTTTCATTAATTTTAGAAAATCCTCAGCCATGTTTTCCAAACATTGCTTCTGTCCTATTCTTTATCTCTCCTTTTTCTAGGATTCCAATCATATGTATGGTAAATGTATGTTAAATCACTTGATATTGTTCCCCAACTCCTGAATGCTCAGTTCTTTTTTTTTTCCAATTCTTTTTTCCGTTGTATTTCAGACTGGGTAATTTCTATTGGCCTACCTTCAATTTCACAAATTCTTTTCCTCAGCTAGTTTAAATCTACTTATAAGCTTGTCGATGATATTTTTTAACTCTGTTTTTCATTTATAGCATTTCCATGTGATTGTTTCCTATAATTTCCACCTCTCCACTGAAGCTCATTATCTGATATTCTGTGTTGTCCTATGTTTTACTAGAACCCTTAACACATTCATCCAACTTATTTTAAATCTCTTGTCCGACAGTTCCAACTGAAGGACATGGTTAGGGCTTCATGCCTTTCCCACACAGGTTGTTGTTCCCTCTTCCAGGCCTGCACCACCAGTGAGGTTTACTCTGGACTCTTACTCTGACTCCAGTCTTTCTCAAAAGTACTCATCAAAGACCACGAAAAAGACCCTGTGAGTGAGTGTCAAGCCCCCTTGAGTCTAAGGCTTCTAAGGGTTCTAGACTCTCATATTAACCATGCTCAGCCTTTAGCTCAGGCATTAAAATTTTTAGCTGAAATTTTTCTTATCGGCTAGTATGACTCATGTACCTTCTCTCTTTGGAGGCACCTGTCTTACCTTAAATTTTGGTTGCCCTGAGACTTCAGAAGTTTGACTGTTGCAAGAAAAGTTGTGTGTAGCCTTTGGAAAACTCATACGCACATGAGAAAATGAAGGTGAAAAAGGCAACTAACATTCAGTATTATTATCAAAGTCATTTTAATGTTGCAGATTCTCTGAAAGATTTTGGAGACTTCCAGTTGAGTCTTTGAGGCCTGTTGTCCTACATGATCTAATCTCCACCCACCTTTCTCACATCATCACCAAACACTATCCCACTCTCCCCACTGCACTCAGCCAAGCTAGTCCTTTAATTCTACCTGCAAACCAAGCTCTCTGATGACACAGATTTTGGCCCTATTTCCCTGACACAGAATACTTTTTTTCTGGGTCTTTAAATGACTGACTACTTGTTATTCTCCACATTTCAGCCTGAAAGTACCTCCTCAAAGAGGTCCTCCATGATCACCTTGATCTAAAGAACCCAAACACATATACCTACTCTAAGACATTAGAAAATCACATCACACCATTTGTTTTCTTTTATCAAGAAGTATTTGAATTTTCAATATATATGTTTATTTTCTTATTTTCTATCTTTCTCCAGTTTTTAGACTTGTTTGCCACAAAGTCTAGAGTACCTAAGACAGCATCTGCTGGATAGCAGCTCTTCAAAATTTATGTGAATAAAATGTCTTAGACTATTTTAATGACTGAATTGTATCCATCATTAACAAGCTAATTGTACCTTTTAAAATCATTTTTAAAAAAAGACTCTCAAAGGGTTGTTTCACAGGTCATGTATACTTACTATACAGTGCAAATGCTCTTTGAACTAAATTGGATTTTAATCTAGGCCCAGCTGAACTCACTTCAGAGACAGCCTCAGCCACCAGAGACATGGAAGCATAGCTGAGAATCTAAAATGTGATTTCAACACACGATAAAGCAAGCCTCTTGCAACAGCATGGGAGGTGCAATTTCCTGAACAGCCAACACTGACTTTCCATATCACATTACCTGGCAAATCACTGTTTTCAATAATCTTTGGCTTACCATCCTCACGCAACATGAAGAACTAAAGGGGAAACTTCTAGCCAGGAGGCTGGTGGAAATCCCCTCGTTTTCAATTCTACTCTTCTTGGATCCCCAAAATGATATTTCAACAAATAAAGATGTCAGGAGTTAAAACAGACTCCAGAACTAGGTAAAAGCCCATGATCAGGTGCCTGATTAATCTCAAAGTACTTTTTTCCCTTATGGAAGACTATGGAAAATTGAGGGGGAAAAAAACCCATGGTTCTTTTTTGAGTTTTGATTTTGGCAAGAACTTAAATGCTGCTGATTTGGAGGTTATTTTTCACAAATTAAATAGGTATTTTAGAAAGAAACTCTTGCTCAACTCTCCTCATATAATTCATCACCTTCTCCTAAAGTGTCTGAGTTTAAATGTATGTTACCAAGTGGTTGAATCTTTTCTCCAAGGCTTTGATAAGGGCACACAGAGGAAAAAGAAAAAAAACAGGGGCAGTGATCCATGCCAGTTTTCAATGGTCTTTAAAGTTCCTACCTCAGTCCTAGACAAAGAGTATAATATATTGAAAAATGGAGAATATGAGGCCAAAATCTAAGTCATATTCATATATATGTATATATTTATGCATGTATATTAATTAATTCAACATGCATTATTGAGCCCCTACCATGTGACAGGTGCTATACTAGGTAAATAGTAAGCAGACAGATACAGTTTCTTCTTTAATAGGCTTCAGAGTCTAGGAAGAAAATGACGATTAAATATATAAATTACTACATAATGAAAAATGGAATATGCTATAAGGAAAATGAATAATTGGATATACAAGACTGAAAACTCAGCAAAGAAATTAATAATGGAGACAAAATTTGGGTTGTAATAAATATACAGGTGTTTTCTTGATGCTATGATGAACATATCGCTAACCTAGGGTGAGAGAATAAATACAAGGCACAAGGAACCAAAGAAAACTATGATTTAGAGTGTGGTTCCGAGGTGGAGAAGCCAGAAAATAAAGCTAATTAAAAGACACAGGAGAAAAATCAGGAAAAAGCCATACCACAGAAGGCAAGTCAGTGGTTCCAAGGAATGGATATTACTGTCAAGTGATGTGGAGAGGTCCAATGAAATGAGTATCCAAAATGGATGTTGAATTAGATAGCATGGAAGTCACTAGTGACCTAAATACAATCACTTTTATTGGTGCCATAGAAGCAGAAACCAGATCAAAGCAAGTTGAAGAATAACGGGGACTGTCTGGGCCAAGCTGATGGACTGAATACACATCTAATTCACCTGCTTCCAAAGTTCAGTAAGACCATCAAAAAGAGAAAAAAAAAAAACAAAACAAAAAGACACAAGACTACAAGGATGAGGAGAACAGGAGAAAAGACAAAAGCAACAAAATTTTGGAAGCTTGAAAGCAGATAGATGAGTGGCAAATGGCTTAGCAGACTCAAGAAAGCTGAATTCCAAGCTAGTCATGAAGAAATCTGAGCACAAACCAATTTATACCACAAAGTCCTCAACTGACTCGGGAATGTGCAGCTGGTAACTAGAACTAGGGGGCTGGAGGAGTTTGCCAAAATGAAAAGGACTTAGCGAAAACTGTTTGAAAAACAAGATTCCTCGATTCCCTCCCCCATTTCACCTTCATTCTATTAAGTTGGAAATGCGTTTATGGAGGTGCATGTTATTTTTATTCTTTAAACTGTAAGTACATTTTATGCACTTTTCTTACATGCAAGCTACAGTTTCAAAAATATTTTTTATCATAAAAAAAGTTAAAAAGGGTAATTGAGAACTGGAATTATTATGGTTTGATTATGAAGGAAAGCAAAGAAATGAGGTAGTAGCCATAGGACAGGTGGACTCAAGGGAAGATTTTATTATGATGGGAGATTTGAGAGTATGTTTTTATGCTGAAGGTTATATGCAACAGAGAATTTGGAAATGTCAGGAAGAGCATGAGAACCAAAGAACCAAAACCCATCTGTAATCTTATTGCTTCTAGCTCCATAACACAAACCCTAAACTATAGCCATTTGTATGTAATTGAAAATAGTTTTAACAGGTCATGCAATATATGTGAGCATGTATATAAATCAAATCTAATCTAGAATCTGCAGTCAGGTGATTAAGTCTGAATAATCCTAATCAGGTTAGTTAGCATTTAAAAGACTCTAAACAGGAATCCATAATCCAGCAGTTCTATAGCAAGCATTTCAAATATCTCTATCTAAAGGTACAACAGAGGATCTATGAATCAGCAAAACATGTTGGAAGTAATTTTTCCATTGGTGAAATAAATGGTACTCAAGATAGGTAGTTGATTTTAAGTACTATCCAGGAGTTTTCAGCCTTACAAAGATGAGGCCTAAGAATCTGGTGAGCCCAGTAGCCTAGCAACTCTGCTACAAAGGTACCATTCAGCCATATGCAGACCTATATCACAGCTGTTTCTGCTGCCTGATACAACTACATTAGTTAATCCCACCATCAGAGCATGGCCCCATCTGTCTTGGAGTGACCCTTTGCCTCAAGGTAGTGTTTAAAGAACTTAAAACAACAGAGAACAGAGTTAGCTACAGGTTTACAGAAGAGAGCTGTTAGTAAATGTTCATACTTGGGGCAGAAATTGTTTTGAGCCTTGCTCTCATTAATGACAAACCACTCGATAGAAAAATTTATATGTAGGGAAAGAGGACATCCACTTCCCAGCCAGCTTTTATTGTCAGAGGCTACCAATATTTACTGAATGATCCTGACAAACGTAAACCAATAAACTAAGTCCATTTTCAACACCTGTCCAGCTTACACGCTAGATAAACAATGCTCAGATTCAACACTTTGGATTCGAGCCTTTCTTTTACTGGCCCCCTGCTCAAAACTGTCCTATCTTCTCTTGTACACCAAGCACACTCATCTCATTACATTATCAGAACCATTCAAAAAATTGAATAATTCATAGTATAAAACACTATTCATAGTACACCTCTTGACAACTCAACTGTGATCTCCTAAATATCAGGAATTCTGTTGCCCAATTTTTTAATTAGTAATGATAATTATAATAAGAAGCATCAATCTTTCTCTCTCTCCTGTGCTTACAGTGTGCCAGACACTGCTCTATGTGTTTAATGTGAATTAACTCCTATAATCTTCCCAGTATCTCTAAGTGGCAGGTACCAACAATATTCACATTTTACAGAAAGGGAAACTGAGTCAGAGAACAGTTAAGTAAGATGTCCAAAGTCACATAGCTGTCATTCAAACCAAGCCAGTTGGGGCCTAGAACCCAAATTCTTAACCACTATTGTGAGACTTCTAACTTGCAGAACTGTAAGGTCATACATTTGTGCTGCTTTAAGCCATTAAGGTTGTCATTGTTATATCAGCAACAGAAAACAAATACAATGATACTACCCCCATATACATTCAAACCACTAGCGCAATTCTTTGCATATAATAAACGTTAAAAAGTAAAGATGTGGGCTTCCCTGGTGGCGCAGTGGTTGAGAGTCCGCCTGCCGATGCAGGGGCGTGGGTTTGTGCCCCGTTCCTGGAAGATCCCACATGCCCTGGAGTGGCTGGGCCCATGAGCCACGGCCGCTGAGCCTGCGTGTCCGGAGCCTGTGCTCTGCGACGGGAGAGGCCACAACAGTGAGAGGCCCGCGTACCGCAAAAAAAAAAAAAAAAAAAAGTAAAGATGTGAAGGAATATATATTTGTTGAACTTGTTACAACTACCAAAAAGGACTTAAGTATGCAGAAAACACAAAAATACTGTTGTCACTAGGAAAAATTACATAAATGTAAATTTCAAAGCAGAGGCAAGGGCACCAATCGCAGAGGCCAGAGACCTTGATTCTGGACCTGATTTTGTCCAGAAATGCCTGCGTGACTTGAGCACACTTCTAATTTCTCTGGACCTCAGCTTCTATGTTGAAGAATAAGGGAGTTGGACCAAGTCATCTTGGACTTCTCTCTAGTATTAGAATGTCTTTCTAAATATATGTTTTCTTTCCATTTATTTGGATCAAATAATAATGCACCTCAATATTTCCTCTGAGATAGCCAAAACATATATTATGAGCAGGACTAATAATCAGATTCATGATGAAAAGCACAAGGAAATACCCACATCTGACCTTAATGACCACTGTCTAATATAAACCTGAGGTTTCCTCCTTCAACTTTAACTGATCCTGCTTAGTGGCTTGCCATTCATTACAGAAACAGATCACACAAACCACAAGAGCATCGATCATATTTCTTGAGTCTATGCATTTGTATAACCTCATTGTTTCTATAAAGTGCACAGATTCAGACTTTCTGACACCATCTCTTTCTCTGCTGAAAAATAATACATGTTTGTATAATACCAATGATACTGGTCTTCTGATGGCCAGCTCGGTGGTTTACAGTTTCCAATAGAATATGCTTTTATGTATTGTTTTTCTAACAGTACTGTTACTGTAAAATACAATGGGGGAGTGTGCTGGGGAGAAGGGAGGGGATAGAAAAGGGATGAGAGAGAGGAAGTACAGGCTACACTTCAGGAGGCTGGAAGATGCTTGAAGCTATTTGGCCTGTTGTCCACAATTGACAATGACATTTAAATTTTTGTGGGTTGGGCAGCTCCAGCTAGAATACAGTTGAAATAATGAAAAAAAGTATTTGAGAATTAGACGCAGAGAACTGAGCAAAACCATCATTATGTGCAGAAGACTGGAGGCCTCAGGACCAACCTCTGTTGCAAATGTTTGGGCAGACAGCATAGTTTGGGCCCCGTATATCCCTCACAGCCAGAGTAGCCAATGATGAGTGGGACATCCAGACAAAGGAAACTGTTGCAAGTCACATGAAATTCTTTCCTCAGCAAATGATGGGATTACATCCAATTTGAGTTGTGGAAAACACAGTCAAGACAATTTTTCTTTCTCTGAGTATTCTGATATAATGAAAGGATAAGGATATGGGAGGGGATAAAGAGAAGGAGAAAACTTTATTAGAGACACAAACACTGTTGGATGACTAGACAGAAAAGAAACACAGGTTAACAGATTTCCAGAGACGAGTGCCTTGGGTACCAAAGGAAGAAAAAGCATAGCCTAGGAAGGAAAAGGAAATAAGAGGACAAGGAAGTGGGAGAAAATAAAAAGTGATAAAGAAGTCTGTGAAGAAAAAAAAAAGAATAGAAAAAAAATAAAAAGAGAAGGAAGGAAGTAGAAAAAGAGAAAGTAGAGGTTGGCTAATGTGTACCCCTATCCTTCCAGGGGTATATATTAGCACATTAAGAACCTGTCTTTTAATGTCTGATCTATCATTGCCTTCACTTTTTCTTCTTTCCTACTTTTTCCCACACCACAATAGAAAAAAAAAGGGCGGGGGGAGCTGACAGAAGATACTTCCAGGTTCCCCCTCATTTCCATGATAAGAAGGATGTACAACTTGATTTTCTTTCCCACCAAGATGGGGAAAAATGGGATTGCACAAAAGGTACTGTTATAAGAGAGCGTACAATGGGGTCAGCCTAAAGGAAATCAGGTTGCTGATAAGCAGAGACACCAAAAAAAACCAAAAAAAACAAAAACAAAATCAAAGGTCTGTAAATGATGATTTAAAAAATTTCCCTGACCTAGCCTCATATATCAAGACTGTAAATAAAAGCTCAACACAGCTTTCCTAAGATGTGAGTCTGTTTCTACAATAAAATCCCTAGATTAATTGAACTCTGACTTCTCAAAATTTCCATTAAAAATGTGAAATCATCCCTTGAAAATTAAAATTAGCTATACCTTCAGTCATTTTTCGTTGTTTTTATATTTATGTTTTCCTGTGTTTTATAACCCCCTCTCTTTTTTCAATAATTAGGCATTTTAAAGTTTATCATGTAGAAATAAACGAATGCTTTTCTATATCATTTCTTAAAAGACAAGGAGTTTTCTTGGTTGTTTGATTGTTTTTGCTTTTGGCTCATTATTCACTGCATTCTTAAATTTTTTATCTTAAAAACACTCCTTTCAGGGCTTCACTGGTGGCGCAGTGGTTGAGAGTCTGCCTGCCGATGCAGGGGACACGGGTTCGTGCCCCGGTCCAGGAGGATCCCACATGCCGCAGAGCAGCTGGCCCCGTGAGCCATGGCCGCTGGGCCTGTGTGTCCGGAGCCTGTGCTCCGCAATGGGAGAGGCCACAGCAGTGAGAGCCCCCCCCCAAAAAAAAAAACTGCTTTCAATATTTTTGCTTCATGAGAATGCTTTTTAGGTCTACCAGATTTTTTTTACATAGAAGATTATACATAATTACTGCAAAACACATTTACAAATGACTAAATGGCAAGGCAAATATTTACATATACACTTGCAGACAGGTATATGTTCAATATTTACCTTAAACATAAATTTTGTCAGACTTTATATTAAGAGGATGGTTACTAAATGTCAAAATCTGGTTCTATGGTTTTATAGTCTTAGAATATAACTGACAAGGATTGCTGTCTAGAAGTGATAAGTGAACAAAATAAGCTGCAGATCAATAGCCATAGTTTGATCTCAGTGAATTAAAAAAAAGTAAATGTAGATGTATGTATTAGATTATGATTTTTTTCATTTTTAAAATAAAAAGCAAGTTTCACATTTGCTATTAAATAATAAAAGTATTATTTTGTTTTAAATTAAAAACTGTTAATTATGAGTTATTCTGCTAAAATAAAACTGGTAAATAAGTGGTTAAAAAAAGCAATATACAAGTAGTTTTCATCAACGGCTCAGCATCAAGAATGGATATAGTTTCCAAGGATCAGCCAGCGCTCTCTCTGATTTAGAGGCTGTTGTTTGATCAATGGCTGATATGATAAAGTGGAGAGCTTGTTGATTAAGCTTACGGATAAAGCTGTATTAACTAAAACTTTGGGAGCCATGACTAACATCCAAACCAGACTGTCAGAAGTGAGCAATGGCCAAGGGTGGGATGTGAGTGTACTTGGGAGTGAAGAATGAATCTCTGAAGACTGCAAGGGTCAGACAAAAGTACTTCAGTGCCTCCGGCTTCAGTGTGAATCAGACACCAGAAGAATGTCTGGAATAAATGGGGTTGCTTCAAGAAATGTGGGTACTGCTCAGGCATTTTAAGTGTTAAGAGAAGACAAGATTGAAAAAACAGGAACATTCGGGGCTTGCTTTATTGAACATCATCAGGGAGAATATATGTATTTACTGAATATGATGGACAGTGTCAGGCCATGCGCTACAGCGGCAAGTAAAGCAGACATCATTAGTGTCTTCACTGGGTGTAGAGTCAGGCTAGTTTATATTCTAGCTACTTTCTTTACATCCAGGCCTCCTCTCTCTTGGTATGTAGTTTGACTGTTCTTAAAGGCCTTGCTATTCAGAGTGTGGTCCAGGAAGCAGCAGCAACAGACTATCATGGAGCTGACTAGAAGTGCAGAATCTGAGGCCCCATCCCAGACCCACTGAATTAGAATCTGCTTTTTGAACAGGGTTCCCCAGGTGGTTCATGTGGACATTCAAATATGAGAAGCACAGGTCTAGGTTCTATCTGCCTCCCCCACCCCAACCCTATTAAGGAGAAAAGGCTCCCTACTTATTTTGCAGTCTCCTCACCTTTGGTTTTGCCTAAAATGGATAGCCAGGAGAACTGAAAGAGATAGGAGAAGCTAAGCAGACATTCATAATGAAGAGACAGATAAGCAGAGCTGGGAAAGGCAAAGAGAAAGATTCAGGCAGGGTGAGTTTGTGGGTGAAGTTCAGGGAAATGTAGAGACAGGAAAGAGAAATGGAGGGCAGTTGCAAATACAGAGAGAGTTGGGAAAAGTCTTGCTGTGCAAAGTTAAGTGGGTCTCCAATCGCCATTTCTTAAGCGACCTCATAAAAGATTTAAACTTCTTCACTATCTTTAGGTGTCATTACTGGTGATTCTTTTACACAAAACTGGATGAGAGGGGGCCACTAGGGACCCTGACTTTAGATGAGTTACATATGTGTGGGCTTTTCTCATCTTTTTTAGGCAACATGGTAGCGAAGGCAAGAAGAATTCAAGACAACTACAATCTATGAAAATGCAGTGACCATTCTATACCATTTCCAAAAAGGATTTTTTTCATTATTTCACAATGTTTTTGTTGACTTTCATTCATCTTTGCACTGAATTATTTAATAAATGCTAAATTAGAGCTAGATCCCCAAGTGGCTGTAATTTAGCAGTTTATAAGAGAGGAAAAAACAAGACAGATCCTGAAATCTAGGTTTAGCTCTGTATTCCTGACTAGCGTGAATGAGAATAAATTAAAATAACCTCCAACTTGTGGAACTAAATTATCAATAAGAATATTTCAGCCTTGGTTTTTAGTTAAGTGAATTGCTTGAACATCAGCAGCCATTATTCTTTCTATGCACATAACAGAGTATTTATTTTGGAGCCTAAATGAGTAAAGGTGATAGTGGAAAAGGGAATTTATAAACCACTTGGTAGAGCACAATAACTCCAACCCTTGTGACTGCTGTGTAAAACCTGTGCACACCAAAAAAATATATACAACCAAAAAAATCTGTCATGAAAAGTCTTTGAAGGTTATTGGAGATGAAGTGATAGCTCTCCTTGGAAAACAACTCTTGTAACATTTATTTTTATTTATTTATTTATTTATTTTTGCGGTACACGGGCCTCTCACTGTTGTGGCCTCTCCCGTTGTGGAGCACAGGATCCGGACGCGCAGGCCCAGCGGCCATGGCTCACGGGCCCAGCCACTCTGCGGCACGTGGGATCTTCCCAGACCGGACACGAACCCATGTCCCCTGCGTCGGCAGGCGGACTCTCAACCACTGCGCCACCAGGGAAGCCCAACATTTATTTTTGAAATAATTTTCAGATCAGGAAAAAAAAAAAAAATCAGAGAGAAACCCTTCCTGGCTCTTTTGCTCTTTTTGGTGCTTGTCTGATTTGAACTCAAGATTGGGGATTCTTATAACAAAAATAAAGGATTTTGCTTTCATTTAAGCATAGCCTTCGATGTTGTATTACCTACATGTAGTGACACATGTTCTTGCTGGACTTAGATATATGACTTAGATATATTACCATATATATCACTTCAGAACAATTTCAAAGACGCTCACAAGACACTTTCTCTCCAAGGTGGTACTTAATTAGCCCATGGGAAAAGGTCTATAAAACACATACACACGAATACTGGATGGTGAAAAAAGTGCTAAACTTCATGAAAATATGGTATGAGTACTCAATTTTTATAAGTTATTATCATTAATTGCTGGTGTGGCTATCGCCGAAGTTCTCCAGATTTAAAAAGAGAGTGAGAAAAGGGGAGGTTACTGATCCAAATATGCTTTCCAAAGACCTTATCAAGGCTATTTTTCAAGTGTTTCGCAGGCTTCAACACAAACGTGGCGAAAGCAAAAAATTGTGTTGGGTTGATTGTTGCTCTCAAAGCTCACTGTTTAAACCTAGGTGACATGGGCAGTGTGTCTCTCAGTAGACTTTTACATCCTCAGGCCATGCTGTCAGTGTGTTTTCTGGCTTGGGGTGTCAGAATACGAACTCTAGTTACAGTTAATACGCTAATCCTGGGTACTGATGTCCAATCCTTCAGCTACCAAATGCACTGTAGAAATTGGCCAAAAGTCAAGGCTGGGGAGGCAAGGGAAAGTAAAATGTTGAGAAATACAAGATCCTGTCCCTCTTTTGCTTAAATGTTTTCTATGGCTCTTGGGATTAAGGTCAAAGTCTTTAGGATGACCTGGCAGCTCCCTAGTTCTCACTGCACCACCCTTCCCTTGGCTTACTGGTCTTCAGCTGTACTGGCTTTCTTCTACCACAGGGTCTCTGCCCAGATCCCTGCAACTTGCCCCTGACTCTAACTCTTTCTTTCCATCCTTCAGTCATAGTGTGAATGTCCATTCCTCAGGAGAAGTCCACCTTCCATATTCAGACTAGTCGTCTGTTTCCTCTGTTATGTGACCCAATGGGACCCTAAACGTTTCCACGATAACGTATACCACAATTGCAGTTATACTGCTATACGCTCATTTTTTTTAACTGCCTATTCTCCTGGGCTTTAAGCTCTGTCTAGCTCAATAAATATTTGTTAACTGAATGAATGAATAAAATGGAGAAGATATATGAGCCAGATAATCCCATTAGCCACCTTAATACTTTACCCATACTTTCTCTAAGAGCCCCTTTTACCAATATTGCAATTTCTTGTTTCTAACTCTGTCTCACCCATTTAATCATGTGACCTTCAGGCAAAGGGTCTTTGTCTACCTCCATGCATAGCTCAAGGCCTGACACATATAAAGTAGCTTAAAGATAAACTGCTTGCAGAAGAAAGGGAGGGAGACATGGAGACAGAAGACAAATGACAAGAAGGAAGGAGAAAAGGTAGGGATGTGAGAGATAAACAATAACGGGTAGAGTTCCTAAGGACTCAAAAGATGGTCATAATCTAGGTAATTTTTAGTAAGTCCTTAAAATAAATTAGATGAAATACAAACACAGAGAAAATTCATGATTAAAACCTTCCTTTGGAAGAAGAAAAGGCTTATGCAACCCCTTTGGAGTACATGCCAAACAAATGTGGCATGCTGACAACATATTATAAATAATACAGATGAAAAAATTGCTTTTATAAAGGCAAACAGAAGGCTAAAATTCCTGCTGATCATAATCAAACTATTAATAATTTTGATTTCAGGTTAAAATTTTCTGCAGGGAAGAACAGAGGACTTCCGAGGGCATTTTAAATCATTAAAAACCAATGTATTACCGCTCTTATTAATGATTCTTGGGAAATTTTATGATGTCACTTGCTTTGAACAATATGAGGACCAGCTGTAAGTGGTACAGAATGAAGACCAACCACTAACCGTTCACATGCAAAGCTCAGACTTGTTGAAGAGGACTTCTTAGGCAGCATGAGGTTGTTAGGCTAAATTATTGGCTGATTTTAATTGAAAGTGTGAAAAGACAATGCAATTTGCAAGATGGTATAAAGTCAGCCATCTAATTCTTAGCTGAAAGAACCTCATCTGAAGAGTTGTTATGATGCCAGAACTTTCAACTATATGTTACAGATATTTCACTGTTAATATTCTGTATTTTTATGTGTTCAAAATGCATTTGGCTTTACTCAATAGATGGTCCCATCAGAAAGCCTTCAATTATCTAATATTTTATGCTTTTTATTTACACTAATTCATCCAAGACAATATATTTGTTCACTATCACCTTCTCATAAGAGATGTGTATTATTAACATGTCTCAAATCCTTGTTTTTTTTTAATCCCAAGACACATACTTTTTATTTTTATTTTTTTTTGCGGTACGCGGGCCTCTCACTGTTGTGGCCTCTCCCGCTGCGGAGCACACAGGCTCCAGACGCACAGGCTCAGCGGCCATGGCTCACGGGCCTAGCCGCTCCGTGGCATGTGGGATCCTCCCGGACTGGGGCACGAACCCGCGTCCCCTGCATCGGCAGGCGGACCCTCAACCACTGCGCCACCAGGGAAGCCCCCAAGACACATACTTTTGTTGACATTCATACACTTTGTGGAGGAAAAAAAGGAAAGCGTGAAATCTCTTAGTAAGTGCTTCATTCACATTCAAGAAAAGATGTTGGAGTATCTTGGTTTGACAGTCTCTTAGGTCAAGCCCGGTGAGTTTCTGATATAATTAGTCATATTTTTGCAAAAGCAAGCAAAAAGCCAACTAAACTCTGCATATAGCAGTGGATGATACCAGCGATGCTACCAATCATTGTGAAAGTGGTGACATTTGAGTCCTGGGTCATAGGAATGACACCTCACAGAGAAGCTGGTAACCACCAATCAAGCAAGATCCTCCCTTGCCCTCACACCAGTCTATGTCCAATCTAACTCTAATGCCATGAATTTAATTTCCAAAATACATTTTGTATCCACCCATTTCCCATTCCCTAAGCTACTACAATGGTATCCTAACTCAGCTTCCCCTTATATTCTTGATCTCTTCAATCCATCCTCCACATGGCAGCCCAAGCGGTCTTTTAAAAACACAAATCTGATCACATGACCTTTCAGTGATTTTTCCCTGCACTTAGGATAAAGTATTGATAAAACTCCTTATCCTTACCCTAAAATGTCTTGCCATTCTCTGCAGACTCACCTTGTATTACTCTCCATCAATCTTCTTTATATTTATTTTCGTTTTAAAATGTAAGGTTTATTAACAACCATGCACACGTTTACACTGGTGTCCTCACCCATCCTGGGTCATTCGTCCACAGTAGATGTGGCACTTGTGTGAGGTCCACCTCCTGCTGGCTTTAAAGGTCAACAGAAGTAGTTCGGATGCTATTTTAAATGGGAGAAAGGGAGCCATTTGGAGGGTCTTGGTTAAGCTATACCTCATCTGATTCACATTTTTGAAGAGTTTACCCTTGCTCTGTGTGGAGAATGGAATGTAAGGGGGCCAAAATGGCAGCAGGCGAGAACCACTCAGATAGACAGTGAGGTCTTTAAAACCCAATGCCAAGCTCAGAACTAAAGGGAGAGAAATAGTTCGTTGCTGAATGAACAAATAAACAACAAAGACTTAAAAGAGCAGAACCAAAAAACAAGTCAAAACCAGGGGTGACTTATAGCCCATAGAAACTCACCCTGGGTCCATTTGTGACCCTTCCCATCAGAAATCAGGACCACTGACCACTCGTACTCTGGATGTTAGCCAGCCCTGTGCTCTCATTTCAGACAGAGTGTATTTTATGATTTATCTTCATCCTCCTACCTTCTGCAGAACTAAATCACCGAAACATTTTACTCAGGGGAGGACAGATGGTAAATGATCTCTCCAAACATCCCCTTTAAACTTCTTTTGATGAAAGCAAATTTCCAAAATCACGCATTTGACTGGGAATTAATGGTGGTAAACAAATACCCTGCTTCTGCCTGTGAGACCTCAGAGGTGACCCCTGTATCTGTCATCACTGAACAAAGGTTGTAATACACAAACAAGATCGCTATCCTCATTCTCACCTCCATTTCCAACTAACTTTAACCCACAAGACAGAAGTTGCTCAAGTTAAAATATGAGATTGCTGTGGTCTTTTAACTCGAGTCTTCACGCACCTTTTTCTTTTCTGAGGCTTACTTTTTCACTTGTGACATGCATGCTTCTCCTTGATTTGCAAATCTCCTTCCAGGGGCTGTCTAAATGGCAAGCTTCTTTGATCTACAGCCCAGTCAAAGGTAGGATCTGTATTTCCAACATCCAGCACGGGCTGCCTCCCTGTTGACATTAATCTTCTGCCTTTGCCAGGTCTAGACAATAGGGGTTGGAGAGTGTTAATCTAAAGATTCACCAGACACCAAGCCATAAATCTGCCCGAGGGTAGGTAGACTTGTGGCATTTTCTATTTGCTCCCCTAAGAAGACTCTAGACTCTGTTTGATCCGCCATTGCCTTTGCCCTGAAATATTGAATTACACACGATGTCGAAACTCAGTTCCTTCAGAGCATCTCACATGCAGCAAAGCTGAGAAGGAGAACAAAAGCACTTCAGGAAATGAGCCACAAAACCCAAGGGGAGACACTGAGAGATATGATATTTAGATGTTTTGAGATGTTTTGTTTTCCAATAGAATAAAGCCTGGGGGGTATTTCTTATCTTATAGTTACATCTCTAATGAGCCAGGTTGAGATTCTTCTAGGTGCAGTATCCTTAGGTACTTTTTTAACAAAATCTACGTTAGGGTGAAAGTTCTCAATTAGAATCCAAATTAAAAGGTGTTTACAAGAGAATGCTACCAATAAGATGGATATCTTCAGTACGTTTTCACAAAATCCAATTGTTAAACAGCAAACCTGAAACGTTCCTTGTTTCCGTAATGATAGATTAGGCAATTGTGCCTGCAAAACCGAAGGCATCATTATATCTTGTCTGCAAGCACAACTGACAAATGATTTCATTTGCAAAGTGATTCCATATTTTTGTTTTGACGTTGGTTTCCCCCGAGATTAACTGCACTGTCAACGTGTGTGGCTGAAGACTTGAAGATCATTTTTCCTCTCTTTTTTTTTCCATCAGAGAAATCTTGGACATACTAAATAAGTTACATCTCTTAACTGTATTTGTTTTGGCTTAAGAAAATCTCTGTCTTAGGATGCTGGTCCTAGCAACCAGCTAACAACTCGAGATAACTTCCAGTGCTAGCTTTGAGTGGGCAATGCTCTGCATCATTTAAAGGAATTCCTTCTTGCACCTCTCCAGGTAAAGTTTGAGTTCTTTTATACTTTGGGGTTCTTCTACATGTTGCCCACACTTAAAAGACATACCCCAGGGGCTTCCCTGGTGGCGCAGTGGTTGAGAGTCCGCCTGCCGATGCAGGGGACGCGGGTTCATGCCCCGGTCTGGGAAGATCCCACGTGCCGCGGAGCGGCTGTGCTCCGCGGCGGGAGAGGCCGCAGCGGTGAGAGGCCCGCGTACCGCAAAAAAAAAAAAAAAAAATAGACATACCCCAGCATGTACAAAAAGAAATGACTCATTTCATGTGCCAAGGATGAGTTGGTAGTGTCTTCTGTCTTTAGGATTCTGGGGCTATATCCTTCCTTAACAGGAAAGAGTGCCAAGATCATCAAGCGCTTATGCAAAGTTTCATAGCAACACAAGTTACCTCTTCACAACCTGTCCCCTAGTGTGTTTCTGATGACAGACTTCATTTTGAACTGTCCACTTAGCCCCATCACTTCTAGAGTCTCTCCTTTTTCTTTGCTCATAAAAACAGGCTCAAGAGAGCCTCGTACTCAGCCATAAAAAGGAATGAAACTGGGTCATTTGTAGAGACATGGATGGACCTAGAGGCTCTTATACTGAGTGAAATAAGTCAGAAAGAGAAAAACAAATATCGTATATTAACGTATATATGTGGAATCTAGAAAAATGGTACAGATGAACTGGTTTGCAAGGCAGAAATAGAGAAATAGAACAAACGTATGGAAACCAAGGGGAGAAAGCGGGGGGTGGAGGTGGTGGGATGAATTGGGAGATCGGGATTGACATACATATACTAGTACGTATAAAACAGATAACTAATAAGAACACGCTGAATAAAAAAATTAAATTAAATTAAAAAAAAAAAGAGAGCGCCTCATAACCTCAGGATTCAAGTCCTATAAGAAGTGAGTTGTAAATCCATGCACAGAACAGGACAGTATTTTGTAACCATACAAAAAAGATTTGGGTTGCAATTTTTACGACAGTGCACTTTGCTGATTAAAACTAGCTCAACATTCCACATTAAATACTCATGCAGATTTCAGCTCTTTTAAGAATTGGTAACCAAGGAACACAACTTAAGAAATAAACCGCGTATACAAAAGTAATAATAAGGAAGGAAAAACAGTCACATGCGGTAAATACACATTTGTAGTCAGTACTGTAAATCATGAAACAGATTAATCACCCAGAAACATACAAAACTGTCCTCTAAATTATTCTTCTAACATCCTGGCTCTCCATTGACTCATTACTAAATTATTTGCCACTGAATGAATTTTCTTGTCTTCAGACACTTTTCGAGCAGGAAGGAGTTGGCACTGATGAAATGCTTTCTGCAAGGAGAGAGGTTATGTCCACACAACCCTGAATCAACTGGTTATAAAGCTGAAAAATTCTGTTGAACCACAGGGAAGTTTCCTCCTTTTGTAAGCCAGTGGTTAGCAGCCATTTATTTTGCAACACCCTCTTTCTTCAGGAATAAAATTCACAGATAACACACCAACATGTTATTTAAATAAATAAATATGCCCCACCTGTAATATAAAGGGGAAAAAGCCACTTATTTTAATATGTTATGCATTTCAGTATTTGCATGTTTGGGCACTAAAAGTCATAAATAAAAGAGTCAGAAGATTTCATCTGTGCAGAGGAGCACAAAAGCTACAAATACTCCCAACCCTTGGAACAACCAGAACTGTACCCGTAGTTCCCATACAACCCCTAGAAGGAAGTGCTCTTATTGAAACCCACCTGTTTCTACAACACTAAATGATTGGTTTGATCACCTCTTTTTGATATTATCGGGGTTTTTTTCTAGTGAGATTTATTCTCATTCAACCATGCAACACATGACACAGGTACATTTCTGGTGCTGGGAATGTAACAGTGACCAAAGCAGACAGGTCTGATCTCATGGAGCTGACATTCTAGTGGAAGAGACAAACAATAGACAAAATAGATGTTATCGTTTTCTTAAGCTAGTAGTGTCATAGCCATTGAACAGAACTTAGAACCACAAACCTTAAGTTTTTTTCATCTCTGTCTCTAAGTGCAAATCTCTAAAAGCACAATGCCAATGAACAAAGCTTAGAAACTTGTCCCATTCCACGGCCTGTCACATGATGGTACCAACAGAGTACAACAGCACAAACCAAGGGAAAACAGAAAAATAGCCCAGTCCAAAGACATTCTGAGGTGTGTGTTTTAGGCAAGAGCTATAAGATTTTCTCTATTTCCCTTGAGCTGGGTCTCTGAAACTCCGAAAGACATCTCCCTGGTTATATCTGAGTCTGGAAAGCAGCTTGTTAGTGTCTAAAAATGGACAGTATCATTCTTAGGTTTCTGCATGAAACTCTATTTTTCGCTAGGGGGTGATGTATTTGAACTTCTCTGCATCTCACTGTGAAGTGGGGGCTGGAGGTGGTAGACACGCTCTCATCTATTCTCAATATGGGTGAGGAAGTTCTATTACATTTCACTAGGCTTAATACTCCCAAGAAAAATAAGGATAAATTATTCCCTCTGGGTTGTTCTTCAGTTACCTTTGAATAAAAATCAGTTTGAATTTCTCTTATAAATCAGAGAGATAAAACAAACAAAAGACAAAGCACTCTAATATGTCAATAGCATGTTTCCTGCTAGCTGCAGACCTGTGATGAGATCTCATACTTGCTAAAGGTATCAATGATGTATATATATCATATATATATTCTGTATCACATTATTCTATACAGATGGTTTAGGTATTCAGGGTACAAATATTTTATTCTTTCTATTCCACCACTAGTTTACAAAAAAAAAATACCCTTCTTTGCCTTGATAAACTGAGGAGAATAGATAATTTCCATGATTGCCAGGCAATAGTTAAGATTAGTAACGTAACTCAAGTTCTATATGTACAACGTGGGAAGAGCATAACAGGGGCACATGTGTGTGACATTAGGACACAACTTTTAGACGGAGCAGACTTCAGGAGAATCACTCACTGTGTACATTAGAAAAATCTTTTTCTTTAGTTTTTAGACTCTACCATCCTCAACACAGGAGCTTTACTTTGGGTTAACTCTCCTCATGGTCATAAAATGGCTGCCACACAGTTCGAGGCTTCATTTGTGGACAAAACTAGATATAGCAGAAAAGAGACTGCCTCTTCCTGAACTTGAGTGAAACAGAACTTTCTTCTGGAGAAGTTCTTCCTGAAAACTCCCCCAGCCAACCTCTCATTTTTTTATTGGCCAGAATTAGGTTTCATGCACACACCTAAGATAATTGATTGGGAAGGGAAATTCTTGACTGATTCAGGATTCACCTTTTGGCTAGACAGAGGGATCTGTTTCTTGGAAGAATATCTGGAGGTGTGTGGGCGAGGGGAAGTTCTACTGAAAAGGAATAAGAGGTATTTTGTTGGTTTTTTTGGTGGGGGTGGGAGGAAAGGCAAACAATACTGCCTGTTACATAAGGCTTCTAGAAGCGATCAAGAAATTTCCACCATGTAAGTTTTCTTGCTTTAAGGATTTCTCAAGCACTTCCACACTCCGTACCTTCCCAAGAGTGCCCTTTATGCTTCTTGTCTCCACTGCTTTCTATCACAGCTTTGTTGCTGGCACAGAATGTTCTCTTTAATCTCCTCTCACTGGGACTTCCAAGCCAGGTCATTCAGGATGCTTAAAGTGCTAATTATTATTATTTATTAATTATTATTACTTACTTATAATTTAAATAAACTTGAAAGGCATCTTTTACTCAGTATTTACAAAGTGTCAGGCATGATGCTAAATGCTCCCTAGGCATGGACTTATTTAAACATCATTGTATTTCGGAGGAACGTACTGTTTTATCATTCTTCTGTGATAAAGAAACTGAGCCTCAGAGAGGCTAAGGAACTTGCTCAGTCTCACAGGTAAAAGTGGCAGAGTTGGTCCTTCATCCTGGACTTACGTGACTCCACAGTCCATGCCTAACCGCTTACCCATTGTTTGATATCTTCTTTCAGATTAGAAGCCATGCTGAATGAGTTGATATAATCATTGATCGACTTCCATATTTGTAATTACTCACAGTTTCGGCCTTCCTAATAGCTCAGTGACTGTAAACATGATGATACCCCAATCTCAGAGTTCCTGAGAACTGGGCGTGGACTGGGTCATTACCAGCATGGCTAAAGGTCACCAAATGAGTCAATCAGAGGAAGAGCTTAGAACTAAAAGCAGAGCCTTCTGACTCCTAGGCCATTGCCCTTCTCACGGATCAAGAAATTCCTTACCCAGGACACAAATCATTCTCCCATGAAGCTCAGGAGTCCTTAGCACCATCACCCAAGTAACCTCCTTATGGCTCCCTAGTAAATGTCAGCAAATGATGTTAACCTTGATAGAAAGAGGCAAAGGAAGAAGAACAAGGAAGAAGTGTTGTAGTTTTGGCAACGAAACAAGTCAGAGGATGTGGACAGGAACCACAGTCACAACAGGTACCTAAATGCCCCTTCCAAACTCTGGTTACAGAAGTCCTTCTTACACTTCCTGCTGCCTCAGTGAAGATAGTAGTAAAGTATTTGGTTTCACTTTGTCCACAGGACAAGATTGCTTCTGCCACATCGCTTCCCCAACCACTTGAAAGAGCAGCCTAGTCTGTCAGCCCCAGAGAATGAGACAAAGTGATGCTGTGGTGCTGGGGAAATGAGAAAACCAAGCCAGCAGAGGGGAAGTGTACATGCCAACTGCTCTAAACATGGCCTCTAGACCAAGAACAGAAGTCTTAATTTCAGAGTGCTGAGGAAAGAGTATCCTCGCTGGTAGGTGAAATGCAACTTCTCTGTGGAAAACAGGAACTCACAAATCATTGCTTTCTCTTCTCAAGCATCTATTAGACCCTTTCCAAAGGTTCCTCAGCTTCAACATGGGATAATGCCACTGCATTCATCTAAAATCTAGGATCTGCAAATGGAGACTGGCAGGGTGGACCACAAGGTCTGTCATTCAGCGTAACACAAATGCACTCATCTTCCATCACTGGTTCAGACTCCAGGCAGCTTGCCCCTACGGCTGGGAAGTTAGAACAACACTTTGTCAACTGGTATGAGTACAGGGGTACAGACCTAATGAGCTGATGTTTCTTTGGACTTCTGTTTGAGGTATCCACATTGTTAGAGGATGGTACTTGTATGTCAGAGGATATTGGGTGCAGTTAAATCCAAGTATGTAGGGACTGATTTTAGAAAACTCCCATAAATCATATGCTTTTGCCCTGTTCAAAGAGGGAGAGAATGTCTCCTCTTAAAACCGATTCTCCACACTTCTGCCAGCAATCGTTCATAAAATCCATCATTGCCACAGCTTAACTCACACTTCTTCAAAGAGATCTTGAGCCATTAATCTCAAGCAGCCTTCCAACATTTGTCTTTTCAGTGCCTCTCTCCAAATGACTTTCCCTTCCATTTGTTTCTGACCTATTTCCCTACAACAGAGTGTAAACTCCGTGAGAACTGGAACCTTATCTATTGTTCCAATTAAGATGAGTTTGCTCTGCTGTTCATGGAAAATCCAAACTACAAGTGGCTTAAACTAGATAAGAACTCATTTTTCTTCCACGTAGAAGTTGTCCAGAAGTAAGCTGTCCAGGGCTGATAAGGTGGCTCCAAGACCCTCAAGGGGCTCAAGCTCTTTCAAACTTTTAAATGTGTTGCCTTCAATAGATTTTCACCTCAAGGTTCAGTCATGGCTTCTGTTTTCCAGCCAGCAGGAAGGAAGACTAGGTGAAAAGAAGCAAGGCCCTCCTTCCTTTAAATATACTTCTGCTTACATCTCATTGGCCTACACCAAGTCACATGGTCATATCTCCTGCAAGGGAGGCTGGGAAATGTAGTCTTTAATTCTGAACAGGCCCAGCCGAAAAAACAGGGATTTTATTACTAAAGAAGACGGGGCGGGGGGGGGGGGGCGCTTCCCTGGTGGCGCAGTGGTTGAGAGTCCGCCTGCCGATGCAGGGTACACAGGTTCATGCCCCGGCCCAGGAAGATCCCACATGCCACGGAGCGGCTGGGCTCGTGAGCCATGGCCGCTGAGCCTGCAGGTCCGGAGCCTGTGCTCCGCAATGGGAGAGGCCACAACAGTGAGAGGCCCGCGTACAGCAAAAGAAAAAAAAAAAGAAGACGACAGGGAAAACTAATACCAGAGTGCAATTAGCAGTCTCAGACACGTCTGTCTCATTTTCTGCTCTATACCTAGAACCTGGCCAATGCTACCGTAAAAAGGCTCAAAAGCCATCTGTTGAATGAAAATGAGTGAATGAATTGCATTCCTTGGCTTATGCACTCAAAGACTTTCCACTGCTTGTAGAATGAAGACCCAAAACCTCAACAGGGCCTCCAAAGACTGGTATGATCTGAATCCTATACACCCCTCCAACCTTCCATTCTTCCACTGTTCCCTCTCTCTTTCGGCTCCAGCTGTGTTGACTTTCCTCAGTTCCTGGAACATTCCAGGCTCTCTCCAGGTCACTACACATGCCATTTCCTTTGCCTGAGATGCTGGTCCCCAATCTATTCATCTAGGTATGCCCTACTCTTATCTTGTTCCTTTTCTAATCCCAATTCCTAGAAAAGTACCCAGGATGCAGGAGATACTCAATAACTATCCCTTGATTGACTGAACTTAAGCATGCATTTCCTTCAGGGAGAGCTCTCTTACTCTCCAGATCAAGTTGGGGTCCCTAATATGCATTCCATAGTATTCTGAACTTTTCCTTTGTGATACTATGTACTCTTAAAATTATTTACTTGATTATTTAGAAGTATTTATTAAATATCTAACATCCATCTTGGATAAACATACTGGAGATCAAGGATTATGTCACTCTCATTCTCTGCTATATTGCCAGTGCCTAGAAAAGTATGTGGCACATAGCGTGCTTCATAAACACTTGCTGACTACGGATGAATACCTAATTTTTGTAAGCTGCTATATGTATGTATGCTATATTTACATATAAGCTTTTGCTGAATCAATTAAAACAACTATTCCTCATTCTCATGGAACTAATGTTCTAAAAAAGACACGAGCATAAATGTACATTCAGGAAAAGACTACACAATAATACTGGATTCATACCCAGACTAAACTCATCCACTGTTGATGAGTGAAGCAACAGGGGCCTCACCTATTGTGTGTGCTTGAACTCATGTAAGTCACGTGGGCATATCACGGTCCTCCAAGGAGCCTTGAGAACTTAGTGCTTAGCTCGGTGTCTATGAAAGGGGCATGGGAGGCTTCAGAGAAGAGCATCTCAGGATTCCACATGAAAGGGGAAAAAAAGAAACTCTTCATACCGATAATAAGACGTGAGATTCAAGATGTCTGGCTTACTGGATTTGCTAAGGCTCCTGTCTGATCCCACCCTGGATGACTACGTATATCCCATCACTCACCAACTCCTCTTCAGAAGCTGTGATACATCTCAGCAACCATCCTCACGGGTGTACCTTCACTGACTGGGTCCACATATATGACAAATGTAACATGCTATGACACAGGCATTGTCAAAAGCAGTAGAGGGAAAATATTTCACCGTGTCTTCAATTAGCTACTTTCAAGAAGAACCTGTAAATTCCTGATTTATTAGGCAAGTCGACCTTACTTCACTGCCATTCCTGTAACAATAATTCTTTAAAACCCTCATGAAATTTAAATTATAATTTAGATGACTATTAGATGACTATTTAGAGGACTATAATTAATGAGCTATTTGGAAAAGCTTGGCATGACCCTGCCTTTGAAGGAAACAAAATGTCACCTGAATGGTAGATGCTTTAATTTTTTACATGAGCACATCCATTTGGCTTCTACTGAGGATTCAGTGCCAGTGAATTCATGCCCTGCTCCAAATTTGCACACGTGTGCATTTCATCTTAAAACAGAATCCCAGAGTCTGTACTTCATGACACTTCTCTCCTGGTAACTCATGACGTTGTGGTCAGGATAATAGGAGCCACCTACCTCAAGAGCCCACTCACCTCTGCAAGGTAGATGATCTGCAAAAATGGCCTCCCACAATTATACCCATGCCGCTCCTCCCACCAACAGGTGGAGCACATTTCCCCTTTTCTTGAAGCTGGGGTGACCTCATGACTCCTTTTGGCCATAAAATGCAGCCAAATTGATGTTGTGTGACTTCTGAATGAGGCCATCATGGCTCTTCCAGCTCCAGGCAAACCCCCGCCCCTGGTCCCCCCACCGCCAGCACCACGCGGAGCAGAGGTGAGCCATCCATGTGGAGTCCGGGCCAACTTGTGAGCAACTAGTGGTTATGATTATCTTAAGCCACAAAGTTGTGGGGTGGGTTGTTACATAGCCATAAATAACCAAAACCAACGAGGAAACTGAAGCACAAAGGGCCACCTTAGCTAGTCAAGTAGCAAAGCTTAGATTTGAACCCAGGCTACCCAACATCAGAAGCCACACCTTTAACCACTATTCTATGCTGACTGATGAGATATAAACAAAAGCAAAGCAGAATGAGGTGGCAGATCAAAGCCACAGTCTAAGAGGTACAAATAGAGTAAGGGAAAAAGGAAATAAAACCAAAAAACAGGCCAGGGATCTGAGGTAATGGAGTCAAGAAAAGTATAGAGGAAACAGCATGGTTTTCAACACATATTTTTGCCCTTTAACCCCTGCCTGAGGCAGGACACATTTACCTTGATCTTCATGCACATATTCTACCCCTTAGGAGTCCCACAGGAAAGGCAGCAGTTAGGAGCTTCAACTTTGAGTTAACTCTCAACCCCCTACCTTTGTGCTCTGGTCACATCACTTAACAGCTCTGAGCCCTAGTCTATCCATCTGTAAAATGAACACAACAATTTGGTCTAATTCATAATTTGTTGTAAAGATTAATTCAAACAATATACTCATAGTTAAATCTCAATAAATGACAGTTATTATTTTGATGGAAATCTACTCTAAAAAGTGCCCCAGAGATCTTCCTCCTCACATTTTTGGCCCTGTAGTTTTTGGTTTGGTTTGGTTTCAAATCTGCCACATTCTATCTCCAAGTCCATGTGTAATGTCAGCCACCAGATGTAGGACCGCCCAACACCGCTGTAGGCAAATCCCTCCTTATTCACACACTGCTAAACTGACATACCTGTTTGGCCTATAGGTTCGGGAAGCTCTATTTTTAGGCCCCAACTGATGGCCAAATCTGAAATCCCCCTCTGCAACCCAGGATCTCATTTTGCATCTCTTGTCATTTTACACAGTAAATAAATTATCACCTGATCAAGAGAAAAGCTCTTTCAAAAGCTCCTTCCTCTTTCTTTCTTCTCTTGTCATCAATCTCTGTGGGTAGTCAAGTCTTTTTTTTTCTTCTTTTTATGACATCTAGGCACTCTGCTCTCATGGCTTCTGATACAGTTTGCTCTCTCTCTGCTTATAATGCCCCGGTCCTCCCCCACTTTTCCCATTATCTCAAATTCCCCGACACTAGAGTGATACCGACAAGCCGACAACCCACTTGGCTGCCAGACCTCTTCCAAGCACTGATTAATTCGCCTGGTCCGAGAGCAACACGCCTTACCACCAGATGAAATTCCTTTCCCTCCCTTTTCATCTTCCAGGCAAGGTGCCTGCACCTTGGAGTGGTCGGGATGGATTGGTTTTTAGTTTAATGTATTCCAGCATGCATAAAGAAAGCATGAGGAGTCCAATTCCCTTGATGAATATACCGATCCACTCCCCAAGAGCCTTCATTTGTGCTCCTAATCACGCTCAGAAAGATTCGCCCACGATATGCGATGTTGGCTGCCACCGCGTTCCACCTGGGGCACTGTCCCCTCCCTGAGCTTCCTCAGACTCAACATGGACCTTCACCCTCTGGCTAGGGTGTCTTGGAAACCATCCCTCACCTTAAGGTCCACCATGGGTTTTGCATCTTTGTCTTCTTCTTGTGATACCGTAAGAAACTTGACTTTTAGAAGAAACACAGAACACACTCTTAGAAAACTTGGCCCAATCAAATGATAAGGCCTCAGATTTCCAGCAGGAAGCAACAATGCAAAGGCATAAAGCACCAGTGGCTTCTACCAAAAATACTGGTAGCACTTCCAGAGGGTTTCCATAGAGACAAAAAGGACATTTCACTTGTGAAAGGAAAGGGAAACGAAGTCCAATGACGTTTGCTCACTTTCTGAAAACTTGATAAACAACAGCTGAAAAGACAAATCCAAAGACTCCTCACAAACGTATTTTCCTTAAACAGATGAGAGAAATAGAGGCCCAGATAGAACTGACCCAACCCTGCCACCTATTAGAGAGTTAACAGGGAGATCTGATGAAAGGGTCAAAAAAAAAAAAAAAAATACAAAGATATTTTTGTTTCAAAGCCTTTTTTCCATATTTTCATTACAAAGTGTACAAAAATTACAGAGTAATTCTGGAGGAGTGGCTTTCTTTGTTCTCTGCTTATCAGATAAACAGATCAAAAACTGTGACTGTCTTTCTTTCTTTGGGATCTGATGTGTTGGAAATGGGAGGAGCAGTAAGGGAGAGCCAGGGAGAAACTAAGAATTGAGCGATGGAAAAGCCATAGCATCTGTCTAGTTCAAGACGACTGTATAACCAGCCACTTAATACTTGAGACACTCCCCTTGAGAGTATCCTCATGTCCACCTCATCTCTTTCTACTGGCCTCACCACGTAAAATTTCCCCTCCGTCACAGGTAACATTTTAATGCCTTGGGGACATTGCTTATATTTTTGGAATTCCCCACGTCCTCCATTCCGCCTACTTTCTCTACCACTCAAATCCTATTTGTCCTACGTAGCCAGTTCAAGTGCCTTCAGCAACTCCCTGAAGACTTCGGTCCATTCAGCTGCCATTTCTTCCTCCATCTTAGGAACCCCAGCCTCATCATCACAGCCATCACTCAATGAATGCTGGCTTCTGCTTTGCCCTTTGTGTTCTGTTATTCGGCAACCATATCATGCAGGGTATTTATGGTGTTAATTACTACCTATTTGTAGGTGGGGAGGTGGGTGTGAAGGATAACAAGAAATCAAACTTGTGCTCTTAATGAAATGTCTATTGGGATGTCGTCATCATCACCATCATAAATTATTTAACCGCTACTGTTACCCCACGGCTAATACATTTATTGCCCACTGAAATCCATGTGCTCGCCCACACTTCCCTGTCCTCTGGCTTTAGAGGAAGTGATGGGACTAGTTCTGACAAATGGGCTGTGAACAGAGGTGGCATGTGTCTGCTCCAACCTGAAGCATTTAAAAGCTGCGGAATGATGATCCCCTTTCCTCCAGCTCTTTCTCCTGTTCCTGGAAGCTGTGCGTTGAAGAGACAATGTCACAAGATTGAGGTCACCTAGATCACACCGAGCCAGTGAATGAACAGAAATAAACCTTTGTCAGATTGAGCACCTGAGTTTTGGGGGGATTTGTTGGTGCAGATGGCCCATCCAAACCAGTGCATTGCTTAAGAGGGAGATGCTCTTATCAACCCCATTTTTCAATGAGAATCTGATGTACAGAGAGTGAAGTCACTCGCACATGGTGGGAACAGAACCATAATCCCTCACTTCCGTGATCAGATCAAAATAAGAACATAATACCGAATAGGAACATTGTAAAGCTGACTACTGAGAGAAAACAACCATTTTTACTAATATGGAGACTAGATTTACTCTTAAGCAAAGTCTAAATGACAACCAAAAAACTCATGGTGGGATGGAAAATGGAATCTTTCATAGCTGGATACTTGGATTCATTGGGTTGCTCTTTCCCAATTTTTTCTTTAATTATTTAGCCATTTGCATGTATTTCATGCACATACTAAGTAAACTCTTTGTATTGTATTACCCTAGTAAAACTACTCATTTTTTTATCAGAGCATTTATTCATACATTAACTTGGTTCAACATATATTTATTAATTGTCCATTATATGCTGAGCATCCTGATGACCATGGTGGGTTTGGCAGTGAAAAACACAGGCATGATCTCTACCTTCAAGGAGCACTTAGAGTCTAAGTGAGAAGAGAGAAGGCATCAGATAAAGACATGAATGGGTGTATACTTGAAAACAGTGATCAATGCTCTAAAGGAACATGGTTTGATGGAACTATGTGACTACAGAAACTTACATGCATGGAACCAGCAAAGTGTTCCTGCGGATATGGAATCTGAGCTAAAGATCTAGATAAAAAGTCAGAATTTAATATGGAGGGTGTGAAAAGAGGAGAACATTCTAGACCAAAGAAACAGCACAGATGAAGGCTCAATGCTAAGAAAGAACAGTGGGATGAATTGAGAGACGGTCAATGTATAGGTGATTAGAATATTTATGAAAAGATGATTGAAAGATGAGAATCAAAAGGTAAGCAAAGACCAAGTACTGGAAGGAATTTTAGGCTGGGCTGGGTCATTCCTCCACTTAGCAAGTACCCTACTTGGCTTGGGGCATAGCGCTTGAGGAGAGGCCACTAACTGTTCTCTTAAAATCCTTTCTACCTTCTATCAATATAAGAACACTTGTTTTTTAGCTGTGCACAAAACAACCTGGAATAAAATCTACCATATCCTAGACCCGTTTATAACTAGTTATAACTGTGGCACTAACAGGCTTATGGGATATAGGCAAAAATGGTGTGCGTGCAACCTTTCGGAAGTTTCCTAAAGGGAAGGGGGAGAGCCATTTGTGACTCCTTTCTGTTTACAGTTGGTTAGAACGTTGATGCAATGGCTGGAAGTGAGCAGCCATCTTCAACCATGAGATGTACATGGCAAAAAAAGTACACACGACAGAAAAAAAGGATGGAAGAAATCTTGTTCTCTGATGCCATATACCATCATGCTGTCCCTGGGTGGACTACCTCTACTTTCTTAAGTATGAAAAAGAAATTCACTTCAACGTTTTTTAAGCCATGGCTATTTGGGGATTTTTTTCTGTTGTTCCCACTGAAATGTAATCCAGGGCTGAATAGTAAACACATACTTATTAAATTCCTTTAAAATGTTATTGCACAATTTACAAAATTGGCATAATCATAATTTGAAGATAAATGTTCCCTCAAGAAATCTAAGCAAGGAGCAAGGTAAATATACATTTGGAACAAAATCCTTGAAAGTAAAAACCATATTTTAAGAAGAAATGTTGCATGACAAGTTAAGAGACATCCATTTAAAAGAGAATCACGGGCTTCCCTGGTGGCAAAATGGTTGAGAGTCTGCCTGCCGATGCAGGGGACACAGGTTCGTGCCCCGGTCTGGGAAGATCCCATATGCCGCAGAGCAGATGGGCCCGTGAGCCATGGCCACTGGGCCTGCACGTCTGGAGCCCGTGCTCTGCAATGGGAGAGGCCACAACAGTGAGAGGCCCACATACCGCAAAAAAAAAAAAAAAAAAGAGAGAGAATCACTTTTAAAAAGATACTCTTCAGGTTTGTTTTTCTTCACTTTGAGGGAGCACACAGCCTGGAAGCTGCTGCTCAGAGACTTCTGCCTGGCTGGCACCTTCGTACCATTAGAGTCTAAAATACAAGTCTTTCCTGATCTCGCAATTTAAAATAACTTCCTTGGAAGACCTTCAATATGGCAGAGGAGTGAGACATGGAGATCACCTTCCTCCCCACAAATACATCAAAAATACAACTACAGGTGGAACAACTCTGACAGAACACCTACTGAACACTGGCAGAAGACCTCAGACCTCCCAAAAGGCAAGAAACTCCCCACGTACCTAGGTAGGGCAAAAGGAAAAAGAAAAAACAGAGACAAAAGGATAGGGACGGGACCTGCACCTCTGGGAGGGAGCTGTGAAGGAGGAAAAGTTTCCACACACTAGGAAGCCCCTTCACTGGTGGACACAGGGGTGGTAGGGGGGAAGCTTCGGAGCCACGGAGCAGAGCACAGGAACAGGGGTGAAGAGGGCAAAGTGGAGAGATTCACCCACAGAGGATCAGTGCTGACCAACACTCACCAGCCCGAGAGGCTTGTCTGCTCACCCGCCAGGGCAGGTGGGGGCTGGGAGATGAGGCTCGGGCTTCAGAGGTCAGATCCCAGGGAGAGGACTGGGGTTGGCTGCGAGAACACAGCCTGAAGGAGGCTAGTGCACCACAGATAGCTGGGAGGGAGTCTGGGAAAAGATCTGGACCTACCTAAGAGGCAAGAGACCATTGTTTCAAGGGTGTGGGAGGAGAGGGGATTCAGAGCACCACCTAAACGAGCTCCAGAGACGGGTGTGAGCCGCAGCTATCAGTGCAGACCCCAGAGACGGGCATGAGACGCTAAGGCTGCTGCTGCAGCCACCAGGAAGCCTGTGTGCGAGCACAGGTCACTATCCACACCCCCTTCCGGGAGCCCATGCAGCCCACCACTGCCAGGGTCCCATGATCCAGGGACAACTTCCCTGGGAGAACACACGGCGCACCTCAGGCTGGTGCAATGTCACGCCAGCCTCTGCCGCTGCAGGCTCGCCCCGCATTCCGTACCCCTCCCTCCCTCCAGCCTGAGTGAGCCAGAGTCCCCTAATGAGCTACTCCTTTAACCCCATCCTGTCTGGGCGGGAACAGACGTACTCAGGCGACCTACACGCAAAGGCAGGTCCAAATCCAAAGCTGAACCCCAGGAGCTCTGCGAACAAAGAAGAGAAGGGAAATCTCTCCCAGCAGCCTCAGGAGCAGCGGATTAAATCTCCACAATCAACTTGCTGTACCCTGCATCTCGTGAATACCTGAATAGACAACGAATCATCCCAAAATTGAGGCAGCAGATTTTAGGAGCAACTGTAGACTTGGGGTTTGCTTTCAGCATCTAATTTGTCTCTGGTTTTATGTTTATCTTAGTTTAGCATTTAGAGTTTATTATCATTGGTAGATTTATTTATTGATCTGGGTGCTCTCTTACTTTTTTTTTATATATAGATTTTTTTTTCCTTTTTTTCATTTTGTGAGTGTGTATGTGTATGCTTCTTTGTGTGATTTTCTCGGTACAGCTATGCTTTTACCATTTACCCTAGGGTTCTGTCTGTCTGTTTTCTTGTTGTTGTTGTACAGTTTTTAGCGCTATTATCATTGGTGGTTTTGTTTTTTGGTTTGACTGCTCTCTTCTTTCATTCTTTCTTTTTTCTTTTAGTACTTTTAAATTTTTCTTATTTTTAATGACTTTTTAAATTTTTTATTTTAATAACTTTATTTTATCTTATTTATTTTTCTTTCCTTCTTTCTATTTTTTCTCCCTTTTATTCTGAGCCACGTGGCTGACAGGGTCTTGGTGCTCCAGCCGGGTGCCAGGCCTGTGCCTCTGAGGTGGGAGAGCCAAGTTCAGCACATTGGTCCACCAGAGACCTCCCGGCTCCACATAATAGCAAATGGTGAAAGCTCTCCCAGAGATCTCCATCTCAACACTAAGACCCAGCTCCACTCAATGACGAGCAAGCTACAGTGCTGGACACCCTATGCCAAACAACTAGCAAGACAGGAACACAACCCCACCCATTAGCAGAGAGGCTGCATAAAATAATAATAAGGTCAAAGACACCCCAAAACACACCAGCGGACACAGTCCTGCCCACCAGAAAAACAAGCTCCACAACACAGGCACCAGTTCCCTCCACCAGGAAGCCTACACAACCCACTGAACCAACCTTAGCCACTGTGGGCAGACAACAAAAACAACGGAAACTACGAACCTGCAGCCTGCAAAAAGGAGACCCCAAACACAGTAAGTTAAGGAAAATGAGAAGACAGAGATACACACAACAGATGAAGGAGCAAGATAAAAACCCACCAGACCAAACAAATGCAGAGGAAAAGGGAGTCTACCTGAAAAAGACTTCAGAGTAATGATAGTAATGACCCAAAATTTTGGAAATAGAATGGAGAAAACACAAGAAACAATTAACAAGGACCTAGAAGAACTAAAGAGCAAACAAATAGTGATGAACAACACAATAAATGAAATTCAAAATTCTCTAGAAGGAATCAATAGCAGAACAACTGAGGTAGAAGAACGGATAAGTGACCTGGAAGATAAAATAGTGGAAATAACTACCGCAGAGCAGAATAAAGTAAAAGGAATGAAAAGATTGAGGACAGTCTCAGAGACCTCTGGGACAACATTAAACGGACCAACATTTGAATTACAGAGGTCCCAGAAGACGAAGAGAAAAAGAAAGGGACTGAGAAAATATTTGAAGAGATTATAGTTGAAAACTTCCCTAATATGGGAAAGGAAATAGTCAAGTCCAGGAAGCACAGAGAGTCCCATACAGGATAAATCCAAGGAGAAACACGCCAAGACACATATTAATCAAATTACCAAAAATTAAACACAAAGAAAAAATATTAAAGTCAGCAAGGGAAAAACAACAAATAACATACAAGGGAATCCCCATAAGGTTAACAGCTGGTGTTTCAGGAGAAACTCTGCAAGCCAGAAGGGAGTGGCAGGACATATTTAAAGTGATGAAAGGGAAGAACCTACAACCAAGAATACTCTACCCAGCAAGGATCTCATTCAGATTCAACAGAGAAATTAAAACCTTTACAGACAAGCAAAAGCTAAGAGAATTCAGCACCACCAAACCAGCTTTACAACAAATGCTAAAGGAGCTTCTCTAGGCAGGAAACACAAGAGAAGGTAATGACCTAGAAACAAACAATTAACAAACAATTATCAAAATGATAATATGAACACATATATCAATAACTACTGTAAATGTAAATGGATTAAATGCTCCAACCAAAAGACACAGACTGGCTGAATGGATACAAAAACAAGACCTGTATATATGCTGTCTACAAGAGACCCACTTCAGACCTAAGGACACACAGAGACAGAAATTGAGCGGATGGAAAAAGATATTCCATGCAAATGGAAATCAAAAGGAAGCTGGAGCAGCAATTCTCATATCAGACAAAAATAGACTTTAAAATAAAGACTATTACAATAGACAAAGAAAGACACTACATAATGATCAAGGGATCAATCCAAGAAGAAGATATAACAATTATAAATATCTATGCACCCAACATAGGAGCACCTCAATACATAAGGCAAATGCTAACAGCCATTAAAGGGGAAATTGACAGTATCACAATAATAGTAGGGGACTTCAACACCTCACCTTCACAAATGGACAGATCATCCAAAATGAAAATAAGGAAACACAAGCTTTAAATGACACGTTAAACAAGATGGACTTAATTGATATTTAAAGGACATACCACCCAAAAACAACAGAATGCACTTTCTTCTCAAGTGCTCATGAACATTCTCCAGGATAGTTCATATACTGGGTCACAAATCAAGCTTTGGTAAATTTAAGAAAATTGAAATCATATCAAGTATCTTTTCCGACCATGACGTTATGAGACTAGATATAAATTACAGGAAAAAACCTGTAAAAAATATAAACACATGGAGGCTACACAATACACTACTATATAATCAAGAGATCACTGAAGAAATCAAAGAGGAAATCATAAAACATCTAGAAACAAATGACAATGAAAACAAGACAACCGAAAGCCTATGGGATGCAGCAAAAGCAGTTCCAAGAGGGAAGTTTATAGCAATACAATCCTACCTTAGGAAACAAGAAACATCTGAAACAAACAACCTAAACTTACACTTAAAGCAATTAGACAAAGAACAAAAAAAACCCCAAAGTTAGCGGAAGGAAAAAAATCATAAAGATCAGATCAGAAATAAACAAATAAATGCTGGAGAGGGTGTGGAGAAAAGGGAACACTCTTGCACTGCTGGTGACAGTGTGAATTGGTTCAGCCACTATGGAGAACAGTATGGAGGTTCCTTAAAAAACTACAAATAGAACTACCATATGACCCAGCAATCCCACTACTGGGCATATACGCTGAGAAAACCAAAATTCAAAAAGAGTCATGTACCAAAATGTTCATTGCAGCTCTATTTACAATAGCCCGGAGATGGAAACAACCTAAGTGCCCATCATCGGATGAATGGATAAAGAAGATGTGGCACATATATACAATGGAATATTACTCAGCCATAAAAAGAAACGAAATTGAGCTATTTGTAATGAGGTGGATAGACCTAGAGTCTGTCATACAGAGTGAGTAACTCAGAAAGAAAAAGACAAATACCATATGCTAACACATATATATGGAATTTAAGAAAAAAAAATGTCATGAAGAACCTAGGAGTAAGACAGGAATAAAGATGCAGACCTACTGGAAAACGGACTTGAGGATATGGGGAGGGGGAAGGGTGAGCTGTGACAGGGCGAGAGAGAGTCATGGACATATATACACTAACAAACGTAAGGTAGATAGCTAGTGGGAAGCAGCCGCATGGCACAGGGATATTGGCTCAGTGCTTTGTGACAGCCTGGAGGGGTGGGATAGGGAGGGTGGGAGGGAGGGAGACACAAGAGGGAAGACATATGAGAACATATGTATATGTATAACTGATTCACTTTGTTATAAAGCAGAAACTAACACACCATTGTAAAGCAATTATACCCCAAAAAAGATGTTAAAAAAAAAAAAAAAAAAGAAATGAAGAAAACAATAGCAAAGATCAATAAAACTAAAAGCTGGTCCTTTGAGAAGATAAACAAAATGAATAAACCCTTAGACAGACTCATCAAGAAAAAAGGGAGAATACTCAAATTAATAGAATTTGAAATGAAAACAGAGAAGTAACAACTGACACTGCAGAAATACAAAGGATCATGAGAGATTACTATAAGCAACTATATGCCAATAAAATGGACAACCTGGAAGAAATGGACAAATTCTTAGAAAAGTACAAACTTCTGAGACTGAACCAGGAAATAGAAAATAGAAACAGACCAGTCACAAGCACTGAAATTGAAACTGTGATTAAAAATCTTCCAACAAACAAAAGCCCAGGAGCAGATGGCTTCACAGGCGAATTCTATCAAACATTCAGAGAAGAGCTAACACCTATCTTTCTCAAACTCTTCCAAAATATAGCAGAAGAAGGAACACTCCCAAACTCGTTCTACGAGGCCAGCATCACCTTGATACAAAACCAGACAAAGATGACACAAAGAAAGAAAACTACAGGCCAATATCACTGATGAACACAGATGCAAAAATCCTCAACAAAATATTAGCAAACATGGACTTCCCTGGTGGCACAGTGGTTGGGAGTCTGCCTGCTGATGTGGGGGACACGGGTTTGTGCCCTGGTCTGGGAGGATCCCACATGCCGCGGAGCAGCTGGGCCCGTGGAACATGGCCGCTGGGCCTGTGCGTCCGGAGCCTGTGCTCCGCAGCAGGAGAGGCCACAGCAGTGAGAGGCCCGTGTACCACAAAATATATATATATATATATATATTTTTATATATATATATATTTTAGCAAACAGAATCCAACAGCACATTAAAAGAATCATACACCATGATAAAGTGGGGTTTATTTATCCCATTAAGGCAAGGAGTCTTCAATATACGCAAATCAATCAATGTGATACACCATATTAACAAATTGAAGGAGAAAAATCATATGATCCTCTCAATAGATGCAGAGAAAGTTTTTGACAAAATTCAATACCCATTTATGGTAAAAAGCCTCCAGAAAGTAGGCATAGAGGGAAATTACCTCAACATCATAAAGGCCATATATGACAAACCCACAGCCAACATCATTCTCAATGGTGAAAAACTGAAACCATTTCCACAAAGATCAGGAACAAGACAAGGTTGCCCACTCTCACCACTATTATTCAACATAGTTTTCGAAGTTTTAGCCACAGAAATCAGAGAAAAAGAAATAAAAGGAATCCCAATCAGAAAAGAAGAAGTAAAGCCATCACTGTTTGCAGATGACATGATACTATACATAGGGAATTCTAAAGATGCTACCAGAAAACTACTTGAGCTAATCATTGAATTTGGTAAAGTAGCAGGATACAAAATTAATGCACAGAAATCTACTGCATTCCGATACACTAATGATGAAAAATCTGAAAGAGATATTAAGGAAACACTCTCATATACCATTGCAACAAGAAGAATAAAATACCTAGGAATAAACCTACCTAAGGAGACAAAAGACCTGTATGCAGAAAAGTACAAGACACTGATGAAAATTAAGGATGACACAGACACACGGAGAGATATACCATGTTCTTGGATTGGAAGAATCAACACTGTGAAAATGACTATACTACCCAAAGCAACCTACAGATTCTATGCAATCCCTATCAAACTACCAATGGCACTTTTCGCAGAACTAGAAGAAAAAATTTCACACTTTGTATGGAAACACAAAAGACCTCGAATAGCCAAAGAAATCTTGAGAAAGAAAAACGGAGCTGGAGGAATCAGGCTCCTGGACTTCAGACTATACTACAAAGCTACAGTCATCAAGACAGTATGGTACTGGCACAAAAAGAGAAATATATGTCAGTGGAATGGGATAGAAAGCCCAGAGCTAAACCCACGCACCTATGGTTACCTTATTTTTGATAAAGGAGGCAAAAATATACAATGGAGAAAAGACAGCCTCTTCAATAAGTGGTGCTGGGAAACCTGGACAGCTACATGTAAAAGTATGAAATTAGAACACTCCCTAACACCATACACAAAAATAAACTCAAAATGGATTGAAGACCTAAATGTAAGGCCAGACATTATAAAACTCTTAGAGGAAAACATAGGCAGAACACTTCATGACATAAATCACAGCAAGATCCTTTTTGACCCACCTCCTAGAGAAATGGAAATAAAAACAAAAATAAACAAATGGGACCTAATGAAACTTAAAAGCTTTTGCACAGCAAAGAAACCTTAAACAAGAAGAAAAGACAACCCTCAGAATGGGAGAAAATATTTGCAAATGAAGCAACTGACAAAGGATTAATCTCCAAAATTTATAAGCAGCTCATGCAGCTCAATAACAAAAAAACAAACAACCCAATCCAAAAATGGGCAGAAGACCTAAACAGACATTTCTCCAAAGGTATACAGATAGCCAACAAACACATGAAAGAATGCTCAACATCATTAATCATTAGAGAAATGCAAATCAAAAGTACAATGAGTTATCACCTCACATCTGTCAGAATGGCCATCGTCAAAAAATCTACAAACAGTAAATGCTGGAGAGGGTGTGGAGAAAAGGGAACCCTCTTGCACTGTTGGTGGGAATGTAAATTGATACAGCCACTATGGAGAACAGTATGGAGGTTCCTTAAAAAACTAAAAATAGAACTGCCATACGACCCAGCAATCCCAGTACTGGGCATATACCCTGAGAAAACCATAATTCAAAAAGAGTCATGTACCACAATGTTCACTGCAGCTCTATTTACAATAGCCAGGACATGGAATCAACCTAAGCATCCACTAACAGATGAATGGATAAAGAAGATGTGGCACATATATACAATGGAATATTACTCAGCCATAAAAGGAAATGAAATTGAGTTATTTGTAGTGAGGTGGATGGACTTAGAGTCTCTCAAAGAGAGTGAAGTAAGTCAGAAAGAGAAAAACAAATACCGTATGCTAACACATATATATGGAATCTAAAACAATAAAAAAATTGGTTCTGAAGAACCTAGGGAAAGGAAAGGAATAAAGACACAGACATAGAGAATAGACTTGAGGACACGGGGAGGGGGAAAGGTAAGCTGGGACGAAGTGAGAGTGGCATGGACTTATATACACTACCAAATGTAAAACAGATAGCTAGTGGGAAGCAGCCACATAGAACAGGGAGATCAGCTCGGTGCTTTGTGACCACCTAGAAGGGTGGGATAGGGAGGGAGGGCGGAGGCTCAAGTGGGAGGGGATATGGAGATATATGTATACATATAGCTGATTCACTTTTTTATACAGCAGCAACTAACACACCATTGTAAAGCAATTATACTCCAATAAAGATGTTAAAAAAAAATTACCACTAGATTTTTCAGGCATGAACAACACAGAGAATTTAAGGATTCAGCCTCTATGCAGAGGGTGAGCAGCACGCACACTACACACTTTCCTTACCTTCAGAGGAGGTACCCATGTTAAGCTGCTGAATGCAGCATGAGCAAAGGTCAAACTTTTCTTCCATGCTTCCAAAGAAATATCCAAGGCTGTGAAAGTCGGAAATGACTGCGGGCTAAACAAACAACCTTTATTTAAAGACCTCACTGGTCTTTGGCTTAACACTGCATCTATCAGTAAACCTAGGAGAAGAGGGAGGCTCAGTGAACATGGAATGGAACTCTGCAATCACAGAGGGGAATCAATTGGGATACAGAGAAGAAGCCTGTCCCCAGTGGTCACACAGCTGGAGACCACAGAGCTAGATCCCGAGCAGGCATCCTGCTGCTCAGCCTTCTCTCCACAGCATCATGGCACATGGGGGTGCCCCTACCCCCACTGCTTCCTTCTCTTCCACCGGGACCACCAGAACCACCCACTGTACAATACCAAGTTGTCCTCAGGAGTCCTGAAAACCAATGTGAGTGCAAAGTCACACCATCTTCTGCCACCACTCTCCCCTGCCTTCATCTGAACCTGTGAGAAAGGCTCTATCCTGACATCTGTCTGCATGGGGATGAGAGGCATGGGACCAAGGGCCATCACCATTAACTGGCAGGCTCTGTCGGGGAACGGAATGGCTTTGAGCTTTCCATGGCCTCCACGCTTCCTTCGCTTAGCAAGCTCTGCCAGAGTAAGAGCAGAGAAATGGAACGCCAGACCACTGTTCGTGCTATGCCCATTTTACAGATCGAAAGCCAAGGAACCGAGGGACTGAAGCATTCCCAGGATTCAAACCCAGCTCTCCTGATTCCCAGGGTAGTGCTCTTCCCATTATGATACTCTGCTTCCAGAAAAATCTCAGTCTAAAATTATCTAGGAATACAGAAAAGTCCCCATGCTAACAGAATAAAACAGCTTCTTGTTATGGGTTGAATTGTGTCCACCCAAAAAAGATATGTTGAGGTCCTAACCCCTAGGACCCCAGAAAGTGATCTTCTTTGGAAATAGTGTCATTGCAGACATAATTAGTTAAGGTGAGGTCGCACTGGGGTAGGGTGGGCCCCTAATCCAGTATGACTGTTGTCCTCATAAGAAGGAAGCCGTGTGAATGGAGACACAAAGGGAGCCCGCCACGTGATGAGGAGGGTTACAGTCACTTATTTACAAGACAAGGATGCCAAAGATCGCAAGCAAACCACTAGATGCCAGGAAGAGACAGGGAGGGATTCTCCCCTGCAGGTTTCCGAAGGAGCATGGCACTGTGGGCAATGGCCTCTAGAACTGTGAGAAAATAAATATCTGTCATTCTAAACCACCCAGTTTGTGGTGTGTTTTTATGACAGCCCTAGGAAATTAATACCACGCTCATTTAGACAATCCATAAACAAGGGAAAAAAGCATAAACAGTTTAGTGTCTGGAAGAAAGAGAGAAAAGCACCCTCCTGGGATCACGTGACCTCAGGCTACAACCCCAGTTTCCTGTGTGACCGTGGGCAAGTTACTTCTCTTCTCTTGTTCTCTCTTTAAGCAACAATAGAGATAATAGTAAGAGCACCTTTGCAGTTTGAGGTAAAGGTTAAATGAGGAAATGCATATGAAAACACAAAGTACAGACAACACACAGCACAGAATAAGAACTCAAAAATATTATCACCACCAATATTATTAATTTTTCAAGGCAGATTTAAACACAAGGAAAGAAAAAGCAGGAGAATACTTCACAAATTTAGAAGTCTCAGTGATCAACCTTCAGTTCACATATGTTACCACTTGCCCAATAAGGAAGCTATTAGACACAAGTGACTATTCAAATTTAAATTGATAAAATGAAAAGAAAACTTTATTTTCTCAGGCACGCTAGCCACATTTCCAATGCTCAATGGCCACATGTGGTTTGTGGCTACCATACTGGATAGTAAAGAGTAGAACATTTCTATTATTGCAGAAACACCTGTTGGATATTCCCTCTTTTTTATTTTTTCCCTTTTGGCTGCACCGCACGGCATGCAGGATCTTAGTTCCCCGACCAGGGATCGAACCCGCACCCCCTGCAGTGGAAGCACGGAGTCTTAACCACTGGACCGCCAGGGAAGTCCTTATCTGTTGGACATCGAAGTCACCACCCTCTAAGGCATAAGGTACAGACTTTGCAGAGACAGAGGCCAGTATGTCAAGGGTGTGATATTTTCCTTTCAACTTATACAGGATTTCCAATGCTGCATCAGTAAATGGATGTTTAAAAAAATCCTTTTATCATCAGTAAACATGAAAGTCAGTTCTTATCACAACTTGAAATAGAATGCACTGCTACCGAGGATTTTTCATCTACAGTTGGAGATGCTAGAAGTCATGAAATGGGGTGTGTATTAATCACATAAATACCAGGATATGAATAGCTTCCTCAGCAGTAACCATAGAAATGAAAAGGGCTTTGAATTTTAGAAACAAGAATTGGTACAAACACGTGTAAACCGAACCCCAAACTCACTCCAGATTAAGAGAGGCTATTCTGGTGTAACATGCTGACCACACAAATACATTTTTAAAGTTCAGCACCTGGGATGGATTAAAAGCCACATGGGGGATTGTAGCCAAAGCAAAGAAAACACAATACTAACTGATAGAACAGAAATCAGAGTGACAATATAGTTTACAAGCCTCCGGGACGTCACCTAAAATGCTTTGTTCGCTGTAATTGGCCTATCAAGAAGACATTATGCAACGAACAGTTCAAAAGACAGCCCATGACGTCTCCAATCCTGATAGAATTTCTAGACAGAGCAAGAGTATAATAAGCAAATCATTCCTGTTTCAATCAAGATGGAGAAATCACAGTTCAACAAAAAGCAAATCAAAATAGAGAAATAAAGTTCAGTTTCCTACTCATCAGAGATGACACTGAAAAGGACAATTGAACTCTTGGATGAAAGCCTAAAACTCTAAAGAAATCACTTAATTCCAAGCGTAAATGGGCAATAGGGTCTTGGTGCTGTTGAGAAGAGGTGTGGATAAAACAGAGACTAGGTCCCTCTGAGTCCTTTTCATCCAGGGAAAGGCCTGACCAAGAGGTGTAAGAAGGTATAGACATTCACTGGAAGTAACCCCAGTGGGGTATTCAGGCAAGCCTAGTGGCCTCTTATTGTCTGGCCATGCCTCATCCCACCACCATCCAATGAGTTCCTAGGACAGACAGAGGGGACCAGCCACGGGTTACCCGCCACAGTCACCCTGTCGAGACTTGCCTTGACTCAGGAAATGATCACATCCCTTCAGGCATCCCATCAACTTTTGTGGACCCTGGGTTATCTTCATTCTATCTCATAAATGTCAGTGTGCGAGGTGGGAGGGTGTGCAGAGCAGGCCCATGAAATATCTTCCTGACACCACTGTCCTATAGTCCTCTCCCTGAAAAGGAAAAAAAAGATTAATGAAAGACATGATGATCCACACAAACGAAGACGTCAGAGAAAGAACACCTAAAGAAAGAGCCTTTCTTAAGGAGGAAGAGTCCTCTCCATACGGATTCACCATGGCCCCTCTGACAGCTCGAAGAGAAACTGCAGTGATCTCCACCTCATGGCAACAACCCACTGGAGTCTCCACATTCCTTTCCTATGACACCTGTCTGCCACCTGGAGAGATGCGCTCATCTCCTTTCCTGGGAGGGTTTCTGCACATGGCAAGGTGGCCTCAAGTGAAAGGCAGGCTATTGGTCGAGAGCAGCTCTAGGATGTTTATGAGGTCAGATTGTAAACTGGTCCTATCCCACTCCTGCTGTTTGCACTGTTAAGAAACACAAGCAATCTGTCACATGATTTCTTTCTGGACAACCCCTCCCTACATAAAATGAGCTTATTCCTCTACCTGAGCAAGAGATTCTAGCTTGTTCAACCAGTTAGAAAACATATGCTTTAAGGTGGTCAAAAAGTACAGTCTTCAAGTTATAAGATAAATACATACCAGGGATGCCAAGTACAACGTGATAACTACAGCTAACACTGCTGTATGGTATATACGAACGTTAAGAGAGTAGATCCTAAGAAATCTCATCACAAAGAGAGATTTTTCTTTCCTATTTTTCTTCTCCTTTTTTTTTTTTTTTTAAACTATATCTCTATGAGAAGATGGATGTTAGCTAACCGTCCATCCATCCATGTTGTGGTCATCATTTCAAAATATATGTAAAATCAAACCATCACACTATACGCCTTAAACTTATACAAGTGAGGTACATCGATTATTTCTCAATAAAAGTAGAAAAATAATAATAAATATTTGAGGGCTTCCCTGGTGGCGCAGTGGTTAGGAGTCCACCTGCCGATGCAGGGGACACGGGTTCGTGCCCCGGTCTGGGAGGATCCCACATGCCGCGGAGCGGCTGGGCCCGTGAGCCATGGCCGCTGAGCCTGCGCGTCCGGAGCCTGTGCTCCGCAACGGGAGAGGCCACAACAGTGAGAGGCCCGCGTACCACAAAAAATAAATAAATAAATATTTGATTATTTTTTTTTCTTTTTTTAAATTTTTGAGTATAGTTGCTTTACAATGTTGCGTTAGTTTCTGCTGTACAGCAAAGTGAATCATTTATACGTATACATATATCCCTTCTTGTTTAGATTTCCTGATTAATTTTTTAAAAGGTGGCGCATGCACATTGCAAGATAATAACCAAGAGAATAAATAAATTCTACTATGAAGGTTAAGGTTAATAAAAGACAATGGTATCAGAAAATGAATGCAAATTTATTAAAACGCCTTAGCAGAAATTCTGAGAACACGAAGTAGCCCGATAACCCATCAGAGCAACAGAGGCTGCTATTTTTAATGATGCACTGGTGATAACATAAACAATAGGTAACAGACTAGCTTAAATCCATTTTAAATCAGCCTGGGCCCCTTTCTCAGAACCTCAGAAGCCACTTCTGGAGGGTCTTGAACCCCAGGTGTATTCCTTCTCTTTTGCCAATGTCTACACAGCCCAATGACTTCCTGATCCCCCTGAAAGGATAGCCAAATGAGAACACCTGGAGATTATGTTTTGCTACTCTTAACCCTAATCTGCCTACATGTTGTAAAGGACAGTGCATACACCCACCCTTTGTTCAGCTGTGATGCACGTGAAGGACAAAATTAGTGGGTAGTAAATCCAAGGATAAGCACAACTCACCAGCAATACTAACAAGATAATCCTAAAAATAGCTAAAATGACTGTGCTTACTAGGTGCCCTGGCACTGTTCTAAGCGATTTACATATAACTCAGTTAATACTTGCAACAACCCTACGAAGTAGGTACTATTTTCATCTCCATTTGACACATAAAGAAGCCAAGGCATGGGAAGATTAAGTAACTTGCCCACGGTCACATATCCAAGCAGAAAGCTTCGAGAGACTCTGCTCTTGGCTACTAACTCTACTACTTCTTGAGAGACAGAAATGTAACTGCATCCTTTTATCTCCCTCTTCATAAAACACAACCAAAGGCAAAGAAAGTGAGAGTTAGCATTAGAGAACTTTAAATTCACACGAAAATACTTTTAAACAGGAAGCTGTCTTCAGATATTGGTACAGAGAAGCATAGATCAGTATCAAATGACCTGAGACAACACTATAACTCTCTATCCTAGCTCTGTGGTCAAGTTCACTGGAAGGTACAGAGCAGAAGTCACCAGTGAGAACTTGTGGGCAAGTCTTGAATACATGTTCTGCTCAGCCCATATATTTTTAAGTTTTTAAAAAATGTTCTGTCAAAATGTAAAGGTTGAAAATTTTTACATAAACATTCAGGTTTTAGATTTTTCTATGAGAAGCAGGTTTCTCAATGCTCCCTCATGCAATACTGGCAAGAGTTAAAATGTAGGCTTGTCCTTTAAATGAAGCATATGACCTAGGTTGCCATACTCCTCACCATTCCCTATTGTCTTATACATCACAACTTCTCTCCTTTACATTTCCTATTAGGACCTCATAAAGCATTTGAGCATGTGGGCCCTGAATTAGAGGAAAGAAGTCATACAGGAAAGAATTCTGAACCAAGAGGTGAAATTAAAGGATGTGAGTTCTAACTGTGGAACTAGTAATTATTACCCATATACTCATTTTTAAAATGTGAGGCCAGGCTAGATACTAAGATTGCATAGGTTTTAGACAGAAGAGTGAAGGAGTTTTTTTTGCTTTGTTTTGTTTTGTTTTATCACGGTAGTGAGAAATGAGCTTGTCACTGTTTCAAAGGCTGCCTAGGAAAGCTCCTTCTGTACATGGCATAGCAAAGAAAAGAACTGGCCCGGGCCAGTTAGATGAGATATTTGCCACCTTCAGGGCATAAGAGGCAGTTCCTAACATTACTTCTCACTGGTGTATTTAGTGTACTCTTCAGATAAGAGACAATAACTCACATTTTATAATGTTGTAAGCGTCTCAATTTCACTTTGGCATTCATAGGAGAATGGCTTTTTAATGCTTATTTACTCATGCATATATGTACAAATTCATTAATTCATTCAATAAATGTGGATGAAGCTCTGGGCACTGTTCCAGACACTATGATATAAAACTCCAAGGTAAAATAGTGGGTAAATGGGGAACTAAAGCTTAATTTCCCAGATGGCTGCCATTGTGGGGAGGGTCATGTGTAGTACCTGAAGGTAACAGGTAGTCAGCCTTGGATGACTGGTGTAACCATGCCCTGGGCTACAACCCAACTTCTCAGGGAAATTACCAATGCTTCACAAAATACTGGGAGTGACCAACTTTTTATGGAAAAGAAGAGTCAGAACTTCCTGTTAAGATCAAACATAAGGCAAAATCTGGAAGGTGGAGTGAATTCAGGAAGCAGACAGAGAAAAGCAGAAGCACTAACACTACAAAATCATGGGGAAGCCTTAGAGCTTCCTTAAGTTGTAGAAGATTCAGCTTAAACATGATCTCATCAGAACACACAGCAGGAGCTCTAATGGTTTAATGATGATGCCATTTGCTGCACAGGATGAAAGGATGTCTGGAGTGTGCAGCTTATATTCTGACTCCAATCTCACAATCCCAAACTGCCCAGGGCAAGGTCTTTCATCCAACTGGGCATAAGAGAGACATCTGCTTCATGCTCAGTCTCATTCCACACCCAGGAGGGCGTTTGCTTCCATCCCACTTCAAGGGTCCCTTTGAATCTACAGTAGCTCTGGGAGAACTGTGAGAAGGTATGCACATGGGACCCGAGATGGAAGCCTTGTCACTTGGCCAAGTGTTGCTCCTGCTGGGTAGTCACTACTAAGAGTACCTTTGTGTCAAGACTGGCCTGTTAATCAGCCAGAGCTCTTGCCAGAGGCCATGTGAAGTTACTGATTTTGTGGGAGTGAGCAGTGTGTTAATATACATTGTTACCCACTGCTTTTTCTCCAGGGCCCTTTCACCAAGCACTTCCTTAACAGATCCGAGATGCCACCAAATCCCTTCCTCCCAGAGTCACGGGCTTTAGGCTCCTTTCTCTGTGCTTTTCTTCCCATAGATTAACACTTAACGTCACACCACCCCCCAAATCCTATTTTCTTTGTTTGGCCCACCTGGAAACCTTCACTGCCCCATTTAAAGCAAAATCTAAATTCAGCAAGGAAAAATTTGGTTGCCATTCCCTTGAGGACAAGAAGGGTTTGGTCTTTAAAATAGAATTCTTTAATTTCAGTTCATAGAAGTGAGAAGAAATACTTACTTGCCATCCTTCAGGAAGACACCTCATTCTCAGATGGGCTAACTCACCTCTTCCAACGTAGCACCACCAACAATAGATTTTCCATATTAAGACAGGTTGGACTTTTTACCTATGATTACATTTGTACTGTGTATGTAACCTCACCCTCTAGATAAGCTAATTGATAGAAAATTTTTACCTTTTTCCAAATCCTTTATTTTGTTAGAGCCAACAAAAACTTTTTTTATAGACTAACCTGAGTTCACAGGCCAGGGAGCAATCACAGGAGTAAAGCAATACCTTGAATTCAGATACACCTGAATCCCAGTTCAGACCTCACCTTAGACACTTAAGATTATGGTGTCCTTGGGCAAGTTACTCAACTTCTATAAGCCTCCAATTTCTAATCCAGAGAATGAGAGTACTAAAGCCTCCCTACTCTGCATGGCTCTAGAATACTTCAGAGCTAATATATGGACAAGCACTGAGCACAGTACCTGGCACAGAGCAGAGGCAGGGCACATAAATAAAAGTGACGTCTCAGCACAGAAGAGACAGCAATTAAAACAAGGAAAGATGGCTCTCACTTAGTGTATCAATGTTTAACAGAACACCCAGAGAAAGACGGACGCTTCAACTGTTGGCATAAATTATATTTAAAAGATAATTTTGAGGTGGAGGGGTTAAGACCAAAGAAATATATCAAAAAATTCACAAAGAACTACATAAACAAAGAGATATTCCATGTTCGTGGATAGGAAGACTCAGTACTGTCAAGATGTCAGTTCTTCCCATTGATCTGCAGATTCAATGCAACCCCTGTTAAAATCCCAGCAAGTTATTTTATGGATATCAACAGATGAATTCTAAAGTTTATACGGAGAGGCAAAAGACACAGACTAGCTAACGCCATATTGAAGGAGAAGAACAAAGTTGGAGAACTAACACCACCTGATTTCAAGGCTTACTATAAAACTACTGTAATCAAAAACAGTTTGGTACTGTCAAAGAAGAAATAAACAGATCAATGGAACAGAATAGAGAGCCCAGAAATAGACTTCCTTAAATATAGTCAAGTGATTTCTGACAAAGGAGAACAGAAAATACAATGGGGCAAAGACAGTCTTTTCAACAAATGGTGCTGGAACAACTGGACAGCCACATGCAAAGCAATAGATCTAGACACTGATCTTATACCCTTTACAAATATTATGTCACAATAGGTCACAAACCTAAATGTAAAATGCAAAACTATAAAACTCCTTGAAGACAACATAAAGGAAAATGCAGATGACCTTGGGTAAGGTGATGAACTTAGATATGACTTCTTAGATACACCATCAATGGCATAATGCATAAAAGAAATACTTGATAAGCTGGACTTCACAAAAATTAAAAACTATTGCTCTGCAAAAGACAATGGCAAGAGAATAAGAAAACAAGCCACAGAAAGGGAGAAAATATTTCTAAGACACATTTTATAAAGTAGTACTACCCAAAATATACAAAGAACTCCAAAAACTCAACAACAGGAAAACAACCCAATTAAAAAATGGCCGAAGACCCTATTAAACACCTCACCAAAGAAGATATGGAGATGGCAAGATGGCAAATGAGCATATGAAAGGATGCTCCACATCGTACGTCATCAGGGGAATGCAAATTAAAACAACAACTACACATTGATTAAAATGGTCAAAATCCAAAACACCAATATCACTAAGTGCTGGTGAGGATGTGAAGCAACAAGAACTCTCAGTTGTTGCTGATGAAAAAGAAAAATACTACAGCCACTTTGGAAGACACTGTGGTGGTTTCTTACAAAACTAAACACACCCTTAGCATACAATCTATCAATTGTGCTCCTTGGTATTTATTCAAAGGAGTTGAAAACTTACGTTCTCATGAAAACCTGCACACAATATTCAATTTGTTCATAAATGTCAGAAGTTGGAAGCAACCAATGTGGCCTTTGATACCTAACAGGATAAAGTGTGACATATCCAGACAATACGATATCATTCAGTGCTATAAAGAAATGAGCTATGAAGAGACATGGAGAAGCCTTAAAAAGCGTAGTACTAACAGAAAGACTACAATCTGGAAAGCTATGTCGTGTGTGATTCTAACTGTATCACATTCTGGAAAAGGCAAAACTATGGGGACAGAAAAAAGATGAGTGGTTGTTGGGACGTGTAGGGCTGGGGGATGAAGAGACAGAGCACAGAAGTTTCTAGGGCAGTGAAAATTCTCTCCGTGACACCACAATGATGGCTCCATGCCATTATACATTTCCCCAACACCAAAAGTCAACTGTAAAGTAAACCATGGGCTTGGGTGATTACAGTGTGTCAGCGGAGGCCCATCAGCTGCGACAAATATACGCTCTGGTGGGGATGTTGGTTAATAGGGGAGGCAAAGCCTGTGGCTAAGTGTGTAAACTGGCTATCTCTGTACCTTCCTCTCAATTTGACTGTGAAACTAAGCTATTTGAAAAGAACTGTCTTAATAAAAATTCAGTTACTGAATAGCATTGATTCATTCTGCCAAGCTATACTGAGTCACAACTTTCAGACGAGGGCTAAGCACGGCGGGGGGTGGGGGAGGTATGTCTAATGGTGAAAAAAGATTTAATTAGTGTCTGTTGTCACGGAGCAACCAGGAGATAAACAAGTGACAGTATTACTTATTTATTTATTTATTTTTTGCGGTACGCGGGCCTCTCACTGCTGTGGCTTCTCCCGTTGCGGAGCACAGGCTCCGGACACGCAGGCTCAGTGGCCATGGCTCACGGGCCCAGCCGCTCCACGGCACGTGGGATCTTCCCGGACCGGGGCACGAACCCGTGTCCCCTGCATCAGCAGGTGGACTCTCAACCACTGCGCCACCAGGGAAGCCCTACAAGTGACAGTATTAACTTGTGGCTGTGCTCAGGAAAGTAGAGGATGTTCCAGAAGTGTATGCCTAGCAAAGCCCCCTTGGGGGAAAGCAGCTTTCCCAAGGATAAGGCCATCTCAGCGGGGATCCACAATGCAAGGAGAAGCCAGCAGGTGAAGAAGGTGGGTAACAGCAGGTACAAATATTTGGAGGTGAAAGCAAATGAGCCCTTTCAAAGGACAGAAGGAAGTTGGGAAAGTCATACAATGCTAGGAGCCACCAGGTGTAGTGGGGGACTCAGCTCAGTCTAGGCCTGGGTGACACAGTAGGGAAGGGGGCGGTCTTGGAAGAGGGGATTTGATCCCAACTACACTGGAAAGCTGTCAGGGAGACTTTCAGACCCAAAAGACCTTCTCTTTGGGTAGTGGGACTATGGAAGATATTTTCCCCCTGAACTTTTAGATTTTTAAAAATCTCTAAAATGAGCAAGTACTAGTTATGCAATTTTAACAAGAGTTTTTAAACAACTCATTTTAAAAAGAAACAAATACACTAAACCCTTCATCAAAGAGCCCTTTTTGGAGAGGAGGTCAGTGATCTATACATTGTTAACATCACCAAGAAAGCAAACTCACAAATTAGAAGCAGGAAAGAGGTAAACACAGTATCTCTGGCTCAGCGCATCAGTCAAGAGATAGCGCTCAGATAGAGGCAGACCAGGCTCTAGGCCCTTCAGCGTGAAGTCCTCAGAGATTACTATCTTGAAGATGTCAGAGAAACAAGCTGGAAGGAAACTTAGAGACACGCTAAGTGGTTTTCAAACATTTTTAAGAAAAAGCCTTTTTATTTTTTCGTCTTCAAATGAAATTTTCAACATAAAATAAGTAAAAGATTACTTGCAGGTTGAACAGGATGGGAAATGTGGTAAGGAAACCCAAACCATGATGGCTTGATCTCCTTTATTTCCTAAGTTTAGTTCTTCCCCCAGGGGCTCCACAGAACAGTTTGAAATTTACTGACCTAGGGCTTCCCTGGTGGCGCAGTGGTTGAGAGGCCGCCTGCCGATGCAGGGGACACGGGTTCGTGCCCTGGTCCGGGAAGATCCCACATGCCGTGGAGCGGCTGGGCCCATGAGCCATGGCCGCTGAGCCTGAGTGTTCGGAGCCTGTGCTCCGCAACGGGAGAGGCCACAGCAGTGAGAGGCCTGCGTACCGCAAAAAAAAAAAAAAAAAAAAAAAAAAAAATTTACTGACCTAGGTTTACTATGGAAGAAACTGCAGTCCACAGAGGGGAAGTCAAAGCTTTTAGCACAGGAAAGTAGTGATACAAGGTTATGGGTTAGTGCAGAGCAGGGGCAAGAACCCAGGCTCATGTTCTGCATTCACTCTGGCTTTCTTCACCCCAAAAATGGATTTAAAAACTAATTGCCAGAAATTACGGTGTTCATATGGAAGAAGAGGAGTGCAGCCAGAGCAGAGCCTCTCCTTATGACCTCCCCGCCGCCGCCTCACCTCCCAGGACCCCATCCAGTCTGCAGAAGTCCCACTGCACCCTGCAAAGGAGCTCCCGGGGAGTGCTATTAGTTTGCATTCCAACTCGTAGAAAAACAACAACAACAAAAGGGCATCTTACTGGCTCACTTAAAAGGGAAGGCTAAGGTCAGCTGTTCCTGGCATGGCTGGATCTCAAAAGGATGCTTTCTCACCATCTCCTGGCTCAGCTTACCTCTGAATTGCTTCTTATTGAAGGCAGATTCTCTTCACCAACATGGCCACAGACAACTCTGAGTTTAAATTTCTTGACATCTTAGACCCTGAAGACAAGGGCAACTCTTGCACTACAGTTCCAGCAAAAGTCTTCAGAAAGGCTTTGATCTGCCTGAACCAATCACTGCGATCCGGGCAAGTGTGATCTTTTGATTGGTCCAGACTGAGTCTTGAGCCATTAAAGTAGAATCATCCCCATCTGGGGGTTAGTGGGCGGGGGAAGACTGGGAATTTGAGATCAGTGGTTCCTCAATGGAAACTTGGCCTGCCGTTCTCTAGAAAAGGGGCAGGAGTGCTTGGCCAACAAATCAAGACATAACCTTGACACTGCATGTCTATACCAGGTCACTTCTTATTTTTCATTTTTCTAATAGCTTTATTAGGAAAAAAAGCATTAAAATCCAGCTTAATGAAGAGAAGACTAGGAAGGCAGCAGGCAGCCCACTCTCATCTCTCGCTTCCTCTGGCCTCTTGGGAGTCCACCAGAAAATGCTTCCATCTTCAAGACTGGGGTGATTAACCTATACCAGGTCATTTCTGACTTGCTGAAAGTGGGACTATTTATGTGAAAGGGCACCTCAGAGACATACTTGATGCTACTTCTCTATTCACTCATGTAAACAGTCAAACACTGTTTACAATCCTAACTGAATCAGGCCTCTACTAGAACTGAAGTGAAATCAGCTGAATTAAAAGATTTCTACATTTTACTTGCAGTCAGAAGGGTCCCAAACTACTTCTGAAAATGCAAACCCTGAGCCTAATACTGGCATTTATTCCTTGTCTCTACTACAGGTACCTATAGAAAAAAGAGAGTATCTGAATGCAGATTTATTATATTCACCTTTAGGATAAATAAAAGCATTTAAAAGTTCTAAACATATGAACTTCTTAGCACAAAATTTAAAGGATTTTTACAAAGACCACAGTGGAAAAAGTTGAGTGTGTGTATATATAATTGTAATAGAATTAATGTATATAGAGTATATAATATATATTGTATACATAATTAGAATTAATGGTTAATTTTTTAAAGGAATATTATCTTTTCAGAGCACAGAAAAATACTTAGCATCTGCCTTTGCCTTCCCTCGACTACAGGCATTGAGAATAAGGCCAAATGCATATTTCAGAGCTTAGACATTTCAGCTTTTCTACTCCTTGGGTTTCCAAAATAGCTCTCAAATTTCTTCAAAGGTTTATTCACAAAACACAGCTAAAATGTAATGAGAAAAGGCTGAAAGAAAAGCTCTAACCCAGAGACATCAGGTGGTTTTTGAGAAGCACTTGAATGACAAAGCTGAAATCAACATCTGTTAGCACCTTTCATCAAGCCCCCTGGAAAATGCATTGAATACATTTAACTCTTGGCATCCAACAAGGGATTCTCCAGGTCCAGCAAGTATTAGAGGCTCTAAACAAAGCCATGGAGTGGCTCTGATGGGACAAAAGCGAAACAAAATGAGCCAAAATGAAACACGTCTCTTCTCTTTGCTTGTCCTGCCCTGAAGGGAAAGACGACGAAATGCACATGGGCTAAATCTCCGCACAAGTGAACCATGGGTAAGAGCCTCAGGTCAATCCAGGACAGGAGAATGACATCTGTTAGTGTTTGGGGATGGTAACATTCCCCAGGGACCTTTAGAAACAATGCCAGCTTTGAAAGAGTGCTGGTCACTTTCCCCTTCCCCCCACCTATAAACAGTATCCTTCAAACTCTGATAATAAGAACCAAACCTCATGCCACACGTCACATGGCAACATAGCCATTCCATGACTTTGCTATGGAGAGTCCATTTTTTTGACTAAAAAAGTTTCTCTACCAAGTCAGTAGAAGACAACAGTTTGAAAAACACATGTGGTGTGTAAATTCAGGTATTGGAGGGCCTGAGGCTTGAAAATTACCTTTTTCCATACCCAGTTTGGCAGAATCTTTATTCTTACTTGGATTACTTCTTCTATAAAGAGCAATGTAAGTAATCCAAAAGCATGTCAATATGTTTCTTTTATCCACAGTAAAACACACGTCTGTGAGTACCGCCGTAGGGAGAATACAGGCTGGGAGAACACTGTAGAACACTTAGGAGATTTGTACCTTGACCTCAAATCCTCTAAGTCTGCTCATTTAGCTTGCGTTTTTTGAGGGTCTAATATATGTCATACGCTGGAAGTATAAAGATGAGCCAAAGTTCACCGGCAGGTAAGTCAGGGAGATAAACACATAAAGAAATGATTACAATCCATGTGCCTATTGAAAGCAGGGAACCAACAAAGAAAGGGAGGTTTAACTTAGCCAGGCAAGGGGGGTATTAGGGAAGGGTCACTGGGTAGGTAACCTTTGACCCTTGAGAGTTAAGTAAGAACTTACCAGGTGGAAAGAAATGTTGAGTGGAGGAGACAGAACAAAGAGTGGGGAGTATATTCCAGACTAGAGAAAACAAGTGACTTCACCTCAAATCCCAACAGTAATTGACTGGGAGTGGCCGATCCAACTGTGGCAATGGAAAAGACGATGAAGCCATGTGGCGGATATTACTGAAGTCCCATTCTATTTCCTCATCCGTTCCATCCACCCCTGAGTTCACCTGTGGCCTCAGTGGACATTTCCGTTACATGCTGACAGCATCCCATTTCAACCACCTGCAGCATTCTGCTTCTCTGAGGATTTTCTCTGACTCTTTGGGAGCCCAAAAGCAAGGCAACCTGAAAGTACTAAAGATTTCATGCCCCCAGAGACAACCTTTATCCAATGAGAAATGGAAGTCAGTGGAAAAATATACAAGTTCCCTATCCCTTGGTAACACAATTCTGAGGTACATGGTAAATCATCCTCAGTGATATGCCAATGGGACTGAGCCCAACTGTCCACATTAAGGTACCCTTTATTCTCTCTCCCCTGACACATTTTCCTCACTCCCTCATTTCAGCTTCCTAGGATCACCATTCAAACGCTATGCATTAGTTATCTATTGCTGCGTAACAAATTGTCCCCAAATTCAGCAGCTTGAGACAATAAACACCTATTACCTCTTGTAGTTTCCACAGATCAGGAAATTAGGGAAAGCTCAGCTCTGTGGTTCTGGCGCAGGGCCTCTCATGAGGTTGCAGTCAAGTGAAGGCATGACTGGAGCTGGAGGGTCCACTTCCAAGGTGGTTCACTCAGATCACTAGCAAGTTGCTACTGCCTATTAGCAGGAGGCCTCACCACATGGACTTCGCCACAGTGTTGCTTGAGGGTCCTCACAACATGGCAGATGGCTGCCCTTCCAGGAAATTATCCAAAAGAGAGCAAGGGAGTAGTCACAACATCTTTTATGACTTAGCCTCAGAAGTCCCACACTGTCACTTCCACTCTATTCTATGGTTCAAATAGATCAGCCGTATGCAATATGGGACAGAATGACACAAGGGCATGGATACACAAGGGAGGCTAGGATCATTGAGAGACATTTTGGAGACTGGCTATCATACTTAGAGTTTAACAGCCAAGTCTCTCCTGTTCCATTAGTGATGTCTGCCTTGAATGGGAGATCGGAGGGCTGTCATGCATTCATGCATGCATGCTGCGACCCTAAAATACCTGGATTTAATCTCCAAAACTTTCAGAGATTCAGTAGATTCTGACCAAGGTCTGAAAACACCCTCCCATTTTGGATGTAATTGTTCCAAAATTAAGCCAACCTTTAATTTTCCTACTAATGTATTCTTCCTTTTGGGATTCACGTTGCTGAGCAGATCTGAGACAATAGCTTTCTACCTCATCTAGAAACATTTTCAGATCTTTCTGTTGTTTATGACAATGCTAGACTATTTCAGTCACCAGTACCAGAATTCTAGAGACATTGTTCCTTCTAATTTGTAATTTATATGCATTCCTTAGCAAAAACCAGTCACTAGGAAAAAGCAACAGAAAATATAAATTATCCTTTAAGATTACCATATTCATATCCACATGGGAATTACATAGCATAAATCAGATCTAAACAAACAAGTTCTGCCCCCAGATTCCTTAAAATGTATAAATGATATCAGATAATTCAGCTTGCAGATGACAGTTCAAAGCCTCCCTCTTTGTCCTCTTGTGACAAACCTAAGATAAATATGCCCAAAGTAGAATAACCGTCAAATGGCTGAAGAGGTTCACTAAGAGGAAGAGGTATGCTTGACGGATGTTTCAACTTCTCCCTTAAAAACTTATCAATCCAGGGCTTCCCTGGTGGTGCAGTGGTTGAGAGTCGGCCTGCCGATGCAGGGGACATGGGTTCGTGCCCCGGTCCGGGAAGATCCCACATGCCGCGGAGCGGCTGGGCCCGTGAGCCATGGCCGCTGAGCCTTCGCTTCCGGAGCCTGTGCTCCGCAATGGGAGGGGCCACAACAGTGAGAGGCCCGCATACCGCAAAAAAAAAAAAACAAAAAAACTTATCAATCCATAAAATGAACAATATTCTTAGATTGTGCCCATGGAATATTTAAATTGCAATCCAATTTCATAATTTCATTTTCTCAGGGGTATGGCCTTGGTTATACCCAAGATCATATGAGCATGTAAGACTTACCTTAGCAAACACAGAGAAAAATATAAATATTTATGTATATGAACACCTAAAAACTAAAAACTCAAACTTTAAATTTCTTATGTGCCCCTTCTTCTTAAGGATGCACTTGGTTATTTCTCATTACAATTAAAAGTATTCCAGCAGGATATTATCTACTTGTAATATATTCTTGTGCATCCAAGGGGCTGGGACTGAAATATTAGCGTTAGAATGTTAGAATAAAATCTGAGCATTAAATAAACAAAGATATTGACCTGGAAAGGAACGGACCGGACCAAGAAGAAACACAAAGGAACAGTTCACGTTTAAAGTCATCTTTATTGCCACAAGGCTCAACTCTTAGTTGATTATCATCTTTTCTTATGACACTAGGTAGAAGAGTCTGAGTTTTTTCTTTTTCAAGGAAACACCAATCTCTTTTTAACTGTTGTCCAACTTAAGGAAAAAAAAAAAACAACTTAAACTCTGAGAGTAGGCTTTATTTAGGATGCCGAGGAGACAGATTTTAATTTAATCACAGTGAAATCGCACCACCTAAAATAATCACCAGTACCTAGCCAACAAACTATTATCTGTTGAAGATAATCAGTACAGAGAGCCAGGCTGGACAGGGAAGGATGTAACAAAAGCCTTTGTACTGTTTTTGATCAAGAGCAGAATCATCAGGCCGAGGTTATTCGGCCTTAATTTCCCTTTCTCTCTTTCTCTGCCAACTCAAACTCAAGGTAAAACGACCAAAACAACTTGGATGTATCGATGGATGAATTCCATCTCCATATATTGTCTGTGAAGAAATCTGTTTTGTTTACCTAGTTTATAACAGTGAGATGTGATGATTACACTTTAATATATGTTTGCTATGTTGCAAAATAGTTTGGCTCTCTTAAAAATATAAGTTAAAAACTACCGACTCTGCTGAGTCACTCATCCTGAGAGCATTAATTGAGAACAGCTGGGGTATGCCTTTATCTTTTTCTTTTAATAACAGCTTTATTGAGGTATAATTCACATCCCATAAAATTGATCCTTTCAAAACATACAACTCAGTGTTTTTTAGTATATTCACAAAGTTGTGCAATCATCACCACTGTCTAATTCCAGAACATTTTCATCACCTCCAGAAGAATCCCCATACCCATTAAAAAGTCACTCCTCACCATCTCCTCCACCCAGCCCTGCCTGCACTAATCTACTTTATGTCTCCATAAATTTGACTACAGCCAATTCATATAAACGGAGTACGACAATATGTGGCCTTCTGTGATGGACTTCTTCCATTTAGCAGAATGTTTCAAGATTCATCCACGTTGTAGCATATAGTGGTATTCACTTTTTTATGGCTGAATAATATTCCATTGTATACATATATCAGATTCTGTTTATCCATTCATTAACTGATAGACATTTGGCTTGTTTCAACTTTTGGCTATTATGAATGATGTCATTATGAACATTCATATAAACATTTTTGTGTGGACATGTTTTCAATTCTCTAGGGTATATATTCATTACCTAAGGTTGGAATTTCTGGACCCTATGTTGAATTTTTGAGGCTCTGTCAACCTTTCTTCAAAGTGGCTACACCATTTGCCATACTTACCAGCAAGAAATTTCCAGTTTCTTGGAAACATTTGTTATTGTTGGTGGATGTGAAATGATATCTCATTGTGGTTTTGATTTGCACTTTTCCCTATTGACTAATGATATTGAGCATGTTTTCATGGGCTTATTGACTATTTGTATATTCTTATGAGAAAGCTCTATTCAAATCCTTTATTCATTTTTAAAATTAGGTTTTATTGTTGAGCTGTAAGAATTCTTCATATATTCTGGATACTAGATTCTTATTAGATACATAAGAAATATATATTCTATTATCTGAATTGTATTTTTACTTGACTGATGGTGTCTTCTGAAGCACAAACGTTTTAAATTCTAATGTCAGACTTATCTATACTTTCTATTTTTGCTTTTGTTGTCATTTCCAAGAAACCATGCCTAATCAAAAGTCACAAGGATTTAGTTTAAGTTCTTACATTTAGGGATATGATGCATTCTGAGTTACTTTTTTGTATATGATGGTGAGGGTGGGGATACAGTTCATTCTATTGCATGTGGACATCCTGTTGTCCCAGCAGCAGTTGTTGAAAAGTCTGTGCTTTCCCTATTGAATTGTCTTAGCACTCTTGCCCAAAATCATTTAAATCAATTAAAATAAATTTCAGGGTTTATTTCTGGACTTTTAGTTTTATCCCATTGATCTGTATGTCTATCCTTATGCCAGTACCACTTTGTCTCGATTACTATAGATTTTTAAATAAGATTTGAAATCAGGAAGTGTGAATTCTCCAGCTTTGTTCTGCTTTCGCAAGCTTGCTTCTTCTATTCTGGTCCCTTGCTTTTCCACATGAATTTCAAGAACAGCTTGTCCATTTTTGCAAAGAAAGGCAGGCTGGATTTTGAAAGAGATAGTGTTAAATCTATAGATTAACTGAGGAAGTTTTGTCATCTTAACAGTATTAATTTTCCAGTCCATGGACATGGGGTATCTTTCCTCTTTTTTAGGTATTATTTAGCTTCAATCAATGACATTTTTTAGTTTTCAGTGTACAAGTCTCACGCTCATTTTGTTAAATTTATTCCTAAGTATTTTACTCTTTTTGATGCTATTGTAAATGGAATTGCTTTCATAATTTCATTTTCAATTTAGTCATTGCTAAAATAGGGAAATGCAATTGATTTTATATGCTGATCTTGTTGTGTCCTGCAACTTGCTGAACTTATTTATTAAATCTAATCAATTTTTTTGTGTGGATTCCTAAGGATTTTCTACAGAGAATTTCTGTGGTCTTCTAGATTCCCAGGAATATGGCAGAGACTTTCAAAACCCCCTATGGGTCTCCCATTCCTCAATGTTTCCTTTCAAGTTTGTTGGTCAACCTCTTGTTAGCACTAACCGGTAATGGTACCTCAGGTCACTGTAAACAATCACCACTGATTATTTCCAACAAATACCCTGGGGAAAATGCTGTTTGTACAGAATAAGTTTTGAATCAAGTTACATAATAACAAGCTCTGAGAGTGGAGTTTTTCGGAAAGCTTCCAGACCAGCTAAATACTGGAAATTCTCTGGGGATTGGGCGTTAGGGGTGCTCCAAACCCATTTTTCCCCCTCTGGTGGCTGGTAGGCTGTGGTGTCTATAGCTATCACTGTGCAAGGCTGCTGCTTGTCAAGCCTACCAGAGCTGAAGGGTGGAATTACAGCAAATTTAAAATGCCGTAAATCTTGCTGTTCTTACCAAGAGTCAGCCATTTTTCATGAATAAACCCTCCTCAAGTTGTTGCAAGCCTTTAGTTAATTTCGAGAGTTCCAAAGTTGATTTTGACAGTTTTTGCCAGTGTTCTCATTTCTTTCATCGAGGAGTGAATTTTTGGAGGTCTTTATTCCACAATTCCAGAAGATGGCCCAATACCTTTTTTTCTGAAATTCCTACTCTAGAATTCTGAAAACAGTGATCAAGGATAAGATTTGAGCCAGTTTCCTTGGCAAATGTATCTAGTAGGAAATGAGCATGTGGAGTAGTTCTCAATTCCAAAAAATAACAAAGAAAAATGTATGTGCCAGTTAACCAAAAGTTTTAGAAATCTTTTTTCAGTGACATAGCACACTCTTTGTACATATAAGCTTCATTCCCCTTTGCTAGCTATTAACTCAGAACCAAGCAGAGTTGGCAATCATATCTTCACTATACCAAACATTCATGTCCATACTATATATCCTCATGGTACTTACTAGGGAGAACGAGGAGGGGAGATTCCCTATTTTTGTTACTTTTGCCCAAAGGATGTCTCAACTATTATGCTACCAAAATGAGGCATGTTGTGGCAGATACTAGAGATGAGGCAAAGTGCTGAGAAAATTAAATTCTTTCAGACTCTTGCCCTATAAAACTTAACCCTTTAGTGTGACAGCAGCATCTCAGGGACTTTCCCCAAATTCACTGGAAGGGAAACAAAAAAAATCCCACTCGTGATAACAATACATACATTGTTGCAGTCTAGAATTATATAGGGGTAAATCTTTTCAAAATATCTTTTTAGAACAGCACTTGATATCCAACTTTGGAGGTTATGTAGAATTTAAACATCTGTGGAAAGTGCTGTAAGAAACAGCAACATTTCAATACAATTATTTTATCTCATAACGTGTTACATAGCCACTGATGACCTCAGGGAATCCATCCTTATCACTTCCAAAATTAGTTAGTGATGTTAGCAGAGAGAGGGTAGCAGAAAGTGTTCCCCTTCAGATAACTCCAAAGAGTGGCACTTGCTTCTTCTATTATTTATAGCCCAGGCACCCAACCCAACAGCTGCTTCAGTGTAACGGGAGTAAAGTAAGATTCTCAGCTTAGGTATGGACAAGCTTTGAGACAGAATATAGAAGTACTATGTTCCTTTTTTGATTCTGCTAATTGCTGAATGATGTTTTAAAAAGCACCTGAGATGGGACAAACCTGCTATTTACATTAAAATCAGTCCCAAGCTGCAGACAAGAATTTTGACTGTAGAATCCAGCAGGAGTGCCCAGATACCAAAGTTGAGCAAAATGAAAACACCCTAATTGCTGCATGTCTTTTAAGTCCCAATACCAGAGGATAGGAAAACCTTCTCCCCTTCCTATAAGAAGAATCAAATTCAAAGACCAGAGCAAGGATAATTTTCCTACATGCTGTTAAAATCCAAACTAGAAATTTCAATTTGAAGAGTCTGAAAGTTCCTTGCTCTCATTTTTTCTGAACCAACATTTTAGATGGTTGGTTTGTGATCTTGCAGAAAACCTTGCTTCAAGATAAGCACTTTCATCTTTCAAATGGCTTTGGGGCATCTCTCAGTGCCAGAAACACAGTCATCCATTGCACAAATGAGGCTAAATGATGACATTACTTGGCCTTCCTTTTACAAACATCCTTCCTATCCACGACCAAGCAGTGAATGTTTCAATGGCATCTGAGATCTACAGATTGTCTCTGTAAATCTCCCCACACGAGGAGATCAATAGATGTTTTCAGAAAGTCAAAGAGTTCCCCTAGGGCTTCCCTGGTGGCACAGCAGTTCAGAGTCCACCTGCCGATGCAGGGGACACGGGTACGTGTCCCGGTCTGGGAAGATCCCACATGCCGCGGAGCGGCTAGGCCCGTGAGCCATAGCCGCTGAGCCTGCGCTTCCGGAGCCTATGCTCCGCAACGGGAGAGGCCACAACAGTGAGAGACCCGCATACCGCAAAAAAAAAAAAAAGAGTTCCCCTAGATAGTAATAAGCTGAACACACTGGGGTGGGGGGGGCACAGGGGGGAAGTGTTGGAGGATTCCACTTCTGTGATGAGTGTCTTATTATGTTCCCTTTGCCTGTTTTCCTACCCTAAATCCTGAGAGAAGACAATCTTTATCCAAAACAGGCAAGGCAGTCCTTAGCCAATGTGACCCTGAACAAATCATGTAAGCCTTACTGGCTTCAATCTCCTTATATACAAATGGGAATAATAACAGTACCTACCCCCATGAGTTATACTGAAGCAAAAGACTATACAAAATGACTATCCCAGTGCCTGGCTCTCAGTCACTGTTTAACAGATGGTAGCTCTGATGATGACAAGAATTAGATTGATGATAGTGGTGATTAATGACTGGTAAGGAAGACGACAGTGATGATTAGGTGACAGCAAAATTTAGCTTAGAAACTCCTTATTCTTTTGATCACCTCCCTTCTCTCTCCTTCACAATGTTCTTTCCTCAACACTCAAAGGGTCTATATCCCCCAGACAGAAAGAGAATATGAACAGGTTGGTAAATTTAAATATCTGCAATTGAAAGAGGACTGCAAAAAAATAATGACTAAAGTACTCAACAAGGTAAATTGAGGTACTGGAGCATCTATCCAGAGCAATTTTTGTGGGCAGCCAGGAAGGAAGGAATGAATGAAACCAAGGGAAAAGCAGAAGCAGCAGAGCTCAATTGAGGACCCACCTGGAGAGATGGTCTTTGTGAAGCAGACTCACAGATATCACCACAACAAGCATCTTTGTTGGAAGAGCTGAGACCTGGAGACTTTCCCTAGTGTTGGAAGATTTGACTATTACACAAAGCAGCCCAAATGCAGTCTCCCCCCCCCCCGCCCCGCCCTCATCCTCTTAATTTCACAGATGGAATCGATGACTCAATTTAACTTTTCAGTTAATTAAGGTATTTCTCCTCTACACTAGGGTTATCCTTTCTGTTAGACAATAATAAAGCTCACTTGAAAAACTGAAGAGAAGCCCTTAATTCTAATTCATACAGGAAAGTACATTTATAGATGAAAAAGAGTAAGATCTGAACTTTTAAAATTTAAATTCCAAGGTTTTTGAGGTGGGGTGGTGGGTTTTGTTTCTGTTTGATTTAAAGATATGGGTAGTGATGATTCAAACATTTTTTAAATTAGTTCCCACGAAGAGGGCCAATCTGATACAGCAGTAATCATACACAAGTTGAAGCCCAAAGACCTGGATGCACATTCCATCTGTCTCTAATGAGCTGTGTTACTGTGAAAAAGTCATTTAATTTCTCCATCCTCAGTTCTCTCACTTGTAGGATTAGAGTGCATGATAAGGTATTTTCTTTTGTCCATGTGCATTTTAAAATTTTCGTATGTTCTTATAAAAAAAAATCACAGGGGTATGTCAAGGTAACAGCAACACCCCCCCAAATTCATTACTCACAATTCTCACTGCTCAGGGGTAATAACACTTAACAGTTTGTATGCATTCATATATACAAACTTCATATCACATATGAGATGAAGACATTTATTTTAAAAATGAGTCTAGAGGAGCTTCAAGATGGCAGAAGAATAAGACGTGGAGATCACCTTCCTCCCCACAAATACATCATAAATACATCTACACCTGGAACACCTCCGACAGAACACCTACTGAACGCTGGTAGAAGACCTCAGACCTCCCAAAAGGCAAGAAACTCCCCACGTACCTGGGTAGGGCAAAAGAAAAAAGCAAAAACAGAGGCGAAAGAATAGGGATGAGACTTGCACCTCTGGGAGGGAGCTGTGAAGGAGGAAAGGTTTCCACACACTAGGAAGCCCCTTTGCGGGCGAAGACTGTGGGTGGCAGAGGGGGTAAGGTTTGGAGCCACGGAGGAGAGCACAGCCACAGGGTTGTGGAGGGCAAAGCGGAGAGATTCCCACACACAGGATCGGTGTCGACCAGCACTCACCAGCCCGAGAGGCTTGTCTGCTCATCCGCCGGGGTGGGCGGGAGCTGGGAGCTGAGGCTCAGGCTTCAGAGGTCGGTTCCCAGGGAGAGGATGGGGGTTGGCAGCGTGAACACAGCCTGAAGGGGGCTAGTGTGCCACAGTTGGCCAGGAGGGAGTCCGGGGAAAAGATCTGGAGCTGCCAAAGTGGCAAAAGACTTTTTCTTGCCTCTTCGTTTCCTGGTGCGCGAGGAGAGGGGATTAAGAGCGCCACTTAAAGGAGCTCCAGAGACGGGCGCGAGCCGCGGCTATCAGCGCAGACCCCAGAGACGGGCATGAGACGCTAAGGCTGCTGCTGCCGCCACCCAGAAGCCTGTGTGCAAGCACAGGTCACTATCCACACCACCCCTCCTGGGAGCCTGTGCAGCCCGCCACCGCCAGGGTCCCGGGATCCAGGGACAACTTCCCCGGGAGAACGCACGGCACGCCTCAGGCAGCTGCAATGTCACGCTGGGCTCTGCTGCCGCAGGCTCACCCTGCACTCTGTACCTCTCCCTTCCCCGCGGCCTGAGTGAGCCGGAGTCCTCGAATCAGCTGCTCCTTTAACCCTGTCCTGTATGGGCAGGAACAGATGGCCTACAGCGACCTACACGCAGAGGTGGGGCCAAATCCAAAGCTCAACCCTGGGAGCTGTGCAAACAAAGAAGAGAAAGGGAAATCCCTCCCAGCAGCCTCAGGAGCAGTAGATTAAATCCCCACAATCAACTTGATGTACCCTGCATCTGTGGAATACCTGAAGAGACAACAAATCATCCCGAATTGAGGGGGTGGACTTGGGGAGCAACAATATGTATCTTTTTTTCCCTTTTTCTCTTTTTTTCAGTGTGTATGCGTATACTTCTGGGTGTGATTTTGTCTGTACAGCTTTGCTTTTACCATTTGTCAAAGGGTTCTGTCTGTCCATTTTTGTTGTTGTTTTTAGTATAGTTTTAAGCGCTTGTTACCATTGGTGGATTTGTTTTTTAGTTTGGTTGTTCTCTTCTTCCTCCTTTCTTTTTTTTAAATTACTTTAAAAAAACCTTTTTTTAAATTACTTTAAAAAAACTTTTTTTAATAATTACTTTTTCTTTTTTCTTTTAATAACTTTAATTTTATTTTATCTTTTTCTTTCTTTCTTTTTTTCTCCCTTTTATTCTGAGCCATGTGGATGACAGGCTCTTGGTGCTCCAGCCAGGCATCAGGGCTGTGCTGCTGAGGTGGGAGAGCCAAGTTCAGGACACTGGTCAACCAATTACCTCCCAGCTCCATGTAATATCAAATGGCAAAATTCTCCCAGAGATCTCCATCTCAACGCCAAGACCCACCTCCATTCAGTGACCAGCAAGCTACAGTGCTGGACACCGTATGCCAAACAACTAGCAAGACAGGAACACAACCCCACCCATTAGCAGAGAGGCTGCCTAAAATCATAATAAGGTCACAGACACCCCAAAACACACCACCAGACATGGACCTGCCCACCAGAAAGACAAGATCCAACCTCAACCACCAGAACACAGGCACTAGTCCCCTCCAGCAGGAAGCCTACACAACCCACTGAACCAAGCTTAGCCACTGGGGGCAGACACCAAAAACAACAGGAACTATGAACCTGCAGCCAGCAAAAATGAGACCCCAAACACAGTAAGTTAAGCAAAATGAGAAGATAAAGAAACACACAGCAGATGAAGGAGCAAGGTAAAAAAACCCAGACCTAACAAATGAAGAGGAAATAGGCAGTCTACCTGAAAAAGAATTCAGAATAATGATAGTAAAGATGATGCAAAATCTTGGAAATAGAATGGAGCAAATACAAGAAATGTTTAACAAGGACCTAGAAGAACAAAAGAGCAAACAAACAATCATGAACAACACAATAAATGAAATTAAAAATTCTCTAGAAGGGATCAATAGCAGATTAACTGAGCCAGAAGAACAGATAAGTGACCTGGAAGATAAAATAGTGGAAATAACTACTGCATAGCAGAATAAAGAAAAAAGAATGAAAGAATTGAGGACAGTCTCAGAGAACTCTGGGACATTAAACACACCAACATTCGAATTATACGGGCCCCAGAAGAAGAAGAGAAAAAGAAAGGGACTGAGAAAATATTTGAAAAGATTATAGTTGAAGTCTTCCCTAATATGGGAAAGGAAATACTTAATCAAGTCCAGGAAGCACAGAGAGTCCCATACAGGATAAATCCAAGGGGAAACATGCCAAGACACATAATAATCAAACTATCAAAAATTAAATACAAAAAAAAATTAAATACAAAGAAAAAATATTAAAAGCAGCAAGGGAGAAACAACAAGTAACATACAAGGGAATCCCCATAAGGGTAACAGCTGATCTTTCAGCAGAAACTCTGCAAGCCAGAAGGGACTGGCAGGACATATTTAAAGTGATGAAAGGGAAAAACCTACAACCAAGAATACTCTACCCAGCAAGGATCTCATTCAGATGTGACGAAGAAATTAAAACCTTTACAGACAAGCAAAAGCTAAGAGAATTCAGCACCACCAAACCAGCTCTACAACAAATGCTAAAGGAACTTCTCAAGGCAGGAAACACAAGAGAAGGAAAAGACCTACAATAACAAACCCAAAACAATTAAGAAAATGGGAATAGGAACATACATATCGATAGTTACCTTAAATGTAAATGGATTAAATGCTCCCACCAAAAGACACAGACTGGCTGAATGGATACAAAAACAAGACCCATATATATGCTGTCTACAAGAGACCCACTTCAGACCTAGAGACACATACAGACTGAACGTAAGGGGATGGAAAAAGATATTCCATGCAAATGGAAACCAAAAGAAAGCTGGAGCAGCAATTCTCATATCAGACAAAACAGATTTTAAAGTAAAGACTATTAGAAGAGACAAAGAGGGACACTACATAATGATCAAGTGATAGATCCAAGAAGAAGACATAACAATTGTAAATATTTATGCACCCAACATAGGAGCACCTCAATACATAAGGCAAATACTAACAGCCATAAAAGGAGAAAGCAACAGTAACACATTCATAGTAGGGGACTTTAACACCCCACTTTCACCAATGGGCAGAGCATCCAAAATGAAAATGAATAAGGAAACACAAGCTTTAAATGATACATTAAACAAGATGGACTTAACTGATATTTATAGGACATTCCATCCCCAAACAACAGAATACACTTTCTTCTCAAGTGCCCATGGAACATTCTCCAGGATAGATCATATCCTGGGCCACAAATGAAACCTTGGTAAATTTAAGAAAACTGAAATCATATCAACTATCTTTTCTGACCACAATGCTATGAGACTAGATATCAATTAAAGGAAAAAATCTGTTTAAAATACAAACACATGGAGGCTAAACAATACACTACTGAATAACCAAATTACCACTGAAGAAATCAAAGAGGAAATCAAAAAATACCTAGAAACAAATGACAATGAAAACATGACTGCCCAAATCCTGTGGGATGCAGCAAAAGCAGTTCCAAGAGGGAAGTGTATAGCAATACAATCCTACCTTAAGAAACAAGAAACATCTCAAATAAACAACCTAACCTTACACCTAAAGCAATTAGAGAAAGAAGAAAAAAACCCCAAAGTTCGCAGAAGGAGGAAAGAAATCATAAAGATCAGATCAGAAATAAATGAAAAAGAAATGAAGGAAACAATAGCAAAGAAAACAAAACTAAAAGCTGGTTCTTTGAGAAGATAAACAAAATTGATAAACCATTAGCCAGATTCATCAAGAAAACAAGGGAGAAGACTCAAATCAATAGAATTAGAAATGAAAAAGGAGAAGTAACAACTGACACTGCAGAAATACAAAGGATCATGAGAGATTACTACAAGCAACTATATGCCAATAAAATGGACAACCTGGAAGAAATGGATAAATGCTTAGAAATGCACAACCTTCCGAGACTGAACCAGGAAGAAACAGAAAAAATGAACAGACCAATCACAAGCACTGCAATTGAAACTGTGATTAAAAATCTTCCAGCAGGGCATCCCTTGTGGTGCAGTGGTTGAGAGTCTGCCTGCCGATGAAGGGGACACGGGTTCGTGCCCCGGTCCAGGAAGATCCCACATGCTGCGGAGCGGCTGCGCACATGAGCCATGGCCACTGAGCCTGTGCATCCGGAGCCTGTGCTCCGCAACGGGAGAGGCCACAACAGTTAGAGGCTGCGTACTGCAAAAAAAAAAAAAAAAAAAAAAAATCTTCCAACAAACAAAAGCCCAGATGGCTTCACAGGAGAATTCTATCAAACATTCAGAGAAGAGCTAACACCTATCCTTCTCAAACTCTTCCAAAATATAGCAGAGGGAGGAACACTCCCAAAATCATTCTACAAGGCCACCATTGCCCTGATACCAAAACCAGAGAAAGATGTCACAAAAAAAGAAAACTACAGGCCAATATCACTGATGAACATAGATGCAAAAATCCTCAACAAAATCCTAGCAAACAGAATCCAACAGGACATTAAAAGAATCATACACCATGATCCAGTGGGTTTTATCCCAGGAATGCAAAGATTCTTCAATATATGTGAATCAATCAATGTGATACACCATATTAACAAACTGAAGGAATAAATCATATGATCATCTCAATAGCTGCAGAGAAAGCTTTTGACAAAATTCAACACCCATTTATGATAAAAACCTTCCAGAAAGTAGGCATAGAGGTAACTTACCTCAACATCATAAAGGCCATATATGACAAACCCACAACCAACATCATCCTCAATGGTCAAAATCTGAAACCATTTCCACAAAGATCAGGAACAAGACAAGGTTGCCCACTCTCACCACTATTATTCAACATAGTTTTGGAAGGTTTAGCCACAGCAATCAGAGAAGAAAAAGAAACAAAAGGAATCCAAATCAGAAAAGAAGAAGTAAAGCTGTCACTGTTTGCAGATGACATGATACTATACATAGAGAATCCTAAAGATGCTACCAGAAAACTACTAGATGTAATCAATGAATTTGGTAAAGTAGCAGGATACAAAATTAATGCACAGAAATCTCCTGCATTCCTATACACTCATGATGAAAAATCTGAAAGTGAAATTAAGAAAACACTCCCATTTACCATTGCAACAAAAAGAATAAAATACCTAGGAATAAACCTGCCTAAGGAGACAAAAGACCTGTATGCAGAAAATTATAAGACAC